>NC_041393.1:300526319-300598807 GCF_002162155.2 Triticum dicoccoides
CAGATAGCATTGTCTGCTCTGAAGACCTTGTTTCCACTCTAGATTTTTCCATGACTTTGCAAAACGGCTGATGCACGGGAAGATTAATTGGATGTACTAAAATTGTTGACAAATTTAACACGTAATAAAAAATGATGTCATGATATAGTTCACATATAAGATGACTGGCTAACCAGGGAGGCATTGCAAAATTCACATATATGATGCCTGGCTAAACAAGATGGCATTGCATGATTCAAATATACGATAAAGAAACTAAACAGATGACATTGGCACAAAGCATGTCCAAACTAAGCAGATGGCAATAAGCAATGCAAGGCACCATATGCATGATATTACCAACATCAGCATGCCAAGTTAGAGCAAAGACCTCATGGGCTAAATAGGAGTTGTCTTCTGCTTCTGAATCCCCCTCAGAACAGTTATCTTCCTCTTGATTACGATCCGAAATGGGTGGAGGGGGGGCTGCCTTTGCGCCCCCATGGAGCGACATCAGCATGAAATTTTATTGCCACGCAAGGCTCGTCTCTTTTGCTCTACCTGTTTAGTTCCATTGTGTACAATAACTGACATGCATAGGAATAAAACATAGTGAGATTATGTAAGGAGTGCATGCAAAAATCTAGAGTGATGGTAGCAAACTGTGGATAGACCCAAAACCAATGAGAGCAGGCAGGTAATAGCTTTAGTTAAAAAATACAAATAATGGCTCCTTTAATGTTTGTTTGCACCCAACATGAAACTCATAATATACACCTAAGATTAACCAGATAGTAGACAGATAATACTCATTGCTGCCCCAATATGTAGCCCACAACAATTTAAAAACTCAAGTTTCAACATTAGTTTGGACCTGACTCGGAGTCTAATAGGTGAACACGATGATAAAGTAGCATGTCATCATATTAAGCGATGCATAACGTAAGCAGACACGGAAGAGTGTGACCTCTCTTGCGGACCCGTGTAGTCCTCAAGGTCATCTGCTCAGTTGATGATGGTAATGCAGTTGTGTAAGTGCATCTAGTGCCCCTTAGTGATTTTGGTGTATTGAAGACTTATAGGTTAAGGGACTGATGCGTTTGTGAGCGTACACAGTTCTATAAGTCTACGAGGAGTTTGATATTTAGAGAGAAAGTCGACCCCTGAAAATGAAGTTCTTCAACTGAAGACTTTGGATTTCTGAAGACTTTCTGAAGACTTTGAAAGTGAAGAAATTGGTGTGACCTTGAAGACTTGGCAATCATTCGAGGAACATGAGGCGTGAAGACTTTTTTTTCGTAGTTTCATTTTCTCTTTCTTGAGTCATAGTAAACACCGTACTGTTAAAGGGGGTCGAGGAAATACTAAGGAAAATTTTCCATGTGATGCTCAACTCAAAATCCTACACCTACCAATCCCTTCGAGTGAAGCCATTGGAAATCTCATACACTTCAGTCATATTCTTCAGTGACATAGACGAAGTTCTTCTGGTCTCTGAGGAATTTGTTCTAACTGAGGAGTTAGGAATTCGCCAGTGCGGATTGCCTACACAGTGAGGAACATGATAACCCTGAGGAATTTGAGAGTCAAAATTCCAACCGTTGTTGTGCTATGCGCCAGCTGTCCCAAAATATCTACCCACCTAACGGTCATATCATTGAAGGGCATTTATGTCTTATCATGTCGGGCTGCTCCCTAGGCTATAAATAGCCGCCCCCTACAACCACTAGCTGGTTGGCTGCTCCGAGAGAAACTGACACTTGTCATTTGAGAGCATCCCATCCTCCGAGGACTTTGAGCAAAAATCATCAAGTGAGGAAAACCCAAACCCAACACACCTACAACCCAAAGTGATTGAGCATCACTGAAGAGATTGATCCTGCGTGGATCCAACGCTTGTTACCTTTGAAGACTGTGCTTCTTCCAGACGGTTAGGCGTCATGGTCTAGAGCATCCAAGAGGAATTGTGGATCGCCGAGTGACCTAGTCTGTGAAGGTTTGGAAGTCACCTGAAGACTTACCATGAGTGATTGGGCGAGGTCTGTGTGACCTTAGCTCAAGGAGAATACAGTGAGGACTGTGTGTCCGGGACTGTGTGTCCTCGAGTTTAAATACTCAGCCGCTCCAACCAGATGTACAACTGAGACAAGAATTGGAACCGGTCCACCAAATCATTGTCTTCACCAAGCTTACTGGTTCTATTTCCTCAACTCATTCATTTCCTCATTTCTATTGTTGTGTGCCTGTTCATATCTGTTTGAAGACTTTGACTGAAGACTTTCTCAATTTCCTCAGTTCAATTTCTTCAGTTTGTCCGTCTTCATCCTGTGTTATCATGTGCTTACGCTTCATGTACTCTGTGCTTGTCTTCATTTCATCATGATGACTATGCTTGTGTTCCGCTATGTTTACTTTTGAGTACTTATTCCGCTGCAAGTAGTTCTTCATTCAGGAATTTCCTCACCAGTAAATTCCTCAGTGAAGAATTCATAAAAATCGCCTATTCACCCCCCTCTAGTCGATACAACGCACTTTCAATTGGTATCAGAGCAAGGTACTCCCTTGTTCTGTGTGATTTTGGTTTAACTGCCTGGAGTTTTAGTTATGTCGACCGCAGGTATGATCAAGGTCTCTGCTGGGTGTCCTACCTTCGATGGAACGGACTACCCTTACTGGAAGAATAAGATGCGAATGCATCTTGAGGCAATTTATAACGATCTCTGGTATGTTGTGGAAAATGGTGTTCCCTCAGTCACACCTTCTCTGAATGCTACTGATGTGAAGAGATTCAAGCAACTCTATTCTCAAGCGAAGAATATCATATGTGGCCATCTGAGCAAAGGGCAATATGGAAGAGTGAGTGCTTTGGAAACTGCTAAGCTTATCTGGGATAGGCTGTCCAAAGTGAATGAAGGAGTCTCAACTCAACGTGACTCTCATGTTGACGTTCTTCGCAATCTCTTCAATCGCTTCAAAAGACTCGACAATGAAAATGTTCAGCAAACCTTCGATCACATCACTGACATCTCAAATGAGCTTCAAGCACTTGGCGCCACTGACATCACCGACCATGAGGTGGTGAAGAAATTGCTGAGATCGCTTGATTCTTCATTTGATACTCTGGCACTGATGATTCAAGAACATGCTGATTACAAGTCACTTGATCCCGCTGATATCCTCGAGAGGCTAAATACTCATGAGTTCTAGCTTGCTGAGAAGAGAGATCTCTATGGTTCGAGCTATGGCAGATCACGTGCTTTGAAGACCAAGGCAGCCTCTGAGTCTGAAGATGAAGACTCTTCTAGCAGCCTTGGTGATCCTGAAGAACTGAGCCCGGAACTAGCACTGCTCGTGAAGAAATTTCAGAAGTTCTCAAGACGTGGTCGCTTTGGAAAATCCTCAAGGAGCAATGATTCCTCATCCAGTGACTACAAGAAGAGGCTATGCAACAAATGCAAGAAACCTGGTCACTACATCCAAGATTGTCCTCAGTGGGATAAGGAATCATAGAAGAAGAAATACAAGGACTACAGTTCTGATGACGCAAAGAAGAAGAAGAAATCTTCAAAGTCTTCATCATCAAAATCCTCGAAGTCTTCATCACACAAGAAGAGAAGCTCCAAGAAGGCTCGGTCATTCATTGGCAAGGAAATGGACTCTGAGGCTGAATCTGAGGAACATGAGGACGAGGAGGCATCTGAGGAGTCCGAGTCTGGTGTGGTGAGCCTAGCTCTTGCTACAACATTCGTCAGCAAATCTATCTTCAACTCTGAAGAAAATGGCTTCACCAACAAGGCTGATGAAGACAATGATGACTACGCTCCCACCTACTGCTTCATGGCAAAGGGTGCCAAGGTAACTAAATACGCCTCCTCTGAATCCAGTGAGGATGAATCTGATGAAAACCTCAAGCCCAGCTATTCTAAACTTGCTAAAATTGCTGTGAAACAACAAAAGGCTTTTGAAAAGGTTCAAAACATACTAGATAAAAGTGATGATATGTTGGGTGAAGAAATGGATCGCACTAAAACCATGACTAAAAATCTTCAGAGACTTCAGTTCAAGTGTGACAACCATCAAGGTCATCATAACACTCTCTTATCTGATCACGAGAAGCTTTCTTATGAATTTCTTCAAGGAAATCAAGATCTTGAGAAGCTAAGAGTGGATTATGGAGATCTTCAGAAGGAGCACGATTCATTACTTGCTCAACAAATTAGCACTACTCAGGAAGAATTTGTTCCTCCATGTCTGAAGTGCATTGAACGTGAATCTGCTAATTCTTCACCTGAATGTTCAAATGCTTCTAATTCTACAAATTCTTCACCTATCTCTGCTATCACTAATTCCTCATCTGAGGACATTGCTAGTATCACTGATGATGTAGGGCTGAAGGAATTGTACATGACAAGCATGTACAAAAGCCTCAAAGGACATCAGACTCTTTGTGATGTGCTTTAAAAGCAGATCCTCAACATGAACCCTAGGAAAGAGGGTATTGCCTTTGAGAGGAAACTCAATGCGGATGGAACATATTGGAAGCTTGAGAAGTACCCCAAAACCTCATGGGTTGCTACAAAGGGACCTCCAGTTGATCCATCCAATTTATCTTGCTTTACATGTGAATCTCCTCATTCTTCTGATGAGTCATTTGACTCAAACTATAAAATGTTCAAAAATCAGAATGATGAAGTATTTGCTAGATATGTTGGCACTAACTGCAGGAATGGTTCCCCTATGAAGAAAATCTGGGTTCCCAAAAGTTGCCTTAAAATTCTTCAGGTGAATGTCCTCATGACGCCACCTGTGAAGAATAGGAACTCCAGATCAAATTCTTCATATGGACCAAATTCTTCACGTGGATCAAATTCCTCAAAAGGATTAAAGTCCTCATATGATCATCATCGTGCTAACCCTTCTGTTTCGCAGGGTAGAGCTAAGGGCTACGAATATGAGCATTATTCTTCTAATCATTATGTTCATAAGTCCTCGAAAAATTTCTCTTATTCATATGCTTATCTTAACCCCTCTTATGTGAAATGAAGTGGACTGGCTTCTCTGCCACCTTTCTCATATGGTTCTCACAGAGTGATGAATTCTTTGCCACCCCTTTAGATGTGGATGGTGAAGAAAAAGAACTAATCTCTTATGCAGGGTCAGGTCTCCAGACGTGCTCAAAACGTGTGAAGAATTTGCGGGAGACCTGAACATTGCTTGAAAGGACGCATGCTAATCATGAAGAAATGAACTTTCATTTCTCTCGTCCTCACACTGTTTTATCTGTTCTATTGCTTGATGAAATTGATATCATGATATTGATGTCATATTCTTCACTGATGAAGTATATGAGTTCGTAAGTTGCACTAATTCATCTGCAGGATGATCAACCCAAAGCAAATGAGTGTGTCCTCGATAGTGGATGTACGAATCACATGATTGGTGACAAGAATCTATTGATGGATGCTCCTTTATCACCATCGCATCTGAAGCATATCATCTTCACTGACAAAGGCAAAAGTCAGGTATTGGGTCTAGGTAAGGTTGCGATCTCAAAGGATCGACACATGGACAAAGTCATGCTTGTCGAGTCCTTAGGATAAAACCTCATGTCTGTCTCAATGCTTTGTGATCTCGATATGGTTGTTGTCTTTGGCAAATATCGTTGTGTTGTGATCATGGAAGCTGACAATTCCAAAGTCTTCGAAGGCTTTAGGAGAGGAGACTTGTACAGTGTTGATTTCTCTACAGAACCACAACCGGCCGTATGCCTACTTGCAAAAGCTTCAAAAGGTTGGCTATGGCATCAACGACTTGGTCATGCTAGTATGAGGAATTTGCGCATGCTTGCGAAGAAGAAGCATGTCATTGGCATTGCGAATGTCAAATTCCTCAACGATCACTTATGCGGAGCCTATGAAGCTGGAAAGATGACAAAGGCCAAGCATCCAGCAAAGACTATCATGACTACCACTCGACCATTTGAATTGCTTCACATGGATCTCTTTGGTCCTAATCATTATTCTGCTGTTACAAATGATGCATCTGTATATGGCTTTGTTATTGTTGATGATTATTATCGTTACACATGGGTGCACATTGTCACTTACAAACATGAGGTGCAAGAAGTCTTCAAACGATATTCCTCGAGGGCTTCAACCAACTTTGGTGTGAAATCAAGCACATTAGAAGTGACAATGGGACCGAGTTCAAGAATTCTAGTCTTGATGACCATCTTGATGAACTTGGTATTACTCATGAGTTATTTGCTCCTTATACTATGCAGCAGAATGGCATCGTGGAGCGCAAGAACATAACTCTTGTTGAGATGGCTCACACTATGCTTGATGAATACAAGATGCCTCGTCATTTTTGGATTGAGGCAATTGATACTGCGTGCCACATCATCAACAGAATATATCTTCACAAATTCTTCAAGAAGACTGCTTATGAACTCCTCACTGACAAGAAACCCAATGTGAGTTACTTCAAAGTCTTTGGTGCTAAATGTTGGATTAGAGATCCTCATCACAATTCTAAATTTGCACCGAAAGCACATGAGGGTTTTATGCTTGGTTACGGAAAGGACTCGCACACCTACAAAGTCTTCAACAACGTTCTCCACAAGGTTGTTGAAACTGTAGATGTGCGGTTCGATGAAACTAATGGCTCGCAAAGAGAGCACCTACCTTTTGTGCTAGATGAACCATCACCTGAGGAATCTATCAAGTTCAAGGCTACTGAGGATGTCATTCCTACCAAAGAATCTACTGAAGAATTCATTCCAGAACATGAAGAACGTCGAGATGGCGCACCTGAAGAAAATGGTGGTGAGGAAAATGCTCCTGAAGAAAATGCAGATCAAATTCCTCAAAGACAACCCGCTCATCCTCGCATTGCAAACAAAGTGCAAGTCAAAAAGATCATCGATGACATTGAAGCACCAGGTCCTCTCACACGCTCAAAAGCTTCACATTTGTATAAATTTTGTGGGCACTTTGCTTTTTTCTCTATCACAGAGCCCACTAAGGTAGATGAAGCATTTTTGGAGCCTGAGTGGATTCAAGCTATGTAAGAAGAATTACATCAGTTCGAGCTCAACAACGCCTGGGAACTGGTCAAACGTCCAGATCCTCACAAGCACAACATCATTGGCACAAAGTGGATCTACCGCAACAAGCAAGATGAAAATGGCCTTGTGGTGAGGAATAAGGCACGACTTGTAGCTCAAGGCTACACACAGGTTGAAGGAATTGATTTCGATGAAACTTTTGCACCTGTTGCTAGACTTGAGGCTATTCGCATATTACTTGCTTATGCTAACCATCATGATATTATATTACAACAAATGGATGTGAAAAGTGCATTCCTCAATGGTAAGCTTGAGGAAGAAGTATATGTTGCTCAACCCCCAGGTTTTGAAGATCCAAAGCATCCTGACAAAGTCTTCAGACTCAATAAGGCCCTATATGGACTCAAGCAGGCCTCTCGGGCGTGGTATGATACTTTGAAGGAATTCCTCATGAAGAAAGGCTTCAAACCCGTTTCACTCGACCCAACTCTTTTCACTAAATCTTATGATGGTGAATTGTTTGCGTGCCAAATTTATGTTGATGATATCATTTTTGGATGTACTAACCAACGTTACAGTGATGAATTTGCCTATATGATGAGTGTAGAATATCAAATTTCTATGATGGGAGAATTGAAATTATTTTTAGGTCTTCAAATTTGTCAACAGTGCAATGGCATATTCATATCTTAGGAGAAATACCTCAAAGATGTATTGAGGAAATTCGGCATGCAAGATTGCAAAGGGGTCAAAATTCCAATGCCCATAAATGGCCATCTATGCACTGATGAAAATGGTAAAGACTTCGATCAAAAGGTATACCGCTCCATGATTGGCTCTTTATTGTACCTATGTGCATCTAGGCCGGATATTATGCTTAGTGTTTGCATGTGTGCATGATTTCAAGCTACACCGAAGGAATCACACCATAAGGTTGTGAAGCATATTCTTTGATATCTAGCTCACACACCAACACTTGGACCATGGTGTCCCAAGGGCTCTTCGTTTGATCTCATTGGATATTCAGACTTTGACTATGCTGGTGATCGTGTGGACCGCAAGTCAACGTCAGGCACATGTCATTTCCTCGGACGATCTTTGGTCTATTGGTCCTTGAAGACAAAGCACATCCAGATTTGTCATCATTTTCTTCGTGATCATGTGTTGAAGGGCGACATCTCCATCGACCACGCAAGCACTGAAGACGAGCTGGCCGATATCTTCACTAAGCCCTTGGATGAGAAGAGATTTAGCAAGTTGCGGTGTGAGCTAAATATCCTAGAATCTTCGAATGTTCTCTGAAATGGACACACATCCTAACACTTATGCTGACTTGATGACTTAGATGCGCAACACACAAAGTAACGTTTTTCTTCAATCAATGAAGACTAACCCTCTAAGTGTGAAGAAATTAATGAAGAAATTGATTCTCAGAACCCTACGACAATTGTACGCGGTGTCTGAAATCAGCTTTCTTATACGGTGGGTTACGCCACCAACCAAAGTTGAAAACCTTCATTTTGATTTTTTCTTCGTTTTTGAAATTCCTCAGTTTTTCAAATTCTTCAACTTTGCATTGTCTTCACTCTTTTCGGTGTTTTTCTTCATTGGCTATATATATATATATACATATATATATATATATATATATATATATATATATATATATGAGTTTATGTCCTCTACAACATTCACTTATTGCTAATTCTTCAAGTTGATTTCTTCTGCTAAGTGAATGCGATCGGACCCTTCCCCCTCTATGCTAAATGCAACCCCGACTATTCACAAATTCTTCATGTGCGTTCTATTTGAAACTCGTTCAAAATCTTCACTATGTCCTTGACTGCTGAAGACATTGTGAACAGAACTTTTAACTTATCTTATCTAAATTTTCGGCTTTGCCGCTCAAACCGTTCCGCATCCCACGGCAATACTTATCTATTCACCCACGATCTTACACGATCGCCACCTCTCAGTACATGGGTGACACATGTCAAGCGAATGAGAAGGGCCAGGGGCACGTTCGTCCGATTTCCTCGGGCGTACAATTTTTCAGTCCCACTATAAATACCCCCGCCTCTTCCTCACTTTGTTTTTACTCCGCTCTATCTCACTCCCGCTCAAGCTTCTCAAACCCGAGCGCCGCCGCTACTTCATCGTCGCTGGTGAGGAAGAGCTTCACTGCCTCGACCTCGTCGCCGTCGTACTCTCGCCGGTTGCGGATTTCTTCACTCCGCCACCGCCGTAGCTGTCTTCGTCTGCCGAGTTAGGGCGTGGAAGATCTGAACTGACGAACTTCACATCTACTCTTCCCAGTTCATCATGTTCTTCATCAAGGGTAATTAAAAGTTACTTTTACTGCCCTCTTTGATTCAAATGTTTTCTTGAAAATCTTCAAAGGTGTTTATTCTTCAAATCTTCACACACTGAACACCTCACATGTCATCTGCTCTTGATTCGTTTCTCTAAGCAATGATTTTCTTCAAGATTATTCAGTTGTGTGGATTTTCAATCTATACAACTTTGGAACCTAAGACAAAGAACGCTTAGTGAAATTCTTCAAGACTCATCCGACCAAGTTCCTCAACAATGCCCTCACGGCCAGATTCTTCAAAGCCCTCACGACCAATTCCTCAAACTGCTCCTCCTCCTTCAAAGTCCTCAGCTCCTCCGACAAAGTCTTCAGCTGCTCCGACTAAATCCTCTGCACCTGTGCATATCGCCACGTGCCAAAGGACCACAGGCATCTCAATTGCCCTAGGAGCTTTTGCGAGTTCCTCAGCTGCACCAAATTCCTCAACTGGCCCCTCTCTGCTGAAGAAAAAGGCCACTGCTGGATGTTTCCCTCGAGCAAGTCCTCATAAGAAGCAGGTCACCTTTCAAGTGCCTTCTGATGATGAGGCTGATGATGAGGAACTTGCCGAAATCATCAGAGACAGGCAGGCCAGGGCCGCTAGAGCCAAAGGCAGCAATGTGCCAATGTTACTGGATGCAAAGTTGATCCTAGACTTCACAGATTAATGGCACAAGGACCCAAACACACCTTTGCCAGAGATGAACCTCACTCCTGGTCAAAGTCATGTTCTGACTGCCTTCATTGAAGAAGAGAAGTGGAAATTTGAAGAAGGAAGAAGACTGAAGAAAGCACAGCACAAGAAGCATCGCTACCTAAAGGACAATGTCATCACTCTTACCCCTGATCAACTTGTTGCCTTGCAAGCTGAGATCAAGCAACTGAGTGATAAATTCAATCACTACTATGCTGATTGGAAGGGCGCCAAGGTCCGGTTCGTCAAGATGACGAAGACATTCACTTCAAGTGCTGCTACTCCGGTGCACATTGAAGTCACTCCGACTGAAGCATCTGCTCAGCCTACCGAAGAACATGCCAGCACTGCTGATGACAATCAAGTTGTTGAAGAAAATGAAAGTACCAGGGATGATGACTGAATTCCAGCCGCTAAATAAATTGCCAGGGCATCCACTAGTGGTGCGCTTGAAGAAAGTGAAGAAGTCAGGGCAACTGCATCAGTTGCGCCTGAAGAAACTGAACCAAATTCCTCTGCTCCTCCTGCGCCTACACCAACTCCGATCCTTCCATCTGCATCAGATGCAAAGAAGACCAAGGCTATAGAGCACTCAGCTATGAAGAAAAGGAAGGCATCAACTTCATCAAATTCTTCAGGTCCGAAGAAGATGAAGCCCTTGACAAGCTCAATTAACAACCCAATTGATGCCATTCCTGTCTCATTCATGCCATCAAAGGACCTTGTTCCTTTTGGTTAAGATTATGTGATTCCAAGTGAATCCGATGAAGAGAATCCTTCTGCTGCTTCGTCAGAGCAGTTGGATGAAGAAATTGAAGTGGATGAAATCCCTTCAACTCTAGTTGTCTCCTCGCCTATGCTTCATTTCACTGCTGAAGAGGCCGATGTTGAAGAAATGGAAGATGAGGATGTGGACATTGGTTGTACCACACCTGTGCTAAATGATGACTTTTGGGAAAGTCAGCACCCCAACACACCAATGTTCACTCCACTTCAAGCAATTCCTCAGTCCCCTGCTGCTACTGAAGTACAAATGGGATCTAAAGAACCTCATGCAACCACATCCGTCCATGAAGAAATTCCAGCCACTACTGCTGAAGAAAATGTAAATGAAGAATTGAAGACCCAGGCTGCAGCTGAAGAAGAGCCTAAAATTCCTCAGTCTGTGGATCCTGAGATTGTGATTCTTGAGGTGGTGATGCAATTGACTCACACTCCTCAGCCCAAGCCAAAGGATCCCTTCTCAAAGAAACAGAAATTCAAGGATGATGACTCCTTCGGCGAGCATGTGTTCTTCACTGAATTCAATCCGTATGACAATGCTCGTCTTAGAAAGAAGCGTTTCTGGACTGCCAGCCAGGCCAATTTCTATTCTTCACTACTTTTCAACAAGGACAAAGTCCTTCACTACTTTTCAACAAGGAAAAAGTCTTCAACCACGAGTTCCTCACGTGGACATGGAGTCAATGCCTTGATTCTCACAAGTTCTCAGTATGCTTCATGATGCAGGCTTGCTCAACTTTTGCTCAGAAATTATTGATTGGAATGAAGAGCTTATTCTTCAGTTTTACGCCACCCTGCACATCACAGGTGATGCTGATGATATCAACACTTGGGTGTTGGACTAGATGACCAAAAACACTCATTACAAGGCACCGGCCTCTGAATTACTTTATGCCTTGCCAATCAGTCCTCCACCTGAAGGTGCTCGTTGTCTATACCAAGAGCCTGAACTCAATGTTCTTTATATGCAAGTGCTCATGAAGCCTCTAAAGCCTGGTCAAGCCCCAAGGACCAAATTCCTCGTGAAGGAATTGCTGTATGTGCCCAGAACCGTCTATCGCATTCTGACGAAGACTATGAGTCCTATCAAAGGCCACGACTCATCTGATGAGGAAATTGTTGGCATCATGAAGAATATGATATTCAACATCATGCATGGCATCCCTATCAATTATCATGACTTCTTCATGAGGACTCTGGCGAATGTTGCACTATCTCCGTTTGAGCTGAAGCCTTATGCTCCTTGGATCATGAGATTCCTCAGAACAAGGTCTTCACTCAACTACAAAGCTGACTTCTAGAATCACCTCAGCTACTTGCCACCGATTAAAGTCCTCAAGCGGACATATTCCTCAGCTGATGATAAGTGCAAGGCACGAGCTGTTATCGATGAAGGTATTCGTCCATTGGATGATCAGTTCCGCAAAGTTGCATCGTATTCTACCAATGATGACTCTGGCACACATTATTCTGCTGCCAATGCATCCAAGCCAAATCCTCAAGCCACGGCTCCTCGTGTGATGACTGACCGAGAGCTGCTTCTTAGTCTTCACCAGAAGGTGGATCGAAACCACAATTGGGTTAAGCGTCAGTTTGGCTCTATTCTTCACAACATGACTTCCACACATAATGCAGTGAAGAAAAACCATTACTACCTCCATGAAGTCTTCGATCGCACCTGGGCTATTCTGTCACATCTCTATGGTGAAGAAGAACTGACGCAAATGGGTTTCAAGGAAGATTTTGACTGGTCTGCTCCTCCATCGAAGAGATTCAAGAAGGTCAAGGTTCCTTCCTTGGTCGCCAGTTCATATTCTTCATCACATGACACGGACGAGTCTAAAGACTTTGATGACACTGCGGTAGGCCCTACAACGACACAAGACCCCAACAACGCTGGCACTCCTCCATCATCATGATATTCTTCAGGGGCGTTAGTCCTCATTTTCAACCCTTTTGGTCATCCGATGACAAAGGGGGAGAAATTTGAGTTAGTCTTCAAGCGGGTCTATCTTATATGGGTGTTTTTTTCTAAGTTACAACTCTCGTTATTTTGGTGACTTTGCTGGATCGACTTGTAATCTTAAACTCTATGGTGACCTGATACTTTTGCTGAGTACTTCTGCATGCTTTTTCCTCATTAATGACTATGCACGCATGCTGAATTACATCAGTCACCATATTTCATCATGCATTTCAAATTCTTCATACTATATGTCAAATGCGTGTATGAATTACAAGATATTGGGGGAGATCTCCATGATTATACTCTTCAAGTGTGCATTGCTTCAAAAGCAAATTCCTCACTGTGCACATCTTCAAGGGGAGTTCTTCTTTATCTTGCAATCAAATTCCTCAATATCAGTATTTACACTTCATATGTTTATCCCCGTTGAAAACTTAACCTATATTGTCATTATTTACCAAAAGGGGGAGATTGTAAGTGCATCTAGTGCCCTTAGTGATTTTGGTGTATTGAAGACTTATAGGTTAAGGGACTGATGCGTTTGTGAGTGTACACATGCCTATAAGTCTATGAGGAGTTTGATAATTACAGAGAAAGTCGACCCCTAAAAATGAAGTTCTTCAACTGAAGACTTTGGATTTCTGAAGACTTTGAAAGTGAAGAAATTGGTGTGACCTTGTGATACGTCTCCAACGTATCTACTTTTCCAAACACTTTTGCCCTTGTTTTGGACTCTAACTTGCATGATTTGAATGAAACTAACCCGGACTGACGCTGTTTTTAGCAGAACTGCCATGATGTTGTTTTATGTGTAGAAAACATAAGTTCTCGGAATGTCCTGAAAATCCACGGAGGCACTTTTTGGAGAATATAAAAAATACTGGCGAAAGAATCAAGACCAGGGGGGCCACACCCTATCCATGAGGGTGGGGGGAACGCCCACCCCCCTGGGTGCGCCCCCTGTCTTGTGCGCCCCCTGAGGCTCCGCCGACCTCAACTCCAACTCCATATATTCTGTCTCACAGAGAAAAATATCAGAGAGAAAGTTTCATCGCGTTTTATGATAGGGGCACGCCGCCAAGCCCTAATCTCTCTCGGGAGGGTTGATCTGGAGTTCATTCGGGGCTCCGAAGAGGGGGATTCGTTGACGTCATCGTCATCAACCATCCTCCATCACCAATTTCATGATGCTCACCGCCATGCGTGAGTAAGTCCATCATAGGCTTGTTGGATGGTGATGAGTTGGATGAGATTTACCATGTAATCAAGTTAGTTTTGTTTGGGTTTGATCCCTAGTATCCACTATGTTCTGAGATTGATGTTGCTATGACTTTGCGATGCTTAATGCTTGTCACTAGGGTCCGAGTGCCATGATTTCAGATCTGAACCTACTATGTTTTCATGAATATATGTGTGTTCTTGATCCTATCTTGCAAGTCTATAGTCACCTATTATGTGTTATGATCCGACAACTCCGAAGTGACAATAATCGGGATACTTCTCGGTGATGACCGTAGTTTGAGGAGTTCATGTATTCACTATGTGCTAATGCTTTGTTCTGGTTCTCTATTAAAAGGAGGCCTTAATATCCCTTAGTTTCCGCTAGGACCCCGTTGCCACGGGAGGGTAGGACAAAAGATGTCATGCAAGTTCTTTTCCATAAACACGTATGACTATATACGGAATACATGCCTACATTACATTGATGAACTGGATCTAGTTCTGTGTCACCCTATGTTATAGATATTACATGAGGAATCGCATCCGACATAATTATCCATCACTGATCCATTGCCTACGAGCTTTTCACATCTTGTGTTTCGCTTATTTACTTTTCCGTTGCTACTGTTACAATCACTACAAAACCCAAAATATTACTTTTGCCACTGTTACCTTTATTATCATACTACTTTGCTACTAAATACTTTGCTGCAGATACTAAGTTACCAAGGTGTGGTTGAGTTGACAACTCAACTGCTAATACTCAATAATGTTCTTTGGCTCCCCTTGTGTCAAATCAATAAATTTGGGTTGAATACTTTACCCTCGAAAGCTATTGCGATCCCCAACACTTGTGGGTTATCAATACTAATTTCTGGCACCGTTGCTGGGGAGCATAGCTCTATTCTTTGAGTCACTTGGGATTTATATCTGTTGATCACTATGAGGAACTTGAAAGACGAAAGAACCAAGATTTTACCCTCAACTAAGAGGGGAGGTAAGGAACTGCCATCTAGCTCTGCACTAGATTGTCCTTCTGTTATTAGTAAGATGCGACACCTAAACCTGCTACTGTTATGAATTCTGATATGTCGCATGTTATTGATGATGCCACTTCTGCTATGCATGATACTTATGATGAAACTACTTCTGTGCATGATACTACTTTGCCACTAGATGAATTTCTTGATGAACAACTTGCTAGGGCTAGAGAGAATGAAATTATTGAAGATGAAATTATTGATGATAGTGATGATGAAGGTTCTCCCCCCTAAGTATGAATTACCTGTTGTTCCTGAGGGTTATGTTATGGATGAAGAAACTGCTAGAGATCTTTTTGCTTCCAATGATAGATCTGATCTAAAGAAGTTACTAGCTAAACTTAAACAGAAACATCTGAATGCTAGAATGAAATATGACCCTGCTTTTGCTACTTCACCTATCTTTGTTACTGATAAGGATTATGAATTCTATGTTGATCCTGAGATAATTACTTTGGTTGATCTGATCCTTTTTATGGCTATGAATCTGAAACTATTGTGGCTCATCTTACCAAGTTATATGATATAGCCACCCTGTTTACTCATGATGATAAATCTCGCTATTACTATATCCTTAAGATATTTCCGTTCTCATTAAAGGGTGATGCTAAGACTTGGTATAATTCTCTTGCTCCTGGTTGTGTGCGTAGTCCCCAGGATATGATTTATTACTTCTCTGCTAAATATTTCCCCGCTCATAAGAAACAAGCTGCCTTGCGAGAAATATATAATTTTGTGCAAATCAAAGAAGAGAGTCTCCCACAAGCTTGGGGGAGGCTTCTCTGATTACTTAATGCTTTGCCTGATCATCCTCTTAAGAAAAATGAAATACTTCATATCTTTTATAATGGACTAACGGATGCTTCCAAGGACCACTTGGATAGTTCTGCTGGTTGTGTTTTCAGGGAAAGAACAATCGATGAAGGTAAATTACTATTGAATAATATGTTGACTAATGAAAATAATTGGACTCTTCCTGAGCCAATTCCTGAGGCAGTTCCTGAACCAATTGAGCCAACTCCTGAGCCTATTCCTAAACCCACTCCGAAGAAGAGAGGTGTTTTATTTCTTAGTCCTGAAGATATGCAAGAGGAAAAGAAATCAATGAAAGAAAAAGGTATTAAAGCTGAAGATGTTAAGAATTTACCACCTATTGAAGAAATACATGGTCTTAATATACCGCATGTTGAAGAACCACGTTGTCTTGATAACCCGACACAGGTAGTAAAGGTAAATTCTCTCCATAGATATGATAAAGTTGAAATCCCCTCTACTAAATTTCATAGCCCGTGCTTAGATGAATTTGATGACTTTATGGCTAGACAAGAAAGTTTTAATGCTTATGTTAGTAGAGAGGTAAAGAATAATGCTTTCGAGATAGGACGTGTGAGTGATTATATGGCTAGAGTTAAAGGTGAACTTAAACTCGTTAGCAAATATGCTTCTATGGTTGCTACTCAAGCTGAGCAAGTACTTAAAGCTCAAAATGATTTGCTTGGTGAATTAAATAATAAAAATGACTTCGCTGTTAGGGTGGCTACTAGAACTGGTAGAATGACTCAGGAACCTTTATATCCTGAAGGCCACCCTAAGAGGATCGAGCAAGATTCTCAGAGAAATAATTTTAGAGGCAACTAGTTCTTCTAAAAAGAAGAAAAAGAAAACCGATAGAACTTTGCATGCTTCTAGTGAACCTATTGTAGACACACCTGAGAATCCCAATGATATTTCTATCCCTGATGCTGAAACACAATCAGGTGATGAACATGGACCTAGTGATAATGTTAATGATAATGTTCATGTTGATGCTCAAGCTAGCAAAAATAATGATGTAGAGATTGAACCGGCTGTTGATCTTGATAACCCACAATCAAAGAATCAATATTATGATAAGAGAGATTTTGTTGCTAGGAAGCACGGTAGAGAAAGGGAACCATGGGTTCAGAAACCCATGCCCTTTCCTCCTAAACCATCCAAGACAAAGGATGATGATGATTTTGAGTGCTTTGCTGAAATGATTAGACCTATGTTCTTACGTATGCCCTTAACTGCTATGCTTAAAGTGAATCCTTATGCTAAGTATATGAAGGATATCATTACAAATAAAAGAAAGATACCGGAGGCTGAAATTTCCACCATGGTTGCTAATTACACTTTTAAGGGTGGAATACCAAAGAAACTTGGAGATCCGGGGGTACCAACTATACCATGCTCCATTAAAAGAAATTATGTTAGAACTGCTTTTTGTGATCTTGGAGCCGGTGTTAGTGTTATGCCTGTCTCTTTATATCGTAGAGTTGAATTGAATAAGTTGACACCTACTGAAATATCTTTGCAAATGGCTGATAAATCAACTGCTATACCTATCGGTATTTGTGAGGATGTGCCTGTTGTGGTTGCAAATGTCACTATCTTAACGGACTTTGTTATTCTTGATATTCCCGAGGACGATAGTATGCCGATTATCCTTGGTAGACCATTTTTGAATACTGCAGGGGCTGTTATTGATTGCAACAAAGGCAATGTCACTTTTCATGTTAATGGTAATGAGCATACGATACACTTTCTAAAGAAACAACTCAAGTTCATAGCATCAATTCTATTGGAAAAGTTCCAACTATAATTATTGGAGGTTTTGAATTTCCTCTCCCTACTGTCAAGAAAAAGTATGATATTCTTATTATTGGGGATGTTCATATTCCCGTTGAGGTAACTTAGTGTTATTCGAAATTTCTCCGGTTCCGTGTTATTCGGAATGAGTTTGTTAACAAGACTTGATCAACCTTGTTAGTGGATTCATTTTGATGATCACGAGATGGATGAAACTAGAAGGCACAACCTTCTGTACCCTCTTTTTACTTTCTGTTATTTAGAATAAATAAAGCAAAAATAGTATTATCCGTCTGTTTTCTGAATTATCCGTGCAATAAAAAATATCCCAAAAATAAAAGTGCTCCAAATGCCCTGCAAATTTAGTATGATTTTTATGGAATATTTGAGGATTTTAGGAACTGAAATCACTGCGGGAGGGGCAAGCACCAGGCCACGAGAGTGGAGGGCGCGCCCACCTACACTGGGCGCGCCCCCTGTCTCATGGGCCCCTGGTGGCCCCCCTCCACTTATGTCAGCACCCACACACTCCATCTTCTTCCCAAAAAAAATCCCCATCCAGCTCAAGCACGAGTTCTAGCTCATTTTGATGTGATTTTCGATCTCCTTGCTCAAAGCTCCATTCACAAAACTGCTTTGGGAGATTGTTGCTTGGTATGTGACTCCTCCATTGGTCCAATTAGTTTTTGTTCTAGTGCTTTATTCATTGCAAATTTTTGCTGCATAGGTGACCATGTTCTTGAGCTTGCGTGTTAAATTTATGAGGTCCCAAGTAATTCTAATGCATGATATAGACTCTAGGCACTTGTAGGAGTAGTTGCTACCAATCTTGTTTAGTTTTATTCACTTTTATTTTGAAGTTACTAAAATTTCAGAAATTTTCAGAAAATGTTAAGGAGACTTTTGAGGGGCTCTTATAGCCAAGGCTCCGAGGAAAAACAAGCTAAAGAGAAGGAAAAAACCAAGTATAATCTTCCTCGCATAGCGGAAGTACGGCCGTGTGAATGGCCATGCGATAATTTCTTGAAAGAAGCTGGAATTCATGAAGATTTTTATTCTTTGATTGAGAATGCAGGCCTCACCGATTTCCTCCACGACCGGATCAATCAGTATCTCTTACTCACCAATACTTTCATGCAAAACTTTTATTATCATCCTAAGAAGTCACCGCCTTCAGTATCATTTCATTTATATGATGAATTCAGGGAAATGTCTTTACGTAATGTTTGCGCGGTTTGTAGGATACCCTTTGAGAGAAACTTAGAGGAACCCCATCGTAAATATGTGGATGGCTTTGTTAACACTATCACTGTAGAGGAGCCAAAGAAGGGTTCCGATGCAAAAATCTCTAGCATACACTTTCCTGTTTTACACTACTTTGCCATATTTTCTAGTAGATGCTTGATTGGTCGTGGAAATAGTGGAAGCTTCAATGTTCCCGATATTATCATTCTTCACCATGCCTTGTTTGGAGATAATAGTTTTAGTATGGGTGCCATTACTGCTGAACGGCTAAGCCTTAATCATACAAAAGGCCCCATCTTTGGAGGTATCTATGCTTCACGTCTTGCTAGACATTTTGAGATACCTATTAGGCACCATGAGAAAGAGGAGACAAAATTGCCTCCTTACATTTTAGATTACAAGAGCATGGTAGCACATGAGTTTATTTTTGACAACAAAGATAAGATGCTCTTGTATAACCTGAGATTTAATAAGAAACACAATGAGACTATTATTTTGCATGCGCCTCTGTTGTTTGATTTGATTGCCGATAATTTTCTTGTCACGCCGGAAGCGGTGTACGCTCATTGAGGCCAAGCATCCACTCTAGAACCCGAGCCTGAGCCGGAACCTGAACTGGACCTTATCGTGCATCATCTTACTAGTGGGACCCGGAGATGGCGAGCCAGTGGTATCCTGATTACACCTCTCAGTACACCGGGGAGAGTAGCAGCAGTCCTTGGCATTAGACCATCTTAGGCCAAAAGCCTAAGCTTGGGGGAGTACGTATTTCTCACCGACTTTACATTCATGTTCACACACTATTCTAGTCGTCGGTGCTCATACTCTTTCATTGTATTATCCATGCTAGTTTAAATTTCTTTTTCTAGTTTTCTTCTTGTGTGTTTGATAAATCTTAAGAAAAACCAAAAAAAATAGTTAGTTTAATTTCCATGCTTGTAGTAGAAATCAAAATGAAAACCCAAAAGATTTCTCGTTCTTCTTCTTATTTGTTGGGAGCTTTCCCGTGTAAATAGTTTTCTTTTCTTTTCTTTTCTTTGGGGGTCGAGAGTAGAAGACCATATTGAAAATGTTTAGTGGCTCTCGTATGCATGATTGTTTATTTAACTTAGAGCCCATATTACTTGTCTTCTCTCTTGAGTTGAATGCTTGCATATTCCAGCTTAGTCCAATGCACGTGCACTATTATTATTATACACATCGTTCGGTCATGCAAGTGAAAGGCAATAATGACGATATATGATGGACTTATTGAGATGAGAAAAGCTGGTATGAACTCGACCTCTCTTGTTTTCGTAAATATGATGAGTTCATCGTTCCTGATTCAGCTTATTATGAAGTAAACATATTTGCAATGACATTTAGAGATTATAGTTACTTGTGCCATGCTTGATTAGCTATGAGTTATAATGGTTTACCTTGCATGCCAACATGCTATTAGAATGATTATGATATGATATGATGGGATGGTATCCTCCTTTGAATGAATTGAGTGACTCGACTTGGCACATGTTCACGCATGCAGTTGATACAAATCAAGGTAGCCTTCATGATATTTATGTTCATGGTAGATTATATCCTACTCATGCTTGTACTCGGTGTGAATTAATTTTAATGCATGTTTATGACTGTTGTCGCTCTCTCAGTTGGTCGCTTCCCAGTCTTTTGCTAGCCTTCACCTGTACTAAGCGGGAATACTGCTTGTGCATCCAAACTCCTTAAACGCCAAAGTTGTTCCGTATGAGTCCACCATACCTTCCTATATGCGGTATCTACCAGCCGTTCCAAGTAAATTTGTATGTGCCAAACTCCAAACCTTCAAATGAAATTCTATTTTGTATGCTTGAGCAACTCATGTTTCAACTAGGGCGGCCTATATCTTCCATGCTAGGTGGGTTATTCTCAAGAGGAGTGGACTCTGCTCCTCATTCACGAGAAAGGGTGGGTAATCGGGATGCCCAGTCCCATGATCCAAAAAGATCAAAGCAAATCAATATAATTAAAAAAAACTCCCCCAGGGCTGTTGTTAGTTGGAGACACTCATTGTTTCGAGCAAGCCATGGATTGATGCTTGTTGGTGGTTGGGTGA
The DNA here is from genome assembly GCF_002162155.2 of Triticum dicoccoides. Lineage (NCBI taxonomy): Eukaryota > Viridiplantae > Streptophyta > Magnoliopsida > Poales > Poaceae > Triticum > Triticum dicoccoides. Next base: position 300,547,369 of record NC_041393.1, read on the forward strand.
GTATAAACCTTTACCATTCTGTTTGGGAACTGCCTATAATGCATGTAGTATGGAAGATACATCCATCTCATAGTTGTTGCGTTGACAGCAAAAGTATGCCGCTCAAAATGTTGTTCAATCTCTATTTTAAAATCGAGCTCTGGCACCTCTACAAATCCCTGCTTTCCTCTGCGAAGGGCCTATCTATTTACTTTATGTTGAGTCATCATCCTTCTTATTAAAAAGCACCCTGGAGAGCATGCTGTCATTTGCATTCATTAGTATTAGTTTATATTGGGTATGACTTGACTGGATCTCTTTTACCATGAATTACAATGTTTAGTCAGTCCTTGATCTTTAAAGGTGCTATGCATTTATATTTTGCAGTCTCAGAAAGGGCTAGCGAGATACCATTTTGTTATATCATGTTATGATTGTTTTCAAAAAGTGTTGTCATCCGAGTTTTATTATTATGGCTCGCTAGCTGATTATGCTATTGATACGAGTAATTGTGAGACCTAAGTGTTAATGTGAGTATGCTTAGTTCATATTATTTGCTGAAACTTGAATGCTGGCTTCGCATGTTTACAACAACAAGAGCAAACAAAGTTTGTAAAAGTTTTTCTTTATCACTTTCAGTTTATCAACTGAATTGCTTGAGGACAAGCAAAGGTTTAAGCTTGGGGGAGTTGATACGTATCCAACGTATCTACTTTTCGAAACACTTTTGCCCTTGTTTGGACTCTAACTTGCATGATTTGAATGAAGCTAACCCGGACTGATGCTGTTTCCAACAGAACTGCCATGATGTTGTTTTATGTGTAGAAAACAAAAGTTCTCGGAATGTCCTGAAAATCCACGGAGGCACTTTTTGGAAAATATAAAAAATACTGGCGAAATAGTCAAGACCAGGGGGCCCACATCCTATCCACGAGGGTGGGGGCGCGCCCACCCCCCTGGGCGCGCCCCCTGTCTTGTGGGCCCCTTGAGGCTCCGCCGACCTCAACTCCAACTCCATATATTCCGTCTCGCGGAGAAAAAAATCAGAGAGAAAGTTTCATCGCGTTTTACGATAAGGAGCCGCCGCCAAGCCCTAATCTCTCTCGGGAGGGCTGATCTGGAATCTGTTCGAGGCTCCTGAGAGGGGGATTCGTTGCCGTCGCCATCATCAACCATCCTCCATCACAAATTTCATGATGCTCACCGCCATGCGTGAGTAATTCCATATTAGGCTTGCTGGACGGTGATGGGTTGGATGAGATTTACCTAATCAAGTTAGTTTTGTTAGGGTTTGATCCCTAGTATCCACTATGTTCTGAGATTGATGTTGCTACGACTTTGCTATGTTTAATGCTTGTCACTAGGGCCCGAGTGCCTTGATTTCAGATCTGAACCTATTATGTTTTCATGAATATATGTGTGTTCTTGATCCTATCTTGCAAGTCTATAGTCACCTATTATGTGTTATGATCCGACAACCCCGAAGTGACAATAATCGGGATACTTCTCGGTGACGACCGTAGTTTGAGGAGTTCGTGTATTCACTATGTGCTAATGCTTTGTTCTGATTCTCTATTAAAAGGAGGCCTTAATATCCCTTAGTTTTCGCTAGGACCCTGCTGCCACGGGAGGGTAGGACAATAGATGTCATGCAAGTTCTTTTCCATAAGCATGTATGACTATATACGGAATACATGCCTACATTACATTGATGAACTGGAGCTAGTTCTGTGTCACCCTATGTTATAGCTATTACATGAGGAATCGCATCCGACATAATTATCCATCACTGATCCATTGACTACGGGCTTTTCACATCTTGTGTTTCGCTTATTTACTTTTCCGTTGCTACTGTTACAATCACTACAAAACCCAAAAATATTACTTTTGCCACTGTTACCTTTATTATCATCAGTATCAACAAACGGGGGTGGTGGAGTTTAACTGCAGCAAGCCAGCTTGACTCAATGGCTATCCTGAACTTGACCGCAAGTAACTCTCTTTAGGTTACGCACACGAGTCCACATATTCACCATGTCAATACACCACTATGGATCCGCTCTCGTCTCCCTATGGGAACGCCATCCATAGCACTCGCGCTTATCATGCGCATTTAGAGTATCCACTTTCACTTGTCTATGAACTATATAGGCAACCCAGAGGTCCTTTACCACGGACGCGGCTATTTAAATAGATGAAGTTAACCCTGCATGGGTGTACTTATTCACACACGCTCTCGCCACTTACCGCCATGTACACGTCATGTATCTCGGCAACCTTCAAGCGGAAGCCTGGCGAGGGTGTTGGCCACGACCTGACTAACCACACAAGTCTATAGTCTAGGTTTAACGCCCATTCCGGTTCCATCCGCAGGGAGTCCGGCCAAGTTTCCACATATGGCCCCGAATGATGTGAGCAGGGTTCCCGAGGCACCAAACGGGCGTCCCGGTACACTGTGCCACGTGCCTACCGCATCACAGCCCACCCCTTGGGTCAGTGCTGCGCACGGCCTCCAGCATACTACAAACACCAGAAACTACTTGCAACTCCTGGACAGAGGATAGGGGGGTTAATAAGTTGAGAGGGGCACTTAATCATTCCAATGCGTGGTCGTAACTGTTCATGGATCACAAACACAGAACTCAGTTCCTGAGGACGGTTTTAATGAGACAACCCACCATGTACTCCTACATGGCCTCTCACCGCTACCGTTACCAAATTGTGTTCACACACTTAGCTCTCTAAAGTAGGACATGTTCACACCATTCCGATTCATCCCCGATGAATCAGACCTGACTCAACTCTAAGCAGTAGCAGGCATGACAAACAAGCATGAATGAGTAGGCACATCGGGGCTCAAACAATTCCTACTCATGCTAGTGGATTTTATCTCTTTTACCGTGGCAATGACAGTTCTTGCTGAGGAAAGGGGTTGAACTACCGCAACATGTAACAGATGTCTCATTGTTGTCCTAATGCAGTAAAAGAGAGAAGAAGCGAGAGAGTGGGATTGTATCGGAATGAACAAGGTTTTTTTTCTTGCCTGGCACTTGTGAAAATAGTATAGTTCTTCATCGGTGTCATCGATCACATCGCCGGAACATCGTCTATTGAGAGGGGAAAAAACCCGGCAAACAAGGAAGAACACAATCAATGCAATGCAATAATATGATGCATGATCATGACATGTCAATATGTTGTGATTTGAGCTAATGCAACTAGCAACATGTTCAATGGGGTTCGTTTGAACCCTAGGTTCAAATTCAAACTCCATATGTTAATATTCAAATACCCTTTATTTGTTTTGTCCAATTCAGCAACTATAAGTTGTTCCAACATGCATGAAAAATTGTACACATGGATAGATTGGATTTTATAAATTATTTAGTTTGGAGTTATGATTGAATTTCTATGATTTTTCAAAGTTTAGGACACTGTCTGAAATTTATAAATCATTTCTGATTTATTTTAAATTCCAGAAAACCTTTACTGCGTCAGCACTAAGTCACGGTGATGTCAGCATTGACCAAAGTCAAATCTGACTGGTGGGCTCTACCGGTTATTGACTCAGGGGGTTACCAGGAGTTATTTAACATTTAAATGTGTCACTAACAGTGCGGGTCCCACATGTCATCGACACGAGGTTGACTAACTCGTGATTAGCACCTAATCTAACTCCTCCATGTCAGCGTCGCCGGATTAAGCGCCGACGACCATATCACGCGGTGGAGGCTCGTCGGAGTTGATTGGGCTCGCGCTACGGGCGGCGGTTTCCGACAAGGCTGGGTTCTAAGACGAGCTAGGGCCCGTGCGCAGCTAGTGGTTCAGACAACACTGTCGGGGGTGGCCGGAGTCGATGACAGCGACTACAATGGAGGCCGCCAGAGTTTGGCTAGGTGCGGGAGCGGGTTGCAGCTCGCTTTCAAGCAAACGGAGCGCGCATACGGTAGCTACTGGCAGCAGGAGCTTGACCTGGTACTCAGCCAGGACGTTGGCCCATCGCAGCGATGACGGCGACAAACACGGCGGCCAGAGCTCATGGGCACTTGCGGGTGGTAGCTATGGAGCGGGATAGAGTGTGAGCGAGGAGGGGAAACGAAGATGAGCTCATGGCGGTCCTGAAGATCAGCACGGGAGGCTCGGGGATGGCCTGCCTGCAGCGAATCGATGACGGGGAGGTCCGGTGACCGGTGGTGAAGAAGATGGCAACTGTGTTGCTTCGGTGCCTCCGGGCTTGCGAGATTTGTGGGAGAGGAGCCGCTCGAGATAGCAGAGGCGATGGACGACTCAGGGAGGCGAGGTGATGGAAGTGGCGTGGGGTTCACGGCGGTGTGCTCGGTTCGTCTCGGGGCCAGAGTGGAGAGCAACGAGGAGGAGGGGGAGAGCGAGAGTGAGCGGGCTGGAGTCGGGGTTTCGTCCATGTCTCCTCGCGCTAGGAGAATTAGGACGGGGAGGAAGCAGGAGGTGGCCACGGGCGCGCACAGCTGCTGGCACGCAGCTGCTTCGGGGCGAGGGGAGGAAGACGACGGGCGATCTGCTAGTGGGCTGGCCCAGCCAGCTGGGCTGGCCAGGTAAGTTGGCCCATGTGGGTTTTATGCCCTTTTTTATTCTTTTCTATTTCTGTTTTTCTGTTTTGATTTGAATCTTGCCACTGTTTTAAAATCCAACAATTTCAAATCAGTGCCAAAAACCTCTGAATAATGTTATGTTGCTAGATGGACTTTTCCAAAAGCACATAAAACATTTCAAAGTTATTTCAAACTATATTCTATATATTATGAATATAATTCCAAATTCAAATACAATAATGATTTAAATTCCGTGCTCAAAATATTCCACAAAAATGTTCACTATTTTTGGTTTGGTTCAAGAACCTTGCCAAAAATATCAAACAATTATAAGAACATTTTGGAAGACATTGAATGTGATTTTTCCAGGGTTCTTTGCCCCTCTTTAATTAAATTTTGAGGCTTAAAATTCCCTTAATTAAAATTCCTTGAATTTAAACATGATGCTTGATGCTCACTGGTCCAACTATTTACAGTCATCAATCTAGGGCTGTGACATTTTCATCATATTGCTGGAGTTAATTCCTCTACATCATGTCATCTTACTTAATGCGTTACTCCATTCTTTATGAACTTAATACTGTAGATGCATGCTAGATAGCGGTCGTTGTGTGGAGCAATAGTAGTAGATGCAGGTAGAAGTCGGTCTACTTGACATAGACATGATGCCTATATTCATGACCATTGCCTTACATGTTGTCATAACTTTGCACTTTTCTATCAATTGCTCGGCCGTAATTTGCTCACCCGCCGTATTATTTTCTATCTTGAGAGAAGCCTCTAGTGAAACGTATGGCCCCCGGGTCTCTTTTCCATCATATAAGTTTCTGATCTACTATTCTTGCAATCTTTTACTTTTCGATTTATAAACCCAAAATAACAAAAATATTTACTATATCATTTATCTATCTCTATCAGATCTCACTTTTGCAAGTAACTGTGAAGGGATTGCCAACCCCTTTATCGCGTTGGGTGCAAGTTTGTTTGATTTTTTGTGCAGGTATTCGGTGATTTGTGCGTGTCTCCTACTGGATTAATACCTTTGTTCTCAAACTAACAGAAATACTTATGTCGGATATCGCGTTCCGGCAAAACCCTTAAGGTTCGAACTCTGGGGTGCGCACGAAGATCTTCTCCCTACCAAAACACACCCCAAAACCTCACCGCGATTCTAAGCTAGCATGACGAACAACACAAGAGACACAAGGATTATACTGGTTCGGACCACCGTTATGGTGTAAAACCCTAATCAAGTGTGTGGTGTGGTGGATTGCCTCTTGGGTTGATGATGAACAATACAGAGGAAGAACAGCCTCGCGAGGGGTGTTCTTGTGGTGGTGAGATTCTCTACTTGGGAAGGATTCAATCCCCTTGCCTTCTACTGTGGTGGCTATCTCTATTTATAGAGGCCTTGGTCCTCTTCCCGAATATTGAGCGGGAAGGGAGACAACAACGACCATTTGGTAAGAGGACAACTAGTACAAGCTATCCTGACTAAAGGTGGTCTTTGACTGCCAAAGGCGCTGGTGATGACGCTGTCTTGGGCTCCACGGTGACCTCCGTCCTGCCACTCTGCTGGTCTTGGTCTTGTTGCACCAATATGGAAACCTTTGCTTGATGCCTTGGTACTCCACGCCTGCGCTTGCTCCCTTTGCACCAAAGAGGAAACGAGGACACTACGCAGGCTGGCGCCCGCCTGGTGCCCGCCTGGTGCCCGCGTGGTCTCGATCGTCATGGCTTGCGTCATGAGCACCTCGCGAGGTACCCCTTGCCTTGATTTCTCTGCCTCCTCGCGAGCCTTCCCGGTGAGGCCGCCCTTGAGGAGGCCTTGTGTCATCCGCCCCGCGAGGCTTGGCCCCTCGCGAGGGTCTTGAGCGTTTGTTGATGAAGACGGGCCGTACTGGGCTACTACTAAGCCACGCTGCGGGCCGTAGGTAGGCAAGTCCGGTGACCCCCTTTCCCAGGACGCCGAATTAGCCCCCGGGCCCAAGGCACGCTCGGACTTGGCTTAGCAGCGAAGCCAAAGGGCAAGTGCGGAGCGCCACGGGCCCCAACAGCCTGCGGCTTTGGTCGCCTCATGGCGGTTGATTGTACATGGGCGTCTCCGCTTCCCCATGCTGCCTCGGCAACTACCCGATTTGACGAGTCCCTACTGCATGCAAAAAGAGTCATCATTACCTGTGATCGTGGAGGCCGACGGTTGGCCTCCCTTGGGCTATAAATGTGGGGAGGGGGGGAGGGGGGAAAACCCCCGTTGTCCATCCCCTCTTGCTCCGCCTGCTTCTTCTCCCTCCTCGCTCCGGTTGCTTGCAGCGTCCCATGGCGCCCGTGAAGAGGTTCTCTGCCGCGGAGTAAGGGAAGGCTCGCCAGGAAGGGCCTGGCTCTCCTCCGCCCAAGCACGGGCGTGGTCGTCCCCGCAAGCATCCCGCGACTCCTGTTGCGGCTCCTTGTGGTCGCGGTGGTGGCCCTTCGCACGGTGGTGGCTGCCCGTATTGGGACAGCTCAGTCGGTGGAGGAAGGCGTGCCGTGGCTGTGTGGCCTCCTCGGTCACGCTTCCATTCAGCAGAGGTGCTGCCGGAGTTTGTTGTGTGGTCGGAAAACCCGGCCGGCAACTGGCTCCAGCTCCCTCGCTTCGTCGCCGGCGAACTGCCGGCCGCTGCCCCTGGCAGGCTCTGGCTGCAGGTGGACGGCTGCTGTAGCAGGGCCTCCTGGTTTGCGGTGGAGATCTCTGTCGCTGGCAATGTGGCCCTGGCCCGGGGCTAGCAGTTTTTTGCCCGCGCGCGTGGCATGGGCTGGCGGTGCACCCTCCATTTCAAGTACGACGGCGACACGACCCTCTACGTGAGGGTGTTCGGAGAAGATGGCTGCCGTGCCGGGTGCTGACCTGAAGACGATGACGGCGACAAGGTGCTTGGACTTGGGGAAGGCCGTGACGAGGGCGAAGGCGGACCCGCTCCTGGCGGCGGCCACAGCTCACCGAGCTTCAGCGGCTCCTCCTCCGATGACAGCTCCTCCGGCGGTAGCCGCGATTAGCTACCATGCTGCCGCGCCCGCTTCGAGGGCGGTAGCGGGTCGTCCCATCGCCGCGCCCCGGTGAAGTGCGAGGCAGAGTCTGATTGAGCTCGGGAGGACGATGCGGATCCCTCCTCGTGAGCCGTCCCGAGGTGCGCACCATTTTTTTCTCCTTTTCCCGCATTGAGAGAGAGAGAAGTATGGAGCCCCATGGGGGCGTGCAACAGACTATGATCCCTAATTATCGTGCTACCTTTATCGCCCGTGTGGTGTGTTATGGTGTTGCGGTTATGTGCCTGCGCGTAGGAACAACTTAGCTTGGGATGTTTGCAGTAGTTTTTGCCTCGCGAGGTACCTACTCGAGGACTCGCCGGGCATCTTAAGATCTGCAAAGACCAGTTGGGAGAATAGTTTCCGAACCTTGGTCGCGAGGGTTGCCGGCTTAGGCCCGGCGCTTTGTGTCGCGATGCCCGTGGGGCATGGACCGGGAGGGGTGCTCCCGCTGTGAACTCGAACAAGGGAGCCTCGCGAAAACCGGGCGAGAAAGGGCTCACGAGGGCGCCCGCGTAGCCCCCTTGCGAGGTTTGCGAGAGAGAGAGAGAGAGAAACAAAAGCTGAAAACAGAGAACAGAGGCAGAAGACGACAAACAACACTATAAGCAACTCAAATAAAGGTTCAAACAAGAGAGGACAAGCTAGCTGAGGAAAGCAAATGAAAAGCCCCATCCTGCACCTAGTCTAGTCTTCGGCGTCTTCTCACCAGGGCGGAGCTAAGTGCTTCCACTGGGCGTGGGCGGGAGCCCCCGACGCCCAAGGGAGGCACTCCGGAGACTCCGGGGCATGTACATCCCCAACTCATTATTACGTGAGGGTGTCACGGGTGGCGAGCTTCAAAGGCATTGGGCCTTCTTCACAGGCACCGACCCTTTCTTGGCGGCGAGCTTCACAGGCACCGGGCCTTCTTCACAGGCACTAGGCCTTTCTTCACAAGCAATGGGCCTTTTTTCAAGGGTAGAACTTCCGGAGGTGCTGAATGTTCCAAGTGTTTGGTATGGGCACCCCCTCCAGAGTCTCCAGACGCGCGGCGCCAAGCCTGGAAACATGAACAACCTTGAACGGGCCCTCCAACATGGGTGAGAGCTTGTGCAGCCCTTCCCTGGAGAGCACCCGCCTGAGCACGAGGTCACCTACCTCGAGAGTCCTCGGGCAGATGTTGTGGCAATGATACCGCCGTAGCGCCTGCTAGTATCTTGCTGCTCGTAGTATGGCTTCTCGACGGTGCTCCTCCCCCAGTACGAGGTCCATCCCCCGCATGGAGTCCTACTGCGCTTCATCAAATGCTAGGACCCGCGCGGAGCGACGCCTGACCTCGTGAGGGAGGACCACCTCTGCTCCGTAGACGAGGAAGAATGGGGTCTCGCCAGTCGACTTGGTAGCAGTAGTGTGGATGGACCATAGCATGGACTGGAGCTCATCATGTGAGCCCTTGCCGTAGGCCTCCGGCTTCTTCTTGAAGGTCCTAGTTTTGAGGCCTTTCAGGACCTCTGCGTTGGCACGTTCGGCTTGGCCGTTACTCCGGGGGTGTGCTACCGAAGCATAGCATATCTGCATTCCAAGGTTAGCACAATGTGTTTTGAAGAGATTGCTAGTGAACTGCAAACCGTTGTCGGTAATGATGCGATTAGGGACCCCAAATCGGCTCACGAGGCCCTTGATGAACTTGACTGCAGAACCAGCTGGGATGGTGCGGAAGGCTTCCACCTCTGCCCACTTGGTGAATTTGTCGATGGTGACGTAGAGGTAGCGGTAGCCCCCAGGGGCTCAAGGAAACGGGCCCAAGATATCCAGCTCCCAGAACACGAACAGCCACGAGAGTGGGATGGTCTGCAGGCCGTGAGGTGGCTGATGGATCTGCTTGGCATGGAATTGGCAGGCTTCGCAGGCCTTCACCAGCTCGATTGATTGAGTGCCATAGGCCAGTAGAAACTGTTGCGAAATGCTTTGCCGACAAGGGTCCGTGATGATGAGTGATGTCTGCAATCTCCATCGTGTATGTCAGCCAGCAACTCTTCCCCTGTTCTCTGGAGATGCAATGCACGGAAACGTCATTTGGCCGCTTCCGGTAGAGCTCTCTGTCTTGGATGCTGTCGGCGTTCTGGGAACGGGGGTCCCCAGACTTGCCTGCCTGTGGCCTACGGCGTGGCTGAAGCAACAGCCTACTACGGCCCGTATACATCAACCCAAGCTCAAGACCCTCACGAGTGGCCAAGCCTCGTGGGGCGGACAATGCAAGGCTTCCCCAGGGGCGGCCTCGCCAGGCAGGCTCGCGAGGAGGCGGAGAGATCAAGGCAAGGAGTACCTCGCGAGGTGCTCATGACGCAAGACATGACGATCGAGACCAGGCGGGCGCCAGCCAGCGCAGTGTCCTCATTTCCTCTGTGATGCAAAGGGGGCAAGCACAGGCGCGGAGTACCGAGGCATCAAGCAAAGGTTTCCCTATCGGTGCAACGCGACCAAGACCAGCAGAACGGCAGGACGGAGATCACCGTGCAGCCCAGGACGGCGTCATCGCCAGTGACTTTGATAGTTGAAGACCAACTTCAGTCAGGATAGCTTGTACTAGCTGTCCCCCTTGAAAATGGCCGTTGTTGGCTCCCTTCCCGCTCAATATTTGGGAAGAGGACCAGGGCCCCTATAAATAGAGATAGCCACCACAGTAGAAAGGGATCGAATCCTTCCCTAGCAGAACACCGCACCAGCTCAAGAACACCCCTCGCGAGGCTGTTCTTCCTATGTACTGTTCATCATCAGCCCCAGAGGCAATCCACCACACCACACACTGGATTAGGGTATTACACCACAACGGTGGCCCGAACCAGTATAAACCTTGTGTCCCTTGTGCTCTTCATCGTGTAGCTTAGATTTGCGGCGAGGGTTTGGGGGCATGGATCGGTAGGGAGAAGATCTTCGTGCGCACCCCAGAGTTCGAACCTTATGGGTTTTGCCGGAACACGACAACCGACATTTGGCGCACCAGGTAGGGGTGCGCCGGAATCTTCTTTCCGCGGTTCTGCATTCCATCGCTTCGTCGCATCCATGGCGGACACTCGCCGAGCTCGTGCCGAGCGTCGAGTTGCTCTTGCCGCCCGTGTCGCCCTGAGGGCTCCCGTCGGTGGGCCTCCTCGTCGTTCTCCGTCACCTGCCGCCAATGCCGCCACCAGCCTGGTGGGGAACGAGCAGCAGGCATCGTCGCTGCATCCCTCGGTGTGGCGGGAAGGCTGCACCACCTCTCCGTTGCTAACTCTAGCTGGTTTGTCGTCTCACGCTCGTCGCGCTCCCACGAACGCGCATGCCGTGTTGCTCCTCGCATGTGAGCTCCTGCACTACCACCCCATCGACGACCTCTACAAGGAGTGGCTCGCTTGCATCACCGAGCTCGTCAGCGCCGCAGGGGGCTCTCGCGCGCAGTCCCTCTCGCTGCCTCGCCCTCTGTCCTGCATGGGCGATGCAGCTCAGGAGGTGCCTCCGCCACCTCCTCCCCAAGAAGGCGCCCTAGCTCAAAGGCGCACGGCCCCTGGACGAGACACACCGCGTCCGGCGCCCGTGCGACAAGAAAGGAGCTGCCAAGAAATCCCTCAGCCCCAGGAAGGCGCTCGTGTGCTCTCCGCTCCAGCGCTTAATACCGCATCCTTGCACCAGCACGTCAAGACCCCGCGCTGCCCCTGGCGGCGGCGCGCGGGAATCTCCAAGAGCAGGCCCCACGACTGCAAAGAGCTCCGGTGGCCACCACAGGCTGTTGTGCCTTCACCACCAAGCTATGCAGTGTCGCTTGGCCGGGCAAGTTCAAGTCAGATATGCCTCCTCGCTATGATGACACTGCCGACCCCTAGGAGTTCCTGCAGCTCTACAAGATGGGCATCGAGGCAGCCAACGGAGACGAAAAGGTCATGGCAAACTGGTTCCCCATGGCGCTCAAGGATGGTGCCCGCACCTAGCTCCCGAACCTGCCTCCCGACTCAATCTCCTCCCGCTTCATTGCCAACTTCCAGGGCACTCGCGACCGTCCTCCGGTCATGGGTGACCTGCACCGCATCAAGCAGCAGCCAGGAGAGCCCTTGCAGAAGTACATCCAGCATTTCAACAGCGCTCGCCTCAAGATTCCTGTCGGTGTCAAAACTGGCAGATCTCGGGTAGGGGGTCCCGAACTGTGCGTCTAGGCGGATGGTAACAGGAGACAAGGGACACGATGTTTTTAGCCAGGTTCGGGCCCTCTCGATGGAGGTAAAACTCTACTCCTTCTTGATTAATATTGATGATATGGCTAGTACAAGAGTAGATCTACCACGAGATCGGAGTGGCTAAACCCTAGAATCTAGCCTATGGTATGATTGTTCTTCGTCCTAAGGACTAAAACTTTCCGGTTTATATAGACACCGGAGAGGGCTAGGGTTACACAAAGTCGGTTACAATGGGAGGAGATCTTCGTATCGTATCGCTAAGCTTGCCTTCCACGCCAAGGAAAGTCCCATCCGGACACGGGGCTGGGTCTTCAATCTTGTATCTTCGTAGTCTAGGAGTTCGGCCGAAGGTCATAGTCCAGCCATCCGGACACCCCCTAATCCAGGACTCCCTCAGTAGCCCCCGAACCAGGCTTCAATGACGACGAGTCCGGTGTGCAAGTTGTCTTCAACATTGCAAGGCGGGTTCTCCTGCAAATTCTCTGTATCCGTCGAATAGTGTCCGGCTTTTAGTGCGTGCAGCCCTCCTCTGCTTCTGTTCCCCATAATGAACATCTTCCACGTGCCAAACGAATGCGAAAAGCAAAGGGATTTCTTCAGTTACCCCCCTGGTTGCGTTAATGAACCTCCCATAAAAGAGACAGGGATTTAGATCTAATTCACACCATCTTCCCTCCGCGAGATTTCATCAGAGTGCCTTTGATAGAGATCCATTCCACCATGGCCGGTCGGTGCAGCTCCTCCTCTCGCCCCTCCAGCGCTCGACCCGGAGATTGGGGGCGGTGTTCCGTCCCGCATAGCGAGCTAGTAGTGCTTCAGTCCAGGGGGCTTCTTCCCCCAGCATATATGGTCCCAGTTCGAGCTAGGATTGCTACCTATAGCGGCGGAGAGCAGGCGGAGAGTGTCCCCCATCCCTCTCGAGGAGAGCGGGTATGCCTAGTCCCTTATTTAATGAGAGGACTCGGATTTCCAATTCATTCGTTTCTTCGAGGGTTGCTGGAGTTCTACGGCCTCCAGCTACACAACCTCACGCCCGCCTCCATTCTGCACATTGCGGGCTTTGTGGCCCTCCGCGAGCTGTTCTTGGGCATTGAGGCCCATTTCGCGTTGTGGAAGAGGTTGTTTTGCCTTGTGCCTCATTCTCAGGAGGGGTCTATTTATCAAGTGGGCGGAGCCGAACTATGGCGCATCGCCGGGACCAGATATCTATCCGGCACCCCAAAGAGGGCGTCCGAAGACTGGCCCTCGGAATGGTTTTATATAGATGACGTCCCCCTGCCGGACCCTGTACGGATCGGCCTCCCCGAGTTCAATAATGCTCCGTTGAAGAAGCGCCTGAGTTGGCGCCCACGGAACCCTTAGAGGGAAGCTGACAGGGACGTCCTGTACCTGATGAGCCGGATAAGGTTGTTGGCTCATTCCGGACTGACCATGATCAAGGTCATGGCCATATGCATCACGCGAGGGGTGCAGCCGTTTCAATACAGAGGCCACCCCATGTGGGATTTCAACAGGGAGGATGATGCTACCCGGTGCGGTCGCAAGGGGCCAGATTCGGCCGCCACTTTAACGAGAATCTTATCCGCTTTGTACAAGGGGGAGGAGGAAGAATTCCTCTGTGTCAACCCGGAAGGCGAATTCTCTATGTACAATCCTCCTAGTTGGGTGAGCGGACACTTTCACTTGCCTATCCATTTTCGAAATTCCCGTAGTTGAGTACTTAGACTAGTAATGTTTAAACGCAGGAGCTGCGCCAGGTAGTGAAGGAAATAAACAGCCCTGCTCCACAACCCGAGGATCCGGAACGGTCCCTCGATCCGGACTCCCAAGAAGATCCGGACTTATGCGTGGAGTTGGTTGATGGAGTATTTCATCAATTGAGCAAGGATAACTCCTTAGTGGCCATCACGGCCGACTACCCCGGACTACTTCCAGCTTCTAAGGTAACTAAGACCGAAGTCCCAGTATTCTCATGCTTTATCTTGCATGCCGTGCACTAACAGCGCTTCGCAGGGTAAATCCTTGAGGTGGAAGGCCGAGCCCACGGTGGGCAGCCAACAAGGGCCGCTTAAACCAGGCGGGCCAAAAAGAAGTGCAGACCAGATCGAGATTCCGGTGCAACAGTATGGTGTGCGGATTTAACGCCTAGGGTTTATGCCCTTGAGTCTTACTAACGCTCATGATTTTCTTAGAAAGAAGAGAGCCCGCCGGACTATGTCCGCTGGCCAAGGTTCGAGGCCGGGTCCGGAAGCGGAGACGGACACGGGACGCGCCTCGGGCGCTCCTCCGACAGAGGGCGCCGACGGGCTATCTGCCACCAATTCAGAGGTGGAGAGTGCCCTAAACCACAGGCGTCGCCGTACTGTTCTCCATGACGTGTGTTTCTCCCCAGAGGCGTTGGACGCCTTTAATACAGGAGATGCGTATCTCCGTGCTGCTCAAATGGTCTAGCCAGAGCCACGGAGTAGTATGTGAAAGACATACAGGTGAGTAGAATTGAAGGTTATATATGTCAGTAGCCCCCGAGACTTGAAACAGTGAAGATAACTGTTTGAAGGATCATGTGCTATGCAGTGTCTTACAAAGAAGAACCCGCAATTGTCCCAGGAGCTCGAAGAGTGCAAGGCTCAGCTCGAGGCCGCATTGGCCACTTTAGAGAATGTCAAGGGGACGCCCGCAGGTAATATGTGCTTTGAAAGGTACCTCCGTTTTGAAATGCGGCAGGCGTGCAACCCTAACTATAATAATGCAGATGAGGCCGGAGTAAATCCGGACCAGCAACAACTCCTACGCCAACTAAAGGCTGGCGAGAACGTGCTGACGAGGGTGAGGCAAGAGAAGAACAAGCTTCAAGACGCCAATACCCAGCTGGGCGAGGAACTGAAAGACATTCGCATTCAGCTGTCTTCTGCCGTGAAGGAGAATCGGCGACTTCGACGCGGCATTTTTAGTAAGTGCTTGAGCGAATCTTCGAAAAAAGAATTCGGCGAGGAAGTCGATTTGACAGAGCTATGTCTGTAGGTCTGCTGACGGGTCGTCCGGCGGAGGAAATGCCCGGTTCATCGGGAGACCTTCTTCCCAACCTGTTGCAACTACACGAGCGAGTTCGGCAGGCAATGCGAGGCATCCTCCAGGCTATGTGGCCATCCCTCTCCATGCCTGAAGGCCTTGAGCAGCTCGCCAAGAAGCTGGAGGGAGTGCGGCATCGCTTCCGGTTATGGAAGATATCGGCTTGCCGTCAAGGTGCCAGGGAGGCCTGGGCCATGGTGAAGACTCGGTACATGAAGGCTGACCCAAACCACATGGCCGAGGTCGGCCCTAGAGGTCCGGACGGAAAGGAGATCCCGGTCAGCTTGGCATATGGCCAGGTGGAGCTGGCTGCAAAGTATTCCCAACAGGACTGTAAATTAGACCGCCTATTAGATGGCATTGAAGAAGAATATGCCGAGTCGGATTGACTATGTAGAAAATGACATAAAAAATGTCCTCTAGCCGGATTGTAGATCGTTTGTCATTGCGGACCTTTTCACTTCGACATCTGGACCCTATAGTCCGGAGTGTGTCCGAATACCCTCTTTGTTATGTAAGAACCGGGGCATGCATGGAGACAAGGCATAGGGGTAATAAGTGCTTTAGCAGACAAGTGCCCAACTAGTTATGTTATATTACATGGTTAGTAAGAAACATCTTCCAGAGAGAATAGTTCCGTTAGGGGTTCCTTTCCCTGGGAGGCATGCCCTAAAGTGCATGTCCGAACTGCCAGAAAGAGCAGAAAATCATCTGGGGGCAAAAAGGTAAATACGAAAGATCATCTTTTAGCTCACCGACCGAATATTCCCTTAAGAACGCTAGCTTTCGGCTTCACCCAGTCTGAGGTACACATCCGGCTGACCCGGCAGTAACAATCGCAAAGGTGCTCCCTTTACCACCCAGCCGAACAAACGGGAATGTAGGGGTAAGCACAGGAGCCAGGCAACCCAGCTAGGCCAAAACTTAAGTCATATCAATGCATATAATGGTGTGTAAAAGGTTCATGCGGAAGCATTACACATGTTTTGGGCATGAGGCCCGTTTTATATAAACTTCTTGGTAGAGAAGCCCCCAGGTATTTTGAGCGCAGGTAGCGCGTCGGGTGCGTGCGAATATTGCACATGTGAGCCCCTAAGGGCTTGTGAGAAAAAAAGGGGGAGGGAGAAGGAACAAAATCCCGGACTGCCAAAAAATAAAAACAAAAAAAAAATAAAAAATAAATAAACAAAGGGACGAGGGGAGGAGACAAACACGGAGTCCGGTGCTAGGCGTAGAACCTTCGTAGGCGTGCTGCATTCCATGGGTTCGGCTCGAGTCGGTTGTCCGATGCGCCTCGCAGACGGTACGCTCCGCTGGTCAGTACTTGGTCGATGATGAAGGGGCCCTCCCATTTGGGCTTTAATTTATCCTTTTTCTTGTCCGGCAGGGGTAGAACTAGTTTGCCAACGCTATATGTTTTGGCCCGTACTTCTCTGCTTAGATATCTTCGAGCCTGCTGTTGATAGAATGCGGAACGAGCCTTTGCCACGTCGCGCTCCTCTTCCAATGCGTCCAAGCTGTCCTGCCGATCGAGCTCGGCTTCTCTTTCTTCGTACATGCGCACTTGAGGTGAGTCATGGATTATGTCGCATGGCAGTACCGCCTCTGCGCCGTATACCATAAAAAATGGTGTGAATCCGGTAGTGCGATTCGGCGTGGTCCGCAGCCCCCAGAGTACGGAGTCAAGCTCCTCTACCCAGTTCGTGTCAGATTCCTTGAGGGATCGCACTAGTCTGGGTTTGATGCCGCTCATAATGAGACCGTTAGCCCGTTCGACTTGACCGTTAGTTTGAGGGTGATAGACTGAAGCGTAGTCGAGCTTGATGCCCATGTTCTTGCACCAAAGTTTGACTTCATCGGCCGTGAAGTTTGTGCCGTTGTTGGTTATGATGCTGTGGGGGACACCGTAACGGTGTACAACCCCGGAAAGGAAGTCTATCACTGGTCCGGATTCTGCCGTCTTTACAGGCTTGGCTTCTATCCATTTGGTGAATTTGTCCACCATGACCAGTAGGTATTTTTGCTTGTGGGTTCCTCCTTTAAGGGGTCTGACCATGTCAAGCCCCCAGACCGCGAAAGGCCAGGTAATGGGTATAGTTTGTAGGGCGGTAGGCGGCATGTGGCTTTGGTTGGCGAATAACTGGCAACCAATACATCGTTGTACTAAGTCCTGAGCGTCTGCCTGGGCTGTTGGCCAATAAAATCCGGTACGGAAGTCTTGCTTACAAGGGCCTGGGCTGCGGCGTGGTGCCCGCCGAGTCCGGCATGGATTTCAGCCAAAAGGTCTCGTCCTTCTTCTTCGGAGATACACCTTTGCAGGACTCCGGTTGTGCTTTTCTTGTAAAGCTCTCCCTCGTGGACTTTGTAGGCTTTAGATCACCACACTATGCAGCGGGCCTCGTTTTGGTTCTCGGGAAGTTCCTGCCTAGTTAGGTAGGCTAGGAATGGCTCTATCCAAGGGGCAATGACTGCCATTATTTCGTGGGCTGACGGTGTTGTTTCGTTGGCGTAGTCCCCAATTGTGTCAGGATGCTCGGTGAGGGGCAGTGTAGTTGTGTCCGGGCTATCGTTTCCGGATTCTCCGTCCCATGATACAGATGGCTTGAACATCCTTTCTAGGAAGATGTTGGGAGGGACGGCCTTGCGCTTGGCGCCGATGCGTGCCAGCACGTCTGCTGCTTGGTTGTTTTCCCGGGCTATGTGATGAAATTCGAGCCCCTCAAACCGAGCTGAAATCTTTAAGATGGCGTTGCGGTAAGCTGCCATTTTCGGGTCCTTGGCGTTGAAGTCTCCATTTATTTGGGATATTGCGAGATTTGAATCCCCGCGGACCTCTAGGCGCTGAATGCCCATGGAGACTGCCATTCGGAGGCCATGTAAAAGGGCCTCGTATTCGGCTGCGTTGTTCAAATCTGTGTACATTATCTGAAGTACGTATTGGACTGTGTCCCCGGTTGGGGACGTCAGAACGACGCCAGCCCCCAGGCCAACCAACATTTTGGAGCCGTCGAAGTGCATGATCCAGTTGGAGTATGCGCCGTATTCTTTAGAGAGTTCGGCTTCAGTCCATTCGGCAATGAAGTCGGCCAAAACCTTGCGACTTAATAGCTCTCCTTGGCTTGTAGGTTATGTCGAACGGGAGGAGCTCGATGACCCATTTGGCAATCCGGCATGTTGCGTCGCGGTTGTTTATAATGTCATTAAGGGGTACTTCGGATGCCACTGTTATGGAGCACTCTTGAAAGTGGTGTCGCAGCTTCCGGGATGCCATGAACACCGCATATGCTATCTTTTGATAATGCAGGTACTGTGACTTGCATGGAGTTAGCATAGTGGACACGTAGTACACTGGTTTTTGGAGGGGGAACTTGTGTACGTCCGCCTCTCGTTCGACGACCAGCACCGCGCTTACCACTTGATGGGTTGCCGCAATGTATAATAGCATTGGTTCACCCATGTTGGGCGCGGCCAGGACTGGATTTGTTGCCAATATGGCTTTTATTTCTTCGAGTCCGGCCGTGGCGGCCTCCGTCCACTCGAAGTGGTCGGTGCGCCGTAGGAGGCGATAAAGGGGTAATGCCTTTTCTCCTAAGCGGGAGATAAAGCGGCTTAGAGCCGCCACGCATCCTGTCAGTTTTTGTATTTGTTTAAGGTCCTTTGGGGTATCTAATTGTGACAGAGCTCGGATCTTGGCTGGGTTTGCTTCGATTCCTCTACCGGATACGATGAAGCCCAGGAGCTTTCCGGCTGGTACGCCGAAAACACATTTTTCCAGGTTGAGCTTAATGTTATATGTTCGGAGATTGTCGAACGTGAGCCTCAAGTCGTCTACTAGAGTATCGACGTGTTTGGTTTTGACGACCACGTCATTTACATATGCTTCGACCATTTTGCCGATCTGGTTGGCCAGACATGTCTGAATCATGCGCTGATATGTTGCGTCGGTGTTTTTGAGCCCGAAGGGCATCGTGTTGAAGCAGAATGGGCCGTATGGGGTGATGAATGCCGTTGCGGCCTGGTCTGACTCTGCCATCTTGATCTGGTGGTAGCCAGAGTATGCATCGAGGAAACACAATGAGTCGTGTCCTGCGGTGGCGTTGATGATTTGATCAATTCGGGGGAGTGGGAAAGGGTCCTTTGGACAGGCCTTGTTTAGGTCTTTGAAATCGACACATAGGCGCCAGGATTTGTCCTTCTTTGGTACCATCTCCAGGTTTGCTAGCCAGTCTGGATGTTTTATGTCTCTGATGAACCGGGCTTCCAGTAGTTTTGCTAGCTCCTCTCCCATGGCTTGTCTCTTAGGTTCGGAAAAGCGCCGTAGGGTCTGCTTGACGGGTTTAAACCCTTTTAAGATGTTCAGGCTGTGTTCGGCCAGCCTGCGTGGGATTCCTGGCATATCCGAGGGGTGCCAGGCGAAAATGTCCCAATTTTCTCGCAGAAAGTCTCTGAGTGCGGCGTCTACATCGGATTTTAATTGTGCCCCGATGGAGGCCGTTTTTGTAGGGTCCGTTGGATGGACTTGGAATTTGACTATTTCGTCCGCTGGTTTAAAAGAGGTGGACTTGGATCTCTTGTCTAGTATCACGTCGTCCCTGTCCACCGTGGAGCGCAACGCCGTTAATTCCTCGGCCGCTAGGGCCTCAGATAATGCCTCCAGGGCCAGTGCGGCTGTCTTGTTTTCCGCGCGGAGCGCTATGTCCGGATCACTTGCGAGAGTGATGATTCCGTTGGGCCCGGGCATTTTGAGCTTCATGTACCCGTAATGGGGTATGGCTTGGAAAATTGTAAATGCTTCTTGCCCTAGCAGGGCGTGGTAGCCGCTGCTGAACGGGACCACTTGAAACATGACCTCCTCGGATCTGTAATTGTCCGGTGTGCCGAACACCACATCCAGTGTGATTTTTCCTGAACAGCACGCTTCCCGGCTTGGGATTATTCCCCTAAAAGTTGTGTTGCTTCACTCAATGCGGCTCCAGTCAATTTCCATTTTTCGCAGGGTTTCCTCGTAGATGAGGTTGAGTCCGCTGCCGCCGTCCATGAGTACCTTTGTAAGTCGGAAGCCGTCCACTATTGGACTGAGGACCAATGCGGCTGGTGCTCGGGCTGTCCGGAATTTAGGTTCGTCACTGGCATTAAAGGTGATAGCCGTGTCACTCCATGGGTTTATTATTGCTACTTGGTAGACTTCGGCGAGGTTGCGGAGCATCCGTTTCCTTGCATTGTTTGATGTGAACGTCTCAAAGACTGTTGATACCGTACTGGGGAGGTATTCTTCGGGTGCTGGAGTTAAAAGCTCCTCGCCGCTTCTGGCTACCTGCCGTAGTATCCAACATGCTCTGAGGCTGTGCGTTGGTGTGGCTTTCCCTGAATTATGAATTCTACAGGGTCCATTGAGCCATCCTTCCAATATGGTCCCGTACCCTGTAGAGGGCTTTTGTTTTTTGATATTTGGCTCGGATGCCTGGCGATAATGCACCCTTTTGTTTCGGACTCGTGTTATATTCGGGGCCTGATTGTCCCAGAATTAATCTTCGATTTTCTGAACGCTTTCAATCGCACAGTACTTTTGTACTATGGATGTCAAGTCGGCGAATCATGTAATTTTGCGACGACTTATGGCGTTGAGGATTCCGATGTCTGTGCAATTGTTAAGGAAGAGTAATATTGCTTCTTTCTCACGGCAGTCCTTTATCCTGTTCATAACCAGGAGGAATCAGGCCCAGTAGTGGTGTACTGCTTCTCCAGACTCTTGCCGTATTAGGGATAAATCCCGTATAGTTGGGTGGGCGGGTGAAAATAAATCCGGAACCCTGCCCGATGTAAGATTCAGGGGCCGAGCAGTTTCTGAATTCGGAAGCTTGCTCTCTCGGATATTATTCAATGAATCGGGCCTGCTGCCTGACTTTAAGTTCATGGTTCGGGCGACATCCTTCCCTCCGCGGGTTTCCGGCTTGGAGGGATCGGGAATCCGGACGCATCTGGTCCTTAGGGCGGGCGAAGATTCGCCGCATTGTTCTTCCACCACTTCGACGTGGTGGGTAATCTGGGGAGAGTCAATCTCTCTCTGATCAGGTTTAAGCCCAACCTGGTCGTAATCAGTAGCGACTCCCAGGGCTGCAATGCGATCCAAGAGTTCGTTCAGGGAGAAGAGCTCCATCGGATGTAACTGCTCGGCGAGCTCCGAGCTGATGCGAAAATTGCTTTCGGTGGCCCGAGAGGTCATCGTTGGCGTGGCGGCCGAACTGGCGGTCATCAAAAACCTGCCTAGCTGGAGAGTTTGGCCGACAACCAAAGCTCCTTTAGCAACGACGCCGTCTGTAAAGACGGGGTGCGGCATCCTTCCTGATGGTGACGACACAGCGGAACTCTCAATGAAAGCACCAATGTCGGTGTCAAAACCGGCGGATCTCGGGTAGGGGGTCCGGAACTGTGCGTCTAGGCGGATGGTAACAGGAGACAAGGGACACGATGTTTTTACCCAGGTTCGGGCCCTCTCGATGGAGGTAAAACCCTACTCCTGCTTGATTAATATTGATGATATGGGTAGTACAAGAGTAGATCTACCACAAGATCGGAGTGGCTAAACCCTAGAATCTAGCGTATGGTATGATTGTTCTTCGTCCTATGGACTAAAACTCTCCGATTTATATAGACACCGGAGAGGGCTAGGGTTACACAGAGGAGGTTACAATGGGAGGAGATCTTTGTATCGTATCGCTAAGCTTGCCTTCCACGCCAAGGAAAGTCCCATCCGGACACGGGGCCGGGTCTTCAATCTTGTATCTTCGTAGTCCAGGAGTTCGGCCGAAGGTCATAGTCCGGCCATCCGGACACCCCCTAATCCAGGAGTCCCTCAATTCCCAAGGTGACTGAGGAGGCCATCATCTCAGCGTTCTCCGATGGCGTCCGTGATGTCAAGATGAAGGAGGAGCTCGCCATCCACGAGGATATGTGCACATCTCTGGAGCTGTTCAACCTAGTGACCAAGTGCACAAGAGTTGAGGAGGGGTGTATCTCCCTCCTCGAGCTCCCAGTCGCTGACCCAGAAGAGAATAAAGCCAAGGAGAAGGACGTGAAGCGCAAAGGAGCAGCATTGCTCGCTGCAGAACCAGACACGAAGCGCGGCAGGGACCAGCCGGAGTCGTCCAAGGGCAACAGATTCTGCGCCTAGCACAACCTCTACACCCACAACACCAACGAATGCCAGGAGGTCAGGGCCGTTCGAGAAGGCCGCATCGGTCGACGCCCCGAGCCCAACGACCGGGGCTACGACCGAGGAGGAGGAAGAGGTGGAGGATGATGGGACGACCGAGGCCCTTGCCAGGAGTGGCGTGAACACCCTCGCGAGGATCGCTGGTAGGACCAACCTCGCGAGGGGGCTTGGAGGAATCAACCTCGTGAGGATCACCCGCAGAACAAGGGAGGCCTTCCTCCTCTGCAACCACCGCCAAGAAGGAATGATGACCACCACCAGGACGAGGGGGCTGGGGGCTTCCAGGAGCCACGTGCTATCGCTCGCATACTGGGCGGTGCCCATGCCCCAGCTTCTCAGTGCATCGTCAAGCAGTTTGCCTGTGAGGTGAATGCAGTCCTCTCCAAGCTCGAGGCCACGCGCCATCTCAGGTGGTCCACATGCGCCATCACGTTCAGCTCAGCGGATCAGCCCAAGTGTGTGGCTACAGCTGGCATCCTCCCGATGCTTTGCTCCCCAGTCATCAGCAATGTGCAAGTTACCATGACCCTCATCGATGGCGGCACAGGACTCAACGTTCTGTCCGTCGAGACGTTCAACAACCTCCAAGTGCCTTATGATCAACTTCAGCCAACCAAGCCTTTCTTAGGAGTCACTGACGGCTCCACCACTCCGATAGGGGAGTTTCGCCTCCCTGTCACCTTCGGACAGCGCAAGAACTACCGCACCGAGCTCATCAACTTTGATGTTGCCCACATTCTCCTCCCATACAATGTCATCCTCGGGTATCCAGCCCTGGCCAAGTTCATGGCGGTAACTCACCATGGTTACAATGTCCTCAAGATGCCGGGAAGCGCGGAATCATCACAGTCCCTGGCGAAGAGAAGGACGCGGTGTGCTCTCTCGAGCGTGCCTTCAAAGCTGCATCAGTCGAGGACCCAGACAGCAAGAGCGAGAACCCTCCCGAGGCAGTTCCCAAGAAGAAGAAGACATCACCCAGCTCAAGGCCTCAGGAGGCTGGCGTCTCCGGAGGCGCCGCGTCAGGATCTGCACCCTGTGCAAGGGGCGCGTCCCTCCGTCGCATAGGAAGGCACGCCCGGTGCCCTCCTCGGGCAAGGCTCGAGGGCTCTCTTGGAGGGCCTCAGACTTTGCCAAAATCACGAGGGAGGCGCTCGGGCACCATTTGGAGGCGTGCTTCACGGCACGTTTCCCTCAGGAAGGCACGGGGCAAGGAGGGCCCAACCCTCAGGAGTTCATCGCCAAGGCCACTCAGGAGCTTCAAGAATCGAGAGTCATACGTGGCGATCGCCGCCTACCTGGCGTAGCTCCCCATACAGGCGAGGATGGCGGGCTGCGCGTCTGCATCGACTACCCAGGGCTCAGCCGAGTCACGTCTCAGGAGAGCTTCTGGCCTTCGCGCATGGGACACTGCGAGGGTCCGCCGCACAGCTACGTTCGCATGCCTTTTGGCCTGCCGAACGCGGCTGCCGCTCACCAACATCTTCTCTAGAGCATTCTGGTAGCTCAGGAGGCTAGACACCACACGGTCCTGGCAGAGATGGAGATGGTCCTCGAGGAGCCGCCCGGACCCCTAGAGCCTCCCGAGGCTCAGGGCTCCGGTGGCTCATGAGGATCGGACTCTTCATCGTGCATCGTCAGCCACTCCAACACCCGCTCTACAATGGTATCAGGTGACATCTTTCGAGTTCGTTTCAGCTGGGAGCGCCCTCAGGGCTGCATTATTCCCAAGTCGCATGGATTTGTCCCTGCGGCATGTATCCCTCTTGCTTATGTCTTTAGTTTACCTTGCTGGGGGTGCCCCTCGGGCTGCATCATCCCCAAGCCGCTCGGGCCTGACCCAGTGGCATGTATCCTTCCTACATCTATCTAAGCTGATTTGCCCTTCATGCTTAACCTGCGTATGATTATCATCTCCCGCCTACCACGGGCCTTTCTCTTTCTCATGCAAATTGCTTGCATGTTGAAAGAAGGGCCCCTGAGCATCGCGACTCAGGAGCTCTTACTGGCTCTCCAGCCCTCACCCCCTGGCCTTGTCCACGACATCGTGACCTGGCATACCAGCGGTAGCTGAGCTTGCTCGAGGGCCGGGACCTAAGGACGTAGAGCATTTGTATCTAACCACCTCGCAGGAACCCTCAGCCGCCCAAGGCTTCAAGATCAGGCGCAACCCGCCTTGAGGTAGGGCCTCGTGAGTCCCGTGCTGGCTCAGGAGTGCCCAGATACACCTCGTCTAGCCCTACCATCCAGCCACGTGTCTGGGCGGGGCTGTACATGCCCCTGGGGCTCCTCCTGGAGGGGGCCCCCCTCCCACGTACCAGTGGAAGCACCATGCTCCGTGGTAGCCGACGACACTACCGAGGAGCGGCTATGCCCGCACACATACGGAAGCATTATGCTCCGTGCTAGTGATAAACAACTGAGGGCAGCCCATGGCTATATCAACCTCAGGGAGCACAGAGCTCAATGTCTGGCCTCATTGCAACGCCTCCCCTCGGGAGCGCCACACGAGGGGCTAGACACGGGGGCTGCGCCTGGGTCACGCCCGAGCGCACGCCACCCAGCCAGGTCCCTCAGACCTGGTCGTCGCGCGCCCCTCCCCGAGCGGAGCCAAGGTACAAAGACTGTTTGAGCGTCAAGGGGGACTCCTGAGCATCACGACTCAGGAGCTTAACTGGTCACGTAGCCCCTCACTCCTTAGTTCCACAAGGCTAACGACGGTTGAAGTATGCGCGGGGCCGGGACCTGCCGACGTAGAACGATAGATCTACTCCTACACCCCCTTCCTATTTGCTGTTTGCGCGTCAAGGGGGACTCCTGAGCATCGCGACTCAGGAGCCTAACTTGTCATGTAGCCCCTCACTCCTTGGTCCCGTCCTGGTGATCTGGTCGGGACTAACGGCGACTGAGGTATGTGCGGGGCCGGGCCCTGTCGACGCAGAACACAAAGCAAATAGGAAAGAAACCGCAAAATCTCGCAAATTCAGACGCAAATATTACAAACCATAAATTGTCCTCACGATACCAAACACAAGTTTAAATTCCTCCGCGAGGCATGGTGCATGTTGCAGGAGCTGAAACAGGAAAGAAGCCGCGATTAGATAACCCTTGGGCAGCGCCGTCATTCGCCAGGACCCCTGTCTCCGTGGTGGTGCTGCGCCTGTCAGCTCCACCTCCCGAGGCCGCGGAACTAGCAGTACCTGCCTCGGGCGCAGTGGTGAAGGCATGGAACTTCACCAGTAGGGCTTCCCCTTGGCCCTTCACAGCTTCGGCAGCAGCGGCCGTGCGCTCGACGTCCACAGGCTCCAGCAGCTCGTCGAGGTTGGCGCCAGGGTCGCGAAGGTAGACATGGCTAAAGACCCGGGTCAGCGCTGCGGAGGAAAGGACGCGAGCTTCAACCTCGGACATGGGGCCGAGCCGGTCACGACTT
This sequence comes from Triticum dicoccoides, assembly GCF_002162155.2. NCBI lineage: Eukaryota > Viridiplantae > Streptophyta > Magnoliopsida > Poales > Poaceae > Triticum > Triticum dicoccoides. The sequence continues at coordinate 300,572,875 of NC_041393.1, forward strand.
TCTCAAGCGCTTCAACCAAGAAGGGAAGCGGCTTCGCGGGGCCGTCCTTGGCCCCGGGCAGCAGCTTCTCCAGGCCATGATTGTAAAGCTACTTCGGCGCCTTGCGAGATCTCTCCTCAAGATCTATGAAGGCCACGCGATCCTCAGCCAGGACCTTCGCCTTGGCGTCCAGCTCGGCCCTCTCCGCCTTCAGCTTCTGCTCTAGCGTCTACAGTCGGCTGCGATCAGCGGACAGCTCGGCGTCGCGGTCCCTGATGGCAGCATCCCGATCCTTCATCTCTTCCACCTTTGCCTCGCGGTCGCGAGCCTCTTTAGCGAGCTCGTCGCGCAAACCCCACAGCTTGTCCTCCAGCGCCTTGCAATGGTCCTGGGCGATCGAAGCATCCTTCAGCGCTGCATCACGGGCGGCTATGGCCTGGGTGGCGACTTGCTTCTCCTCCTCGGAAATTGTCGGAGCCTGGCTTAGCGCTGCTCGGACGGAGGTATCAAAGTGAACCCAGCCAGAGATCATCTCCAGGCGCCCGGCCACCAGGCAGGGCTTGGCGCCTTGGAGGTCTTCATGCAGTCGTCCTAGCTCAGCAGCGGCACGGTCCAAGGCAGCGGAGGAGGCAGAGGAGTCAGGAACCAGTGGAGCAGGAGGAGAAGGCGGCAGCGTGATCATGGCTTGGGACACTGGGAGCTCCTGAGTCTTGGCATCCTCAGCAATAGCTTCAAGCGTCGGTGCCTCTAGAGTCAGCGAGGCCACGGGGGCTGGCACCTCGCCAGGGCGCTCCTCCCGGCCTCGCGAGGATGACCGGGCAGGGGAGGTGCGAGCTCCACTGCCTCCCCTTCCCACAGATGATGGCGCGACCACAACGGATGAGCCTACCCCAAGCGGAGCCACCGTGTCCCCCTTCAGTTTCTTTGTCGCAGGCGGCGGCCTAACCATATGATGGAGGATGTCAAGCCCTGACAGCAAAAACAAGAGCATAGTAGAGTTCGAGTACTTACTGGTCAATCGCGGCGTGTTCTGGCGGTCTCCTGCCGAGCTTAAAGCCCGTGAGCCTCTTGGTCCGAGGCGCAGCCTTGAGAGGTCCAGAGGCAGAAGAGGGCATACCAGAGGGGCTGGAGCTAGCTTCGAGCAGTACCTGGGCTGGGGTAGCCCCTCGGGAGATCAGCCCCGACCTGTCCTTCTTGGGGATCACGGGCGTGTCGTCTCCCCCTCGCCTACTGCCTCGTGAGCACCTTGAACTACTTATCATGCCACTCGCATAGTCCCAGAGCGCCTGCCACTTCTGGTTGTGGCTGTCCTGCATATCCTTCACGCCCATTGCCATGGACTCTAAGAATGACAAGTCCATTGCGATGGTGACTGATTCGTCGGCCTCTCCAGCTCCCTGGTAGAACGGTGCCAGGAGGTGTTGAAGCTCTTCATCGAGCTGGGCACTCGTCGTCAAGGATGGGTCGGGGGCTCCAGTTCCTGGCAATGATAACACCATGGCTAGTGTGTTTGAGGAGGGTGGCTGAGTCTCCATAACAATCTCAGAGGACGGAAGTGGATCCATGGTTTGGAGGGGAACTTTCACCTCAACCACCACCTCCTCTTCCGGGGCGTCCACCGAAGAATGCTCTACCACCGCCAAGGAAACCTGGGTATTCCCGGCAGCAAGGTCCTGTCCCTCTGCGACAGCGATCCCAATGACTTTGTCCGCAACAACCCTTCCTATGTCTGCCACTACCCCTAGTAGTTCTGGCTCTTCGGCTTGGGGGTCTGCGGATGAGAAGACTGGCAAGCAACAAAGAGACATAAGTTTTACGTAATGGGAAATTCAGGAGAAGTAATCAGGACAAGAAAGGAAAAAGGGGCATAAGTGGAGTACCTAGAGCAGTCTGCCGGGCAGGGACCTTAGTTTCCCCGGCAGTGTTTGTTGTCGGGCCATGTGAGGGAGTGCTGGATTCGGGGGTCCTCAGATGTCTGGCCGAGGAGTTTGGTCCGGGTTGCATGGGCCGCACAGGATCACGTCGAAGATCATCTACCGTGTCCGGATGGGACTTCTCAACACGTGGACGGCAAGAATAGAGTCTGGAGGTTTCCTTCCCTGATAAACCTACTTTGTACCATCTATAGACCCCCTCCGGTGTGTATATAAATGGGAGGGGTTAGTCCATAGAGGGGGCTTCTGTCATCATCAGAATCCCCATAGGCTATAGACATCTAGGGTTAGCCATCACGATCTCGAGGTAGATCAACTCTTGTAATCTTCGTACTCGACAATCATAATCAAGCAGGAGTAGGGTTTTACCTCCATTAAGAAGTCCCGAACCTGGGTAAACATTGTGTCCCCTGGCCTCCTGTTACCATTGATCCTTAGACGCATAGCTTGGGCCCCTCTACCCGAGATCTGCTGGTTTTGACACTAACACCATGTACTTCACCCCATGTCGCGGCAGCCGCAGCGGCCCTCTGCGCGTTTCATCTGCGGAAGGCTCTATCGGGGACTCTTCGGTTCGGTCGGTGGAGGAGATATGTCCCTCTGGAAGGGGCTCACCCTGCATTGTCTCACCACCACCTCCAATGGTAAGAACTAATCCCCCACTTCCCGGCCGAGGGCTGGACTGGGGGCTCGGCAGGGGACCCCCCGCATCGCCCTCCGCCAAAGTCGCACTCTCCGCGGTCTTCGATGACCCAACGCGTTGGAGCCTCTTCCTAGGATGGTGGATGAGGGTTTTCGTGTCCTCCTCCACTTCCCTGGCGGCAACAGCAGAACAAGAGGTTAGTCAGCAAGGTAATCAAGTATGCCCGAGCTATTTACAAATGGAAGAATCTTCCTTACTCTTCTTCAATAAGCACGGAGTTCAAGTTGAACTCCATGGGAGGTGAGGGATCCCTTCCCCTCTTCGAAGGTGGAGGTGCAGAACTCTTCGACAGCTTCAGCAACCGGCATGGCGCCAGGGGCTCCAGGGAAGGCGAGCTCTGTGAAGAACTCGAGCCCGAACGAGTGCTGGAATCAACTTCCACATCCATCGATTGCTCGGCGGGGGAAGTCCTGATCCGGGAAAGGCGAGGGGATTGGCAACATGCCACATCCCCTTTGGTAACCTTAGTGGTGGTCCTTTTTACCCTCTTGGCGGTTGGCGCTAGATTAGGGGCCACCGCCCCCCAATTAGCAGCGCGCCTATGGGGGCGATGATCCAAAACCGGCTCGGGGGCTTGAGACCCAGCCACAAGCCACTCTTCCTCGAGCTCTGCCACCTCACCAATATCCCCCTCCCCTGAAGTTTCATTGCCGCTATGGCTAAGGCATCAAGCCCGGCAAGGTTGTCCCCGATAAGCTCTTCCCCGTCAACCCCTTCCATGGCTTGCACCTCGCTGCCACCGTGAGAAGAACTCTCATCCTCAGCTTTCACCTTGCCCTTCCCGGCCTTCGCGACCCTTGCCACCTATGCACGGCGGGCGTCCTTGTCCTCCTTGACCCTCCTTAAGATATACGCCACCTCCATAGAGGAGGTGTGTTTGTACATCCCAGTCTCAACACTGGTTACCTTCTCCACCAGGGTGCTCAACCACTGGAGCTCTTCATCAAGGGTGGGTAGTCGCAAATCACCTACCACCCCTTGAGCGTTGCAATCCGGCATCCATTTTAGTATCTGATCCCGGGCTGAATTGACGTTTAGAGGGATAATAGTTGTCGGGAGCTTGAACAGTTCAAAGCGGCCAAACAATTGGTCGCACAACCAGGCATGGCCATAAACTGGCACATTGTTGGCCAATCCTGGGAGCAACATCATCATGTCTCTAGCATCGCCATACAACCAGGCGGGTCTGTCCCTCTCCTGCAAGGCCGAAATGCGACAGAGAAGAAAATATGCCCCCACATGCTCAATGGTTAGCCCGACAGCCTTCAAACGGGTAATCCTATTAATTTCCGGGAGTAACCGTGCTTCACAAAAATTAGGAGCTTCCTCATCCTGAATCCAACACCAATCCCCTCTCCACTCATCCCACCTCTCTCGCTGCCTCCCAGGGATATAATCACAGAGTTTCCTCGCCACCCGCAACATCCAACAAATGTTCCCGGAGCTGTGACCTTTGTTCTCCACCCGCGGAACAAAATAATGCCGGAACAGATCCACACTGGGGGTGACTCCAACAAAATTCCTACACAAGTGCGTGAAAATGGCCATGGTCGCCATTGCATTCGGCGTGAAGTCAAGGAGGTGGGAATCCATAGATGTTCGTGATCTCCTCAAAGAATTCGGAGAAGGGGGGATAGAGGCCGCAGATAAAGTAAGCACAGAAGAATCGATACGAGTCTGGCGGATATTCCTTCCCCTCCGCCAAAACTTTGGGCGCTCCGTGCCATTTCAGAACGGGCCTCCCCCACAGATACACATACCTCGGTTGAAGAACTAGGCCGCTCAGGTTCGACGAAAGGAAGACGACATCTCCCCTCTGCTTCTTGTTAGCTCCACTGCCCTCTTGCTCCCCTTGGCCGCTACTTCATCGCAACCGTCTGCTTTCCTTTCTCTGCAGGTTAGTTCCCATTTCCGCGGCGGCGATGTGGACGAAGAAAGGATTCGGTGAGAAGGGCGGCGGTGGATGGGAGAAAGGGAGGGGGAACCGTTGTTTGGCTTGGAGAGTAAGATGATGGTAGGGCAGAGCGAGCGAAAGGTGAACCACGCTGCTCCACGTTTCCCTATTTTTAAGGGGAGAAGTGCCAAACAGAGGGGCGACAATTTAGAAAGTTACCGTTTTTACCATTAACTGCAATAGTCCCACGACCCCATGACGCGCAGTAATTGCGCGAAGTGGACGTTGGATTGACTAGTCGCCGTGGCGAACTGTCGGTGTACTAGAATAGGGGTACCCTAGTATCCCGAACTTGTGCACGGGCAGTTGCAGCACCCCGCGGCAAGGCTTGCCAGGCTAACACCAAGATCCTCCGTGGTTCCCTTGGAGCCATTCAAGAACAAAGTATTTGAGCTCAGGAGACAAGGCCCCGGCAAGAGGAGCTTTCCGGGAAGGCCAACCAAGGAACTCCAAGGAACTTGCCGCGATGCGCCACGTGCTCCGCCAAGGCAACAACGCCCCGACAAGAGGAGCTTGCCGGGAAGACCAACCAAGGTACCTCGAGGCCCGGTGAGCGACAAGCTTCCGGACCCGACAAGATAACAACAGCGGCAAGGTGCTTGCTGCAGCAGGCGGCCACTCTGTGCCCATGCTCCAGCACATCCACCAATGTGTCGCTCTGGGGGCCTCTCCAGGCGCGCGCGGCGGGAGGCTGTGCAGCCAGCGGTGCATAGTGGCATGCGAAGCTGACAAGATCGCCATCGTGGTGAACGGTGGCGCCCCTAACGGTCCTTTTCTGCACTGTTTGGGCGACTCAGACGGGCATTTAATGCCCTTGTCCCCTGCCGTCAGGGTTAGGTAGGGTGCACTATACAAGTAACTGTACCAACCACCTCACTTTTTACATTTGTACCCTTCTCTGTGTTGCCACCTGTCGGTGACCCCTTTAGCGTATAAAATGAGGCCCATGCGCAACGTAGAGGGGGTTCGGTTCGGCTGGTTGGACAGGTTCGACTAGTTCGGAACCAAGAAAAACACTATGCTCTCTCTCTGGAGCAAGAACACAAGATAATCAGACAAGCAGCAGTAGGAGTGTTATCTCTCCGGAGAGCTCCGAAGCTGGGTAAAACTGCTCGTGTGCTTCGCTTCGATCTGCTCTTCCTGTGATCTCCGCCCCCCGCCGAACCGAAAGGGGCCCGGTCCGCCGGCCCCATAGGTGTTCGTGGATCAGTTTCCCCGACATCTTTGGCGCGCCAGGTAGGGGGCGTCGAGATTGTGTGAACCTGATCCGGCGTTCACGCGAGCTAGATCTTCATTCCCTTCATCAACATGCCACCGAAGAAGAAGACTTCAGCGGCAGCCGCTCCATCCGCGTCACTTCCGCCACCATTGGAGCAAACGGGTGGTGGAATGGACGCCGGCGGAAGAATGGACGTCGACGAGGAAGCTTATGATGCTGCCAGGTCCAAGGACAAGGCTGCACAAACCTCGGCGACTGTACATGTTCCGCGCCACTCTCAGGAGGCGCAAGACCAACAGCGTCATGGCACTCGCAGTGCCATACGCGTGATAGGCCAAGACCAAGTTGATGGATCTCAGGGCGCTCAAGACCAGCATGCACGCCAGTGTGCTGGCACGAGCGGGGCACGGTCACCTGGACGGGATACTGCTCCTTCTAACGTAGTTAGAAGTCCGAGCACGTCCCACTCCTCGCGCCGTCCGCTACGGCCACCCACCACTCCAACAAAAGCTTTGGCGCGAGCTCAACTGCTCCTAGATTACCCTCCGACGTCGGACAAGATCGACGAATGGAGGGCCACCATTCAGAGTCTCATCGGCTACGCCAACGGCGACACTCCATGGCGGCCGAGCGCGTCGCCGCCGCGGCAGGGTTGCCGGGCGCGAGCCGGTCGCGACGAAACGGGTGGAGGTGCAACTACCATGCAATCACCACCCAGAAGGCCAAGATCGCCGACTCGCCGGATCCACCTCGACAGCGACTCCACCGCATCGTCGGATCCACGAGCTCGTCGCGATCAGCGCCAAGTTCTTCATGATCGACAACAAGAAGACGCTCGAACTCGCATCGAACACCGAAGAGAAGCGCGACGTCAATCCTACAAGCGCGCTGGGCCCTCTGTTGACATGCATGCGCCAGGGGAACCAGGCGATCTGCCGTACGCGGTAGGCCACCCTGTGTTCACTCGTGAGCTGCGGCAAGTCCAGTGGCCCAGCACGAAGAACTTCAAGCCAGACGTACCGGAGAAGTACGACGGCAAGACGCATCCGTCGGAGTTCCTTAGCATTTACACCATTGTGGTGCAGGCTGCTGGGGGACGGGATGACAAGATCCTTGCCAACTACTTCCCGTTGGTGCTCAAGCCCGATGTCAGGTCCTGGCTCATGCACTTGCCGGACAACTCCATATCCTCTTGGGCTGATCTGTGCCATCAGTTTGTCGGCGCCTTCACAAGCGGACACAAGCCTCATGGCCAGGAGAGTGATCTTCATCTGCTCGCCCAGAAGGAAGGAGAGCCTCTGCGCAAGTACATTCAGAGATTCGGCAGTGTGCAGCACAACATCCCAGACGTCCACCCTGCCGCGGTGATCAGCGCGTTCCATCAGAACGTGCGAAACCGCAGGATGCGGGAGGAAATGGCGATGTGCAAGATTAGGGACGTCAGTGAGTTATATGCACTGGCCGACAAGTGTGCACGTGCTGAGGAAGGGAGGAGACTCCCCGGAGAGAATGTAGGAGCGGGAGGATCTGACAGTGAAGATGCTGCCCCGGCAAGGAAAAACCGGCGGCGGAACAACAGGAAGAGAAAAGGCAAAGAGGTGCTAGTTGTTGAGCAGTCCGGCAACGGAGGTGGCGCCAAGGAAGCCAAAGCTGGTGACTCCGGCAAGGAGGTTGCCGCGGAGGTGGCGGTCGCCGACAAGTAGGACGACACCAACAAGAAGTATTGCAAGATCCACCGCACCAAAGGCCATGATCTCCAGAACTGTAAGAAAGTCGAGCAGCTTGTTGAGCAACAGAAAGCTGAATACGAGCGGCGCGACAAGGAGAAGGCCCAGGAAGGTGCTGGGGGATCCGGCAAGAAACGTCCCGGCCGAGGAGGACGCTGCGACAAGGCCAAGCAGCGACAAGGAGACAGACCTCCTCGCGGCCGCGACAAGGATGAAGATGACGACGACGATGAAGACATGGATGATGAGGAGACTGATGAGCAGGAGTTCCAGAAAGCCATAGAGGTCCTGTGCGTTGACGGTGGTGCTTCTCTGCATACCTCGCACCGCCAGCTCAAGCAGTGGGTACGAGAACCACCCGTCGAGTCACGCAAGCCTCTGAAATGGTCCAACACGCCTATCATCTTTGATATTGAGGACCACCCTGATCGCATAACTGCGGTCGGGTGCTTGCCGATGTTGGTTTCACCAACAATCCGCAACCTCAAGGTCACTAAGATGCTAGTTGACGGCGGGGCCGGCTTGAACCTGATCTCCTCCGCGGTGCTCCAGAAACTCCAGATCCCTAACAGCGAGCTCGAAGAGACCAGTACATTTCAAGGAATCAACCCGGGAAGGAGGAAGCCGAAGGGAAAGATCGCGTTGCCGGTAACATTTGGCAGCGAGCTGAACTTCAGGACTGAGAGGGTCACATTTGATGTTGCTGACTTTCCATTACCTTACAATGGAATCCTTGGCCGTCCGGCACTCGCCAAGTTCATGGCAGCCTCTCACTATGCGTACAACATACTAAAAATGCCAGGCCCGATAAGTGTCATCTCTGTCCCTGGCGACAAGAAGGATGCTCTTATCTGTGCCGACAAGATCTACCGGGAAGCAGTAGCCGCAGCAGAATGCAAGACACTTGCCGTTGAAGCTCCCGGGGGGAAGAAGAAGACCAAGTCCAGCAAGAGCTCTGATGCCCACTCTGGCAAGCGCACCTCTTCGGAGTGCTGCGCTACCGTCGAGGACGCACCATCGAGCTCCACCGGCAAGTGTAAGAAGGCAATGACAGCACCACCTGAGACCAAGAAGGTGTTCGCCAAGGAGGACGGCGCTGGTGGTACCTTCACCATCAGCGCCACTCTTGACCCTAAATAGGAAAGCGCGCTCGTTGCTTTCCTACGGGCGAATGTCGACGTGTTTGCGTGGAAACCGTCTGATATCCCTGGTGTTCCCAGGAAAGTAATTGAGCACCACCTTGCCGTCTGTCCTCATGCGCGGCCCGTTAAGCAGAAAGTCAGGAAACAGGCAGTGGAGCGCCAAGAATTCATCGCAGAAGAAATCAAGAAGTTGGAAGCAGCAGGCCTTGTCAGAGGAGTGCTCCATCCCACGTGGTTGGCCAATCCTGTTGTCGTGCGCAAGGCTAACGGGAAATGGAGGCTTTGTATTGACTTCACTGATGTTAATAAAGCTTGTCCCAAAGACCCATTTCCCTTACCGCGCATTGACCAGATTGTTGACTCCACAGCCGAATGTGATTTGCTTTCATTTCTTGATGCATACTCAGGATACCATCAGATCTTCATGGCAGAAGAGGATGAAGAAAAAACCGCATTTATCACCCCGTGTGGCACGTACTGCTTCGTACGGATGCCTTTCGGTTTGAAGAATGCTGGTTCAACATTCGCAAGGGTAGTCCACCACGCTTTTGAGCCGCAGATGCACAGAAATGTGGAAGCCTACATGGATGACATAGTGGTCAAAAGCAAGAACATGGCGACCCTGATTCAAGATTTAGACGAGACATTTGCAAATCTGTGCAAGATCAACCTCAAGCTTAACCCCGAGAAGTGCGTGTTTGGAGTCCCTTCCGGCAAGCTTCTCGGGTTCTTCGTGTCTCAGCGGGGAATTGAAGCCAATCCCGACATCTTTGGTGCATCAAGGATGTACGAAAGCTTGCCGGTTGCGTGGCTGCTCTCAGCAGGTTTATCTCTAGATCTGCTGAGCGCGCCCTGCCATTTTTCAAAATTTTGAAAAAGGCAGGTCCAATAAAATGGACTCCGGAGGCGGAGGCTGCGCTGCAGGACTTGAAGAGATACCTGTCCTCCACTCCAACACTTGTCGCACCTAAGCCGCAAGAGAAGTTGCTGCTGTATATAGCAGCAACCAATCAAGTGGTTAGTGTTGCGTTAGTGGCGGAGAGGGAGGCGGATGATGAGCCAGCAACCACGGCAGATGCATCCAGCGACAAGCAGTGGGCTTCGCCGACAAGCTCTGGTCCCGACAGAGATGGATCTACGCAGGAGCATGATAAGATGCAGAAGAGAATGGTGCAGCGTCCAGTTTACTTTGTCAGTTCCCTTCTACAGGGGGCTAGATCAAGGTACTCCGGTGTGCAGAAGTTGCTTTTCGGCCTCCTCATGGCCTCGAGAAAGTTGCGCCATTACTTCCAAGCACATGAGATCACAGTCGTCACTCGCTTTCCGCTGAAGAGGATACTGCAAAATCCAGAAGCGACAGGCAGGATTGTCGAGTGGGCGCTGGAACTGTCAAGCTTTGGCCTCAAGTTTGAGAGCACTTCAACTATCCAAAGCAGAGCATTTGCAGAGTTCATAGCAGAATGGACGCCAACACCAGATGAAGAAATTCCAGAGACGAGCATCCCCGTCAAAGAGGCAAGCAAACAGTGGCTGATGTACTTTGATGGTGCCTTTTCGCTGCAAGGCGCCGGTGCGGGCGTGCTGCTTGTCGCGCCCACCGGAGAGCACCTCAAGTACGTAGTCCAGATGCACTTTCCCAAGGAGCAAGCAACCAACAATACTGCAGAGTATGAAGGATTGCTTGCCGGTCTCAGAATCGCAGCAGACCTTGGGATCAAGAAGCTCATTGTCAGGGGTGACTCACAGCTTGTCGTCCGCCAAGTGAACAAGAATTACCAGAGTCCATTGATGGAAGCATATGTTGATGAAGTGAGGAAGCTAGATGAGCACTTTGACGGCCTACAGATGGAGCATATCCCAAGAGCTCAGAATGACATTGCTGATGGCCTGTCAAAGTGCGCCGCACTAAAGTTACCTGTGGAACCAGGGATCTTTGTGCTCAAGTTGACTCAACCATCCGTAACACCATCAACTGGACAAAGCAAGAAGAGGAAGTTGGTTTCTGGTGACTACTTTCCGGCAGAGCTCCCCGAAGCCGCCGCTAAGAAAGTCCCCAAGATCAACGCCAAGGATGCCGAGGGGCAGTCTGCTCCGGCAAGCCTTATGGTTTGTTCCGTTGAAGCAGATGCTCCCGACAAGTTTTGCTCTGGCAAGCTTGCCGGGGAACATCAAGCTCCGGCAGGGCCGCAAGTCCTTGCCGTAGTAGCTGATGTTCCCGCAGCAGCAGATGTGCCTTTAGTCCTTGTTGTCAAGCCACAAGCTCCAGCATGGGCACAGTAGATTGTCCATTTCCTTCAGACAGGAGAACTTCCCGAAGAGCAAAAAGAAGCGGAAAAAGTAGCCCGGCAGTCAAGTATGTACCAGTTTGTCGATAGCATACTGTACAAAAGAAGACTCAACGGTGTGAAATTGAAGTGTATTTGCCGGGAAGATGGACAAAAGCTGTTGGCAGAGATACATGGAGGCATATGTGGCCACCACATTGGCGCAAGAGCACTTGCCGGCAAAGCTTTCCGGCAAGGTTTCTTTTGGCCGACTGCCCTCCAGGATGCAACTGCACAAGTAACCAAGTGTGAAGCGTGCCAGTTCCACTCCAAACAGATACACCAACCAGCTCAAGCTCTCCAGACGATCCCTTTATCCTAGCCAATTTCGGTCTGGGGGCTCGATATCCTCGGCCCTATCCCCCGAGCTGTCAGGGGCTTTGAGTACTTGTACGTCGCACTCGACAAGTTCACAAAGTGGCCGGAAGTGCAGCCAGTGAGGAAGGTGATAGCACAGTCAGCAGTCAAGTTCTTCAGGTCAATTGTTTGTCGTTTTGGGATCCCTAACAGGATCATCACCGACAACGGCACGCAATTTACAAGCCGCACCTTCATGCAGTATGTCCAAGACCTTGGCACCAAGGTCTGCTTCGCTTCTGTTGCTCATCCAAGAAGCAACGGTCAAGCAGAGAGGGCAAATGCTGAAGTGCTGCGCGGGCTCAAGACCAGAACTTTCGACAGGCTGCGCAAGTGCGGAAGAAACTGGATCGAGGAGCTGCCGGTGGTTCTTTGGTCGATCAGAACGACACCAAATCGAGCCACTTGCCAGACGCCTTTCGCTCTAGTCTATGGAGAAGAGGCAGTTCTCCCCACGGAACTCGTATACGGATCTCCTCGAGTGCTCGCTTATGATGAGCTTGAGCAAGAACAGCTGCGACAAGACGACGCGCTGCTCCTTGAGGAAGATCGTCTTCAGGCTGCTGTACGAGCTGCTCGATACTAGCAAGCTTTGCGCCGCTACCATAGCCGCAAAGTTCAGGCCAGAAGCTTCGAGGAAGGCGACCTTATTCTTCGGCGCGTTCAGTCCTCCAAGAATTCCAACAAGTTGACGCCAAAGTGGGAAGGCCCTTATCGGGTGAAACGAGTCACAAGGCCCGGCGCTGTCCGCCTTGAGACCGAAGATGGCATTTCGGTGAGCAACTCCTGGAACATAGAACATCTTCGCAAGTTTTTCCCGTAGGGCGCGGTTGCCGGAACCCATTCCGGCAACCACCTTTTGTACAAGTCTTGTCGCTGTTGCATGTAATCCTTTGTACAAAGCCGGGTGCAGATCCCGTGCATAAGTAAAACCCCATGTGCTCCGCACAACTTGTCCATTTCATGCATTAGTTTCTTTCTTGCATGCGTTATCTGACACTTTGTGCAGCACCTACATCCGGTAAGCAATAACGAGCCGAAGGGCTCCATATCATTATTTTCTCTTCTTTCTTCTTTTTCAACCAAGGAAAAGAAGGTTCCCTCGCACACAAGTTTGCCGGGGGGGAAGGAGAAGATTGTGGTATGGACCAAGCGTTGTTCAAGCAAAGTTTTGCCTTGCCGGGAAGCAAACGACAGACAAGCTAAGTTGCCAAAGTTTGAGCAATCAGTTTTTAAATTTTTGAGTTATCTTCCTCGAACGACCCTACTTTGTATGGAAAACCTGTGCGCGGAGGAACCAACTCGTGGCTAGTTGTGCCCTTACTTTGTTTCGAGTCCGCTCAACAACTTAAGTGTGCTGCATCTAGTCGCGACAAGGTTTCTTGTCGGAAGCAGCGCCGCCAGCAGGCTGCTGACGTTCCGCACTCAGCGCTCGCGGCTCGGGTGCCTCCGCCGACAAGTTCCCTAGAAGCGTAGGGTAAAAACATACAAAGGAAAGAATCTAGTAGAGGAAATAACATAGCAATTGATAACAGAAATAAAGTTATATTACAAGATAACTTGTTGCAGCTCTAACAGACTGTTTTCATAACGTGATTAGCAGCGACAAGGGAAAAGAAGAAATGGGCGGCCTAGTCTACGCGATCGCCCTCAACCCTCTTGATCTCGCTCACCTTGTCCACAATGGGTGCGACAAGGGCCTTGAGTGCGTCCCGATCAGCGTCTGGCGGCAAGGACTTGAGGACGTTGCTGAAGTTGAGGCCTGGATTGCGGAAGGCCACCTTCATCAGCACCTTCTGGAGAACCCCGGCGCAGATTTTGCGCGACTTGTCGGCCAGCTGCTTTGGGATCCTCTCCTGGAGCCGCTGGAGTGCCGTCGCCACGCCCTTGAAGAACATGCTGAGCTTGGCGCTGGGTTGGAGATTCTCGTCGGAGGGATACCCAAAGTCCTCCATCCCTAGCTGCGCCAGCTCCTCGTCGATGACTAAGGCAATATTCACCAGACCCTCGGTCCAGTGCTCCACAGTATCTCTGAATGAGTTCTGGGTAACTGCAATGCTCTCCAGCAGCGCCTTGTCAGCCTTGACCTTCTCTGACAAGGTCTTCTCCCGCTCCTTGGCGGCGTCCAGCGTCTGCGTCAGCGTGGCCAGCTTCAACTCTAGGTCTTCATTGGAATCCTTGGCGGCGCTGAGCTCCTTGCCCCTCTCAGCGAGACCTTGCAGCTCACCGTGGGCGGCAGCATCCTTCTCACGCTCACGCTTGAGCGCGGCAAGCTCCTCGCCGCTCTTCCTGATGTTGGCCTCCAGCTGCGCCACTTTCTCCTCCAGCTCTTTCTTGGCAGCCTCTGCGGTTGCGGCAGCGTCCTTTGCTTCCTTGAGCGCCCCGCCAAGTGCTTGCTCGCGCTCGGCGAGCTCCTCCTCGTAGCTGTCGAGGTTGGCCTTCCGCTGCACCAATTCGCCTTCTCGCATGGACTGCTTCTCGGCGGCCAGCCTTTGTTCCTCCATAGCTTCGGCCTTCTCGAGAAGGAAGGCCGTGCGCTCCTTGTCGAGTCGCTCCCGCTCCTGTGCTAGGGACCGGAGAGCTTCTTGATTGTGGCCCCGGAGCTTCTCCGCGCGCTTCTCCATATCAACTCCCGCCTTCGCGACAAGCGCTTCCCGGGAAGCCAGTTTGGCTTGCCGTGCGCGGTAGAGTGACAGCAGCTTCCGCAGCAGCTGCTCCTCCTCAGGCTCGCCACTGCTGCTGCTAGGCGCGTCGACCAACGACAGTCCAGCGGAGGCGAGCACTTCCTCATCAAAAGTTTCCCCCTCGACCGGTGCCCTGGAGCTCGACGCCCAGGGTAGCTTGATGAAGATATCGTCGCCGGCCTTCAAGTAGGCGCCGGGCTGGAGCTCCTCGGAGCCCGGCTCCGCAGCAGCGGCAGAGGGATCAGCGGTCGGTGCAGCGCCTGGCCCTTCTACGGCCTCAGGGTCGTCAGTGCGATCGCCCGACCCCTCGCCGGCTTCTGTGGCGGCAGCTTTGGCGGCCTCCTCGCCGGCGGTCTCATCAGCACCGGCCCCTTCTTCGTTGGTGGTGGCGTCGTCAGTGCTCCCATGCGCGCCTTCCTCGCCGGCGCCCTCTGTCTCCATTGGCTCAGCAGCAGATGGGTCTGAAGAACGAAGAAGGGAGAAAAATCAATCAAAAATCCAAGAGAAGAAAATCAGAAGAAGAAGAACCCAAGGGAAAGTTTTTGGACAAGTAAATTACCTATGCCAAGATCTGCAGTTGCGGTCTCGGCCGCCGCAGGATCGACGGTGCTGCCCCTTGCCGGAGAGCGCTCCCTTACCGGGAACTCCTCCCTTGGCGGCGTAGTCGAAGCAGATGGCACTTCGGGACCAGCTTCCGGGCGCTCCTGATATGGCTGCTCTGCTCCTACACGAATCAACAAGCAAGATATCAACAAAGGAAAAAGCACTCATGCGCGCCTGACAGCGGAAAGCTAACTATGAACTTACGCTGGGGGCTGCGCTGGGGGCTGCTTTGAGGAGTGGTTGCCGGATCCGTCAGGGTGGTCTCGGACCCACCCCCTGCTAACACGGTGGGGTCATCTTTGATGACAATCACCGCGGCCTTGGCCCTCTTCGCCGCTCTCTGGGCCAGCGTCCTGAAAAGAAAGGAGGCCAGATTGAAGCAAGTCAGATACAAGATAAAAACAGCAAGATTGAAGAACTACAACAGCACCAAAGAAACTTACTCTTCTTCCTCCTCGTCGGAGCTGAGCGCGGAAAGATCGAAGTCCAGCCCCCCTCTGGTGCGGCGAGGCGGAGGAGTAGGATCCCTTGCCCGCTTGGCGGGGGTGGTGGCAGTGGCCCGGGAAGATCCCGCTCCTGTTGCCGCTGCTGCATAAGGCGCTCCCGCGGCAACATTGCTCGCCGCGGTAGAGCGTGTCGCACGGCTCGGCGGCTGTTGACCCGGCTGCCGCCCCGCTACGTCCGCGGCCCTGCGAAGACGCGTTCTTGGCGGGGCCGGGGGCTCCGCCTGCGGCAAGCTTTCTGAAGGCTCGGGCTCTTCCTCGCCGGCCTCGCTCGGCTCAGCTTCAGAGCCGGCAGGCTCCTCCTCGCCAACGAACTCCGCGCGCTCGGCGAGGTTTGCCGCCTCTGCCGCCTCCGCCTCCTCCACAGTGAACCCGAACGCGCCCGCGGCAGCTGCGGCCGCAACCTCTTCCGCCCTAGTGGCAATGCGCTGCAGCTCCTCGTCGGTGGTGTCACGGGTGAGGCTCTTCTGCTCGTCAGCGCGGACCGGAACTTCTTCCAAGTTGTCAAAGAACGCTTGCACGACGTCATCCGCAGGCTCTTGCCATGTTGGAACGATTCCGTGTGAATCACACAACGGCATCATGGCGCAGATCTGGTCAAGCGAAGAACTATTGCACAAGGGAACGACGCTCCTCGCCAGCGTGAATGGGTGCTGGGGATCGCGTTTGAACAACTCCAGGAGCATTGCATCCAGCTCCATGACGGTGAAGTTGTAGTTCAGGCCCGACCGCAGCCTCATGATGTCCACCGAGTTCTTGAATTCCCAGGCGGGCCTCCCCCTCTCCTGCAGGGGGGCGATGCGGCGGCCGAGGAAATCTGCGCCTACATCGCCTACAGTGAGCCTGGCAAGCCTGAGGCGAAGGATCCTAGTAATGGCGATCTTCAGCCTCTCGTCTTCCGGGGCCACGTTGCTCCAGTCATTGCCGCGCACTATTGGAGCTTGGCGCACGGTGGTGAAGGGCTGCGGATTCTCCTCGACGATCCAGCACCACTCCGCTCTCCACTCCTCCCACTTGCTGCGGAGCTCACCCTCCAAGTACGCCTCCTTCTTGCCGACTCTCGAGATCCAGGCGATCCCTCCGGCAAGCGGCTCTCCTCTCTCTACCCGAGGTATGAAGAAGTGGCAGAAAAGGGCAACATTGGGGTGGACTCCGACAAAGTTTTCGCACAAATGTGCGAAAACTGCCATAGTCAGAACGGCGTTGGGGGTGAAATCAAGGAGGCGGAAGCCGTAGGTGTTCATGATATCGCAGAAGAACTCCGAGAAGGGCGGGCAGAGCCCACAATAGAAGAACAGCGCGAAGAATGGGTACCCATTTGGAGCCAGTTCCGAAGCAGCGGCCGGGAGTACCCTCGTGCGTGGATGCGCCCGCGTCTCCATCGCCCAAAAGAGGTAGAAGTACTCCCTCAGCTCCTTCACGCCGAGCTGGGGGGAGAAGATCGCCCGCTCCTTCCGCAGCGCCGCGAGCCGCTGCACCTCGGCCGACTTCACGCCCTTTCCCTTGTCGGCTTTCGGAGCCATGGCGGAGGTGGTGGGGGAGGTCGACGGCGTTGGTGATGCTGGTGGCAATGGGGGGCGGAGCGCTGCTCTCTCGGCTTCGAGAAGAAGGGGGGGGGGAGCGGTGTAGGTTCGTGAAGATGGAGTAGTAGCAACCAGCGAGGGGAACGAACTGCCCCTGTTTCCTCTGCTTATAAAGAGGGACGGGGCGGACGTTTCTCCCTTCCGAATAAAGAACCACCCACGATCTCTCCCATGATGCTGCATTCAACGCGTGCCGTTAGGGGAGAGCGCGGTGGATACAGAGCGAGATTCGGCGTGGCCCAGTCCACATGTGCCCGTGCCCTGTCTTGGGCCTGGCCCAACAGCGCTCGGCACCGTGTCTGGCCCAAGCCCGGGGGCTCCTGTCGGTGTACTAGAATAGGGGTACCCTAGTATCCCGAACTTGTGCACGGGCAGTTGCAGCACCCCGCGGCAAGGCTTGCCGGGCTAACACCAAGATCCTCCATGGTTCCCTTGGAGAAATTCAAGAACAAAGTATTTGAGCTCAGGAGACAAGGCCCCGGCAAGAGGAGCTTGCCGGGAAGGCCAACCAAGGCACTCCAAGGAACTTGCCGCGACGCGCCACGCGCTCCGGCAAGGCAACAAGGCCCCGACAAGAGGAGCTTGTCGGGAAGACCAACCAAGGTACCTCGAGGGCCGGTGAGCGACAAGCTTCCGGACCCAACAAGATAACAACAGCGGCAAGGCGCTTGCCGCAGCAGGCGGCCACTCTGTGCCCACGCTCCAGCGCATCCACCAACGTGTCGCTCTGGGGCCTCTCCAGGCGCGCGTGGCGGGAGGCTGTGCAGCCAGCGGTGCGCAGTGGCATGCGAAGCTGACAAGATCGCCATCGTGGCGAATGGTGGCGCCCCTAACGGTCCTTTTCTGCACTGTTTGGGCGACTCATACGGGCATTTAATGCCCTTTTCCCCTGCCGTCAGGGTTAGGTAGGGTGCACTATACAAGTAACTGTACCAACCACCTCACTTTTTACATTTGTACCCTTCTCTGCGTTGCCACCTGTCGGTGACCCCTTTAGCGTATAAAAGGAGGCCCATGCGCAACATAGAGGGGGTTCGGTTCGGCTGGTTGGACAGGTTCGACTAGTTCGGAACCCAGAAAAACACTATGCTCTCTCTCTGGAGCAAGAACACAAGATAATCAGACAAGCAACAGTAGGAGTGTTATCTCTCCGGAGAGCTCCGAAGCTGGGTAAAACTGCTTGTGTGCTTCACTCGATCTGCTCTTCGTGTGATCTCCGCCCCCCGCTGAACCGAAAGGGGCCCGGTCCACCGGTATCATAGGTGTTCGTGGATCAGTTTCCCCGACACGAACCGATGTATGCAGCCCTCTCCTGCCACGTGTCCGTGCACTGTTTGGGGCCTAACACAACGTGTCGCACCGACACTTGTGGCTCAGGCCCGAGGGCTTATGTCAGGGAAAACATACAGGGGTATATATATTTCCCATGACTCGTGCACGGATAGGACCATGCCATGTCAGAGTACAGGAGACCAAGATCTTCGAAGGATCCACATACACATTATGAGGACCGAGGTCAAGCCAAAGAAGCAAGATACCACCAGGAGAAAAGCTTCCCTTACCGGGCAGACAAGCTCGGCGAGCGCGGAGCCGCCCCCGGAAGAGAACATCAAAGACGTCTCGGCAGGGCCTGCCGAGACTTACGGAGGCAAAAACCACCTCACCAACAACTCCGCCACGACCCACGTCATCAATCAGTGCGGAGTCAAGCCGCAAAGTGATTAAGTGGCATCCATTCGCCACATGGCAACCTCTTTCTACAGGAAATACCTACAGACGACACCCGTCTTGCATGTTTCAAGGAAACATGCATGAATCTGTCAAAATAGCACGGCAAGGCTTGCCGGGCAAGCAACAATGTGACATTGAGGGGCGCATTTAATGCGCTCTGTCAGCTTGTAGAGTTAGGTATGATAGCATTGTTTGCTATCTTATGAGTGCATAATGATTGATTTGCCATTATGGTGACCCCTTAATCTATAAAGGTGGCCCATGGCAACCGTAGAAAGGGGTTAGAATGTTGGATACCCACACACTCATACGCGTGTAGCCACTGTCGCCCATAGGCAACCCTGTCGGGGAATTGTACTGCGCTCTACCACCATTCTTCCACCATAAATCCACCAAAGCATGAGTAGGG
The DNA here is from genome assembly GCF_002162155.2 of Triticum dicoccoides. NCBI lineage: Eukaryota > Viridiplantae > Streptophyta > Magnoliopsida > Poales > Poaceae > Triticum > Triticum dicoccoides. Next base: position 300,591,727 of record NC_041393.1, read on the forward strand.
TTGTACGCCTCTCAGCGACCCAAAACTGGGTAAAATTGCACATGTGATTTGTGTCGTGCTGCTTCACGCTCTTCTGCTCTTTGTGCGACGTGACGTCCCCCCTGTCGAACCAGCAAGGGAATTTTGCTCGCATAGGTGGCCGTGGTTTCCCACGACATGTTGAAAGAAGAAAATTTTAAAGTGATTCACAATAGTGCCTTGCATGAAAAGCATGATTGCAATGATGTTATTATAAATGCCATTAATGTTAATTGTGTTAATTATATGCAAAACCCTAAGCTTGGGGATGCTAATTTTGCTATGTCTACTACTTGTTGCAATGATCATGATTGGGGTGATTCTTCTTATGATCTTGGAAATTTATTTAAGCCCCATGATGAATACGAGATTTATAATAATGTTTGCAATAGTATTGAAAGTGGGTTTGGAAGAGTGTCAACTTTAGATCCTACATATTTGGAGAATGTTCAATCTTATGAATTTTTTGATAAAAGTGGGTTTGGAGAGGTCATGACTTTAGTTAATGTTAATCCCACTATTTTGGAAGAGTGTCAACTTCACATGCATGTGGATCGTGTTGAGAATATGTTATGTGATAGCTATATTGTTGAATTTTCTTATTATCCTACATGTAATCATTATAAGAGAGGAAAATATGGTTGTAGAAATTTTCATGTTACTAAATTACCTCTCTTCATGTTGAGATTGTTATCGTCTCTTTCTTCTTCCTTGCATATGCTAGTTTTTGCTTGCCTTGATAATTTGTTTGCTTATAAAATGCCTATGCATAGGAAGTATGTTAGACTTAGATGTGTTTGTCATGTTTTTTATGATGTTCCCTTTGTCCTTCAATTCTCCTATTTTATGTGAGCATCATTGAAATTATCAATGCCTAGCTAAGAAGGCTTTAAAGAAAAGCGCTTGTTGGGAGGCAACCCAATTTTATTTTGGTTCTTTGCCTTTTGTTCCTGTTTTGCTTTGTGTAATTCATCTAGCCTCTTCTTAGATGTGGTTTTGTGTTTTAATTAGTGTTTGTGCCAAGTAAGACCTTTGGGATAGCTTAGAGTGATAGTTGTTTTGGTCCTGCTGAAAAACAGAAACTTTGTGCCCAGTAAATAATTTCCTGGATTTTACTAAAACGTGATTTTGCTCTGATTCTTTTTTATCTGGATTAGTGCACAAATTGCCCAGGTTGTCCTAATTTTTCAGAAATTTTGGACTTACAGAAGTATTCGAGAGTTACAGATTGCTACAGACTGTTCAGTTTTTGGCAGATTCTGTTTTCTATGTGTTGCTTGCCTATTTTGATGAATCTATGGGTAGTATCGGGGGTCGGAACCATGGAAAAGTTGGAATACAGTAGATATCACACGATTATAAATAAAGAATGAGTTTAAAACAGTAACATAAAGTGGTGATTTATTTTCTTATACTAACAGATCTTATGAGATTTTCTGTTGAGTTTTGTGTTGTGAAGTTTTCAAGTTTTGCGTAAGAATTTGATGGACTATGGAATAAGGAGTGGCAAGAGCCCAAGCTTAGGAATGCCAAAGGCACCCCAAGGTAATATTCCAGGACAACCAAGAGCCTAAGCTTGGGAATGCCCCGGAAGGCATCCCCTCTTTCGTCTTCGTCTATCAATAACTTTACTTGAGGCTATATTTTTTTTCACCACATGATATGTGTTTTGCTTGGAGCGTCTTGTATGATTTGAGTCTATGCTTTTTAGTTTTCCACAATCATCCTTTCTGTACACACCTTTTTAGAGGTACATGCATGAATCATGATTTATTGGAATACTCTTTGTGCTTCACTTATATCTTTTGAGCTAGGCAATATTGCTCTAGTGCTTCACTTATATCTTTTTAGAGCATGGCGGTGGTTTTATTTTATAGAAATTGATGAACTCTCATGCTTCACTTATATTATTTTGAGTCTCTAAACAACACGGTAATTAGCTTTGGTTATAAATTTATTCCTAATATGATAGGCATCCAATATGGATATAATAAAAACTTTCATATAAAGTGCATTGAATACTATGAGAAGTTTGATTCCTTATGATTGTTTTGAGATATGTAGATGATGATATTAGAGTCATGCTAGAGGAGTAATTGTGAACTTTAGAAATACTTGTGTTGAGGTTTGTGATTCCTGTAGCATGTACGTACGGTGAACCGTTCTGTAACGAAGTTGGAGCATGAGGTATTTTTTGATTGTCGTCCTTTGTGTGGAGGTCGGGATCGCGCGATGGTTAACTCCTACCAGCCCTTTCCCTAGGGGCATGCATGTAGTGCTTGGTTTCGATAACTAATTGATTTTTGCAATAGGTATGTGAGTTGTTTATTACTAATGTTGAGTCCATGGATTATACGTACTCTCACCCTTCCACCATTCCTAGCCTCTCTCGTGATGCGCATCTTTCGTCGATACCATACACCCACCATATACCTCCCTCAAAACCGCCACCATATCCACCTATTATGGCATTTCCATAGCCACTCCGAAATATATTTCCATGCAACTTTCCACTGTTTTGTTTATTATGACATGTTTCGTCATTGTCATATTGCTTTGCATGATCATGTACTTGACATCGTATTTGTGGCAAAGCCACCTTTCATAATTCTTTCATACATGTCACTCTTGATTCATTGCACATCCCGGTACACCGCCGGAGGCATTCACATAGAGTCATATTTTTGTTCTAAGTATCGATTTGTAATTTTTGAGTTGTAAGTAAATAGAAGTGTGACGATCATCATTATTAGGGCATTGTCCCATGTGAGGAAATAAAAAAAAGTCCAAAGAAGCCAAATAAAAAAAGAGGCCAAAGAAGCCAAATAAAAAATGAGAGAAAAAGAGAGAAGGTCCAATGTTACTATCCTTTTTCCACACTTTGCTTCAAAGTAGCACCATCATCTTCACGATAGAGAGTCTCTTATTTGTCACCTTCATATACTAGTGGGAATTTTTCATTATAGAACTTGGCTTGTATATTACAACGATGGGCTTACTTAAATCGCCCTAGGTCTTCATGAGCAAGCAAGTTGGATGCACACCCACTTAGTTTTTCTTTTTGAGCTTTCTTAAACTTATAACTCTAGTGCATCTGTTGCATGGCTATCCCTACTTACTCACATTGATATCTATTGATGGGCATCTCCATAGCCCGTTGATACGCCTAGTAGATGTGAGACTATCTCCCTATTTTTGTCTTCTCTACAACCACCATATTCTATTCCACCTATAGTGCTATGTCCATGGCTCACACTCATGTATTGCGTGAAAGTTGAAAAAGTTTGCGAATACAAAAATATGAAACAATTGCTTGGCTGAAACCGGGGTTGCGCATGATTTGAATATTTTGTGTGATGAAGATGGAGCATAGCCAGACTATATGATTTTCTCAGGATAAGCTTTCTTTGGCCATGTTATTTTAAGAAGACATAATTGCCTTCTAAGTATGCTCGAATCTTATGTTTTGGCCAAATCTTATTGATTTTATGTCAATATTAAACTTTTGTTTTGAATCTATGGATCTGAATATTCATGTCACAATAAAGAAAATTACATGGATAAATATGTTGGTTAGCATTCCACATCAAAAATTCTATTTTTATCATTTACCTACTCGAGGACGAGCAGGAACTAAGCTTGGGGATGCTTGATATGTCTCCACCGTATCTATAATTTTTGATTGTTCCATGCTATTATATTATCTGTTTTGGATGTTTTATATGCATTATTATGCTATTTTATATTATTTTTGGGACTAACCTATTAGCCTAGAGCCCAGTGCCAGTTCCTGTTTTTGAGTTTCGCAGAAAAGGAATACCAAACGGAGTCCAAACGGAATAAAACTTTCATGATGATTTTTCTTGGACCAAAAGACAACCAGGAGACTTGGAGATGAAGTCGGAAGAGCCATGAGGCGGCCACAAGGACGGAGGGCGCACTCAGGGAGGTAGGGCACGCCCCGACCCTTGTGGGCCCGTCGTGCACCCCCTGACCTAATTTCTTCGCCTATATATTCCAATATATCCCCAAACCAACAGAGGCATCCACAAAAATACTTTTCTGCCACTGCAACCTTCTGTACCCGTGAGATCCCCCATCTAGGGGCCTTTTCCGCCATCCTACCAGAGGGGGATTCAATCACGGAGGGCTTCTACATCAACACTATTGCCCTTTCGATGAATCGTGAGTAGTTTACCTCAGACCTACGGGTCCATAGCTAGTAGCTAGATGGATTGTTATCTCTCTTGGATTCTCAATACCATGTTCTCCTCGATGTTCTTGGAGATATTTTTGATGTAATACCTTTTTTGCGGTTTGTTTGCCAAGATTCGATGAATTGTGGATTTATGACCAGCTTATCAATGAATATTATTTGATTCTTCTCTGAATTCTTATATGCATGATTTGATGTCTTTGCAAGTCTCTTCGAATTATCATTACGGTTTGGCCAACTAGATTGGTTCTTCTTGCAACGGGAGAAGTGCTTAGCTTTTGTTCCAATCTTGTGGTGTCCTTTCCTAGTGACAGTAGGGGCAACAAGGCACGTATTGTATTGTTGCCATCGAGGATAAAAAGATGGGTTTTTCATCATATTGCTTGAGTTAATTCTTCTACATCATGTCATCTTACTTAATGCATTACTCCGTTCTTTATGAACTTAATACTCTGGATGGGTGCTGGATAGCGGTCGATGTGTGGAGTAATAGTAGTAGATGCAGGCAGGAGTCGGTATACTTGACACGGACATGATGCCTATATTCATGATCATTGCCTTAGATATCGTCATAACTTTGCGCTTTTCTATCAATTTCTCGACAGTAATTTGTTCACCCACCGTATTATTTTGTACCTTGAGAGAAGCCTCTAGTAAAGCCTATGGCCTTCGGGTCTCTTTTCCATCATATAAGTTTCTGATCTACTATTCTTGCAATCTTTTACTTCCCGATCTATAAACCCAAAATACCAAAAGTATTTACTTTATCGTTTATCTATCTCTATCAGATCTCACTTTTGCAAGTAACCATGAAGGGATTGACAACCCCTTTATCGCGTTGGGTGCAAGTTTGTTTGAATGTTTGTGCAGGTATTTGGTGATTTGTCTGTCTTCAAACTAAGGGAAATAATTATCTCTACTTTGCTGCATCACCGTTTCCTCTTCAAGGGAAAAACCAACGCAAGCTCAAGAAGTAGCATCACCTACTCTGGCTCGTTCCAGGCTCAGCCTCGCATGGGGAGTGTGGGGGGTCACGACCCCCTCCCCCCTGCTCAGCCTCGCGCTAACGCACGTAGTACACTTGGTGGACAGGTGCAGTGCGGCTATTTTGTTTCAAACCCCAAACAAACACGCAAACCTAGAGCCACACCCCTAAGATAGATAGTTGTGTCACAAGGTGCGATGGACTCGCCTACACATGCGACGCTGCGGCATGCCGCGTCTTCACCTGCTCTGGCTCATTCAGGGCTCGACCTCACATGAGGAGGGGAGGTGGTGTCAGGTCCCTCCTCCCCCTGATTGGTCTCATGCTAATGCATGCAGTGCGCTTGGTTGACAAGCGCAGTGCGGCTATTCTGTTTCCAACCCCAAATATGCACGCAATCCCGGAGCCACACCCCTAAGATAGATAGTGGGGTCATGGGGTGCGATGGACTCGCCTCCGCATGCGATGCCGCGGCAAGCCACGTCGTCATTCTATTTCCAACCTCAAATATGCACGCAACCCCGGAGCCACACCCCTAAGATAGATAGTGGGGTCACGGGGTGCGATGGACTCGCCTCCGCATGCGACACCGCGGCAAGCCACGTCGTCACCTCCACTGGCTTGTGTAGGCTCGACCTCGCAGGGGGAGGGGAGGGGGTCACGACCCCCTGCCCACTGCTCGACCTCATGCTAAAGCATGCAGTGCGCTTGGTTGACAGGCGCAGTACGGCTATTCTGCTTACAACCCCAAACATGCACGCAAGCCCAAAGCCACACACATAAGGCACATAGTGGTGTCACGGGGTGTGACGGCTCGCCATCACATGCGACACCGCGGAACGCCGTGTCGTCGCCTGCTCCGGCTCGTTCTATGCTCGACTTTGCAGGGGTGTCACGCCCAAGATGCGACCCTACCCTAAGGGAACTCAAAGGTCCCACCAAGGATAGAAGCGCATCTTGAAGACGCTTTTGCAAGGTGGATATCATTACATCAACATTACATAATAGAGCGGATACATCCAATACATCCAAAGACACATGAATACAACAACGTCTTACATAAGAGCACCATCCGACTACGGATGAAACACAAACAGAAACTCAAACGACATCCACCCTGCGAGCCCAGGCTGCCGACCTGGAACCTATCCCCTGATCAAAGAGGAAGTAGAAGAAGGACTCCAAAACAAGCAAACATTGCTCTCCCGTCATGATCATCGCATAACCTGCACCTGCAACTGTTGTTGTAGTAATCTGTGAGCCACGAGGACTCAGTAATCCCATTACCATGGGTATCAAGACTAGCAAAGCTTAAAGGGTAAGGAAGGGGTAAAGTGGTGAGGTTGCAGCAGCGACTAAGCATGATATGGTGATCCTGAACTCTTACATACGTCAAACATAACCCAAAACCATGTTCACTTCCCGGACTCCGCCGAAAAGAGACCATCACGGCTACACACGCGGTTGATGCGTTTTAATTCGGATCTGGTGCCAAGTTATCTACAACCGGACATTAACAAATTCCCATCTGCCACATAACCGCGGGCACGACTTTCGAAAGTTTATACCCTGCAGGGGTGTCCCAACTTAGCCCAGGATAAGCTCTCGCGATCAACGAAGGATATTCCTTCTCCCGGGAAGACCCGATCAGTCTCGGAATCCCGGTTACAAGACATTTCGAGGATGGTAAAACAAGACCAGCAAGATCGCTCGCTGGGCCGACATATCCCGATAGGAGCTGCACATATCTCGTTCTCAGGGCACACCGGATGAGTGAGACGTTGGGTTGGCATAGACCCTGGTTGCCCAGGGGGCACCGGACATCGCTCGGTTTGGACTAGCACTTGGAGAAGCACTGGCCC
>NC_041393.1:300599015-300619179 GCF_002162155.2 Triticum dicoccoides
CCCGGGGTGGGGGGGGGGGTAAAATAAAGATGACCCTTGGGATGCGCGACTCCCAAGGAAAAAAAGGCTAGGTGAGGAAAATGGTAAAACCAAGATTGGGCCTTGCTAGAGGAGTTTTATTCAAAGCGAGCTGTCAAGGGGGTCCCATCAATCACCCAACCGCGTAAGGGACGCAAAATCTGGGAACATAACACCGATATGACGGAAACTAGGGCGGCAAGAGTTGAACAAAAGACCAGGCATAAAGCCGAGTCTTCCACCCTTTACCAAGTATATAGATGCATTAATTAAATAAGAGATATTGTGATATCCCAACATAATCCTGTCCACCATGGAGCAATCTTCAACTTCACCTGCAACTAACAACGCTATAAGAGTGGCTGAGCAAAGCGATAACATAGCCAAACAACGGTTTGCTAGGAAGGGTGAAAAAGGTTAGAGGCTGACATAGCAAATTGGGAGGCTTGAAGAGCAAAAGATAGGTAGCGCAGCAAAGCGATAGAACGAAGCAACTAGCATAGCAATGATAGTAGTGAGATCCAGGGTAGCGGTCATCTTGCCTGAAATCCCGCTAGGAAGAAGAACGAGTCCATGAAGAAGACGAATGGATGAAGCCGAACCAAGCGTAGACGAACGAATCCTCACGATCGCAACAAAACAGGAACTATCGAGAAGAAGCACACAACATGGTAAACACACCACACATAAACATGACATGATTCACAACAAGCATGATTCATGACAAAGCTAGATGAGGCTACTCATGGCAAGAGATGATGCAAACAAGAGCAACACATCAAGGCAAGCTTAAATGAGGCCGGAAACAACATATAACAAATTCGATAAGTCCTCATATGCAAATTTCGAAATTGGTCCAGATCTGAATAAACCTTATGTTCAAGTTGTTAAACAGCAAGTTAAGATGCACCAAGATGATCTACACGAGATTCTAGTCAAGTTACATATAAAGTTCATTAGATTTGGAGCTACGGCATAGAAGATATGAGCAAAACAAGTTAAACATGGCGTTGATGCAAAATGCATACAAACATCAAGCAAACACCTCAAAACAAGGATGCAACATGATAATATGAAAGTCCATGCAAAATCAAGCAAGTTTCATATAGAGCACACTCAAAAAGGAGCAACGATTCAACACACACATGAAACAAGTTATAGCAACCATCTGTCCAAAACAGCAACTAGGCATATTGCAAGCATCAAATCAACATGCTACAACACCCCAACATAAGAACAAAAGGCATTGACATGATGTACAGGTAAAGCATAACAAAACATGAACACTTAGCTATCTTCAGAAATCACTAGAACATGCTCAAAACATGCCAAGATTGCTAATAATAACAGTTTACAGGCTTAGCAGAAATAACATCAGGTTGCAATGTTTAGAGCTATCAAACAACATGTTACAGGAAATTAACATGGCAAAAAAAGGCATGTAATGAATCTACTAATTTCATAGAACAAAAGTCCTTTACTGACCATGAGCCAAAAAGGAACCGAAAATATGATGGCACCCATGTAAACATGTCAAATGATATGACAGATTCAAACATGGCAGGAACAACAATAAGTAGGCCTGTTGGTGAGCATGTACCACTCACCACAGATCAATACATGGCTTGAAAAGGTAACCAACAGTACGAATACATGTTTATGAAGCTAAGAATGGCAATACCAAGTTCAAAGGGTGCATGGATCACTAACAAAGCACATGGCAAAATTGAACTTAATGTTAATAGACTGACAGCAACATTATTTAGCAATGTGAGAGCAAGATTATAACAAGCTACAGCAGGCTATAAATGCAACCAGGGGCATGGATGGATAGAGCATGACATGTATAACAAAACATCATTATTGAACATCTCTAGATTATGCATAGAATTACTTGTAGCAGCAGGTTTACATAGCATCACGAAATAACAGATTCAGCCTAGCAAAACAGTAACAACAAGTACCCTACTTCATAAGCCTGATGCACTCACTACAAGACTCGCAAAAATACATGGATGGCACCACTGTAAAGATGGCATGATGTAGTACAAAACACATGTAGAGCTCATGCTCATATGAGGCACACATTAAACATGGAAAAAATGACAAATTAGCATGTTCTGTTAACAGACAGCAGGCAACATTATATAGCACTCTTGCAACAGAGATTCGGGCATCAAGATGATGTCAAACAAGCATGGCACAATGGAAGAAAATGAAGAGCATCTCATGGTGAACGTTTTGACATATAATGCGCATGAAACGGAGCTACGATCATGGAGTTATGATGCGATGAACATGCTAACATAATGCAAGTTTTTAGGGACTTAGGCGAATTTCAACCTCGGGTAGAAAATCGGGCGGACATGTCCGGGCCCAACCGGACATGTCCGGTGGCTAAATGGAGGCAGACGAGGCCATGGCACGGCGACGAGGTCCCGGTGGCGAGGGAGACCGGCAGAGGCGGCGGAGCGCACGAGATCCAGTGGATCCGAAGGAGGGCGAGGCCGGGGACCCGTTCCCGTCGACGGAGCGTCGCCGGCGAGCTCCTCCGGCGGCGACTGCGAGGAGAGAGAGAGGAGTGAGAGGAGGTAGGAGGAGGAGAGAGACGGGGCTGGCGGCGACCTGGCGGACGGTGGGGGAAGCTGACGAGGCGACGCTCGGGGAAGGGCGCGGAGGAATGTGGGGTCATCGGAGGGGCGACGCAGGCAAAAACCGGCGCGGCGACGGGGCTGAGAGCGGCGAGGCGCTCCTGCTCTTGACGGGATCGAGCGGGAGGCGAGAGGCGAGCCGCGAGAGAGGGCGCGGGGCCCAGATCTGACCCGGGGCGGGCCTGCGATTGGCCTCGGGCGGGCCTGCGGCGGCGGGAGGCGCTATGGGGGCACGTGGCAACGCAGGAGAGGCTGCGACGGCGGGGACGGCGACGCTGGCCCGTGGTGGCGCAAAAAGTGGGAAGGCAGGGTTCGGCCAGCATCGAATTTAAGGAAAATGCGGCGGCTGAGAGGTGGGAGGAGGGATAGGGTAGGTTTAGGGGCTAGGGATGCCCAAAAATGGGCTATGTGGGTGTTTATATAGAGAAATTGTGACACCCCAAAAATTTTAACCTTGTTTGATTAATTAAAATTTTGCCAGGAAACTTAAACTTTTGTTTTCTAGATTTTCTTTTGATTTCAGAACCTCTCTTTTCTTTATTATTATGTAGTTTTTACCCCAAGTGAAAACTTTCCAATCATTGTTGGACTTACTTTTCCCCTCAAGTAAAACAATTCTTTTATTAGTGGGATTATTTGCATAATTTTTTTCCCTGATGCCTTATTTCTGTAAAAATGATTTTTTTTAAGCTTCAGGGCCTCTTTTGCACTTCAACCCTTTGATAAATTCATCAAAAATTCCACCAAAATTTGGAGATGTCATGTGATGTTTTTAAAACACTTTTATGCACAAATATATTTCATTCCTTGGATATTTTGAGTTCTACACCAAGTTTTCAAATCTGGTCCAGTGGACAGTTTTGCACTACAACCTATTTAAATATTTCTTTAAAACTTCTACCAAAATTTTGGGATGTCAACAGGAGTATATTAATTAACTTTGTGCATAAACCTAGTGTTGTCCTTTGGAAAAATTGAGTGAAACAACCTCTTTTTCATTCTAGTCCAGCCTTGTGTGTTCTACTGCAACCCTATTTATTTTTTCTCTAGTGACCTTGTGCTTTCTCCTGCTTCTAGTCAACCCTGCAAAACCCTTAAGTCCAAGAGGATGGACTCATTGGAGCAATTCTAGCTCTTGCAATCATGCCCTGTTCATTTTGTCCAAATCTGAAGATTTGCAAAACTTGCACTAGCAAGTTTCTTCTTTTGGCAAACTAACCTCACCACCCTCTCATTCATCTAAAGAGACCACACTCTGGAAGATTTGACCACTCCAAGAAATGCCTAGGTGCATGTGACATTCTGTCAAACACTTTATGGGCATGACCAGTTTTGACATGAGTTTTAGTTTGCATTATGAACTTGCTTCCCTTGCCTAACCACCTTGTCCAATAAACCCCTAGCTACTCCTAACCTAGGTCTCCTAATTTCCAGCCTCACCTAAGAACTCTAGCATGCCCTGGCATTTTGTCGAGCACGTCCCGTGCTTGCTCTGGGCGCGAGCAGAGCACGCGTTTTGCACGTGCCATGCCCAAGCCGCCACGTCACACCCCTGGTTTTGCCCATACTGCAGAGCCACGCCACGCACTCTCACTCTCACCGCATCACGCCAAGCAACCCTGGTGCCCTGCAGCACCGCCCTCAGAGCCCCTTGGCGGCACGCCGGCGTCCGCAGCGCGTCTCTGCCAGGTCGGCGCCGCCCAAGCCTCTCCCGCTCACCACCTGCCCCTAGAACAGCTCAGCCTCATCCTCTCGCGTGTCCTCTAGCTCTCGTCGCCGCCACGACACCCTGCCGCTACAGGAAGGCAGTTCGCCGGCAAACTTATCCACGGTCGCCACAAACCGACCTCGTTGCACTATAAGAGGAGGCCCCGAGCACGTCCCATTCCCGCAGGCAGCCTCAAAATGCTCCCCTAGTTCTCCCGTGGCAGCCAATCGACCTGGGGAGGTCTTCTTCCCCACCTCCGGCAACCGCAGCCGCCGCCACTGTCATGGCCATTCCAGCGCCACCAGAGCCTCCCCCTCTCCACTCTCTTCACCAGGAGCTTCCTCTCCCCCTAGTGAATCCATCCCCCTTCTCGATTTTGATCGGGACTCACCACGGGAGAAAAACCACTTTGCCCGACGGCCACCGTCCGCTGCGAAGCTCGCCGCGGCAGCTCCGTCCACCCCAGAGACCAAAACAACTACTGGAGTGACCGCCTCGATCCCCTGAGCCTGCAGGTGACCTTGGTTTCCCGAACGGTGTCGCCGTTCGCCGGCGAGCATCGCCGGAGTCCCGCCTCCGCTCGGGGCAGAGGAAGAGGAGGGAGAAGACCAGTCAAACCTGACCAGTGGGTCCCCCGGGCCCACTATTAGTGACACACCGCCCGATCCACGTGGGTTAAGTGATGGCGTAAAGGGCAAGTACTTATTCGACGTATACCTGTTCGAAGCGTTTCCTTTTTATTCTGTTTTATTTTTTAAACAGATTTTGACCACAACTTTGACTGCCTATAACTTTTTAATGATAACTCCAAATGAATTGATTCTTTCTCCTACCTCTCTCAAATTTAATCTAGTTTATTTTTAGATTGATTTGAAAAAATTTCAAACAACTTTTTTTTTGCTGTTTTGAAATTGTGTGTTGATTCAAATTTATTTAAAATAGGACTTTGGAGAGAGAGAAGCGAACTTTCAAAAGTTTTGGAGTGCACCCTACCTTTCCACACCTTGAAGGCAAGCATTCTGAACCCTGGCATAATATTTTTCATGCATTGTTTGACACGATACTGACACCACCTCAATATGTACAACTCGTTATTTTATGTAGTGATGTGATCAATTGCATGAATGCTTATTGGAAATTTCCTTGCTGTTGGGAATGGACATGCTTGTGATAGTGATCATCCTCGTATGCCTTTTGTGCGTAACGGAAGGAAAACGGGAAAGTCTCTGTCTTGGGTAGACCCGAGCTTGTCCCTAGTTCCTCGTCGAGACGAGTGTGTCCAGCATGGCATGAGCGGTATGATGAGTGGTGATCCTGTCTGTTGGATGAAATATACTCATTATGCTAATCTTGCAGGGAATACTTAGACCTCCTGAGTCGAACATAGATCGAGTCTTGTTCCAGTACCCCCCATACTTGTTTCGTACTACCACTTGTCTCTACAACAAGTAGGGTACGGTTCAGTAAGTCGTCAACCCCTTTATAGCACACACCATACAGAGAGGCCATGGTGGAAGATATCGGTTGTAGCTGGTAGGCAAGCCACCTGGTCCAGGGGCATGGGTGTTTCCGGTTGAGACAGAGAGGGGAGGCCACCCCTTAGAGCGCGCGATATAAATTTGATCCCATGCTCTGCGAGGTTGTAGCCTCCCCACTTAGAGTTTTGCTTGACAGGTGTCGTGGGTGATTCCAGACACCTGTGAGTCAAGCTGGTGTGTGCAGGTCAGGTGTGTTTTCAATTAAAAGACCGTAGACGGAATTACTCCCAATGGACTAAAGGAATCCGTTACTCGTGGGTAAAGAGTACGCCCTCTGCAGAGATTAAACCTATTCGAATAGCCGTGTCCATGGTTAAGGATTACAGTCTGGGATGGGTCAAGTGTCGGTCTTAGTGTCGGTCTTCGGAGGAGAAACTGTTAAACCAGAACTGGGATCACGACTTGAGACTTGTGATGATTATGATTATTATTATTATAGACTAACCCCTTTATATTATTTGAAGTATTAAGTATCCCTGGGACGGTTTTACCTCCTGGATATTCACTGTGATTATTTATGAGCCCTTTATGTGGTGTCGCCGAGACGCCCGACTGTGGCATGCTTGTTATTTATTTACTTTATAAGACCTTTATGTGGTGTCGCTGAGACGCCCGAATGTGGCATGCTTGTTATTTGTTTACTTTATAAGCCCTTTATGTGGTGTCGCTGAGACGCCCGACTGCTTGTTATTTATTTACTTTATAAGCCCTTTATGTGGTGTCGCTGAGACGCCCGACTGTGGCATGCTTGTTATTTATTTACCTTATAAGCCCTTTATGTGGTGTCGCTGAGACGCCCGACTGTGGCATGCTTGTTATTTATTCACCTTATAAGCCCTTTATGTGGTGTCGCTGAGATGCCCGACTGTGGCATGCTTTTTATTTAATTTACTTATAAGCCCTTTATGAGGTGTCGCTCAGACGCCCGACTGAGGCATGTTTTTTTACCATCAATTCGAGATGTCGCTTCAGACATTCAAATGGTGCATTTTATTCCTACTCTGTCATTAGATATTCATTGTTACATATTAATAACCTGCTTGCATGCATCAAGGATTTTATTTTTATGACTGAGGTTGTGATCAAAGAATATTTTTTTGAGCATGTGTACCGATTGTTATATTATGCCTATGTTCATAATGTTTGCGAGTACATTCAAAGTACTCACTGGCTTGTCCCTAGATATTGTCTTGGCCAGATTTCTTGCATGGAGAGGAGCGTTGTGGTGACAACCCCGGAACCTACGCAACGGTGATAGCAGCCACGTGAAGATAGGAGTTAACTTGGTTAGCTGTTCCTGTGGGAAATGGAGTCCCATAGACACTGATGATCCACAAACCGCTTCCGCCATCAACCACTAGAAACCATTTGTTGTACTCACAGGCCATAATGGTCTTGTACTACATATTTTGTATTTTGGCTTGGAGTTCTGTAACAAGTTGGTGCCTCATCAGCTAACAATAATCCTGGGGCTCGTGAGCACAAAGGCCATTTTCTGGGAAATTAATACCCGGAAAACTGGTCGCCACAGACTTGGTATCAGAGCCAGGCTGACCATTGGCTAATACTATCTTAGCCAGGTCAAAAAACCTAGGTAAACCAACCTCCAGACCTTAACCAAAACCCAGCCAAGCTTCTCGTGCAAGATAGCCACACAGTAACCCCGACACTTTTGGCAGTCGGTGCCCAACCTATCAACCTAGCCTGTCGATCATGCGCCAGTGATCGATGCCTATAATGTCTCATTCGCAAGCGTGCGAAGGAAGACTTCGTCCCCTTTTTCTATAAAAAGGGCACGCTCGCCTCAACCCAGCACAGCACAGCCTCTACCCCAAACCGAGCCATAATGCCTGGCCCCGTCGTGCACAATGAAACCACAACAACCAACCTTGGAGGTTTTGTGACCATACTCGAAAACCTCACCCGTCGTGCCTATGCGTTAGAAGAGCCCCCAGAATATGTTGTGTACCAAGGACCCATGGGCAGTGAAAGCCGTCAATTCTGGGCCACTGTGCACATCTATGGTAGGGGTCTGTCGCCAGAATGCCCATACAGGTTCACCGGAAGGACAACTTCCTTCGAGCCACAAGCCATCCAACTAGCTGCTCGAGAGGCTATAGTTCAACTCCGGCAGTTGTCACCCAGAGTTAACTGTCGCTCATTCTACTACTACCCCAGACGTGAAGGGTATGGTAGACCACCCCAGGTTGCCAACGGAGATCACGAGACGGATCCTGCATTAAGCACCTAGTGCGCTATGTAGGTGCACTAGATGCACTATTCGATCAAATCACCATTGATCTGATCGCAGCTCGTGGAGAACTGGTTCGTCGAGCCCCGGCGAGAGGAGAAGACGAGCCCGATGCCGATAGCCCAGTCGTGCTGTTCGGACAACCAATCGATACCCTGAGGTCAGCCCCAGCCATCAACCAAGGTGCCTTCATGACCCCAGAAGTGCTTAGTCGCCTTTTGGGAGCACACTCCAATGGGATTGTGGCCAACAATCCCCGCCATAGTCATCATCGCTACCCCGACCCTGCAGCCCCTCAACCACCTCCAACTAATCCCGACGGTGAGACCCGTGGGGAAGCCTCGACATCCACAAGGCACGCCCGTTTGGATATAAACGAGGTAGACTAAGTCACCAAGTAGTGCCGAGTCTCAATGTATCCTCGCCTTATAATCGTGTGACCTTGTGAATAAACGCAGCCTGTTGTTGTGCCTCTATTTTAAATAGTAACCTTTCATAATTATGTCAGCACGCAGTTGCATATTTTTTTCCGGGCACGGTTACCAAAACCACCACGACAACTCCCACAGTGATACGTCACTTTAGTGAGGTATGTATCTGTGACTTTGACCCCGACCCTTGGAGCTGACTGTCAAATTAATTACCTTTCACCATGGTAAATAACCAGCCCGGATGCTATATAAGGCCACCTCGTGACCTTACCAAGCACCCCTCACCTCGTGCAGCACCCTCACAACCTTTCCTGCCATGCCGAGCCCTAGTATTTATCTGAGAACCCCAGATGCAACCCCAGGTAGTTTTGTCAAAATATTGTGGGACTTTACCTGCAGTACCATGGGTTCTACCCAGCCACCCCAGTACAAGCTGTTCAAATCGAGAATCACACCTTAAACCTCGAAATATTGGACAGAAGTACACATTCCTCCAGTAGACTCCAACCAAGACCCAACGGAAGTTTCCTTCGTGGGGAAATCAATGCCGACCCCACATATGGCCATAGAAGCTGCTGCTTACGAAGCACTCGCTCGCCTTTGATTCTCGGTACCCTATGCCACCGAACGAGGGTATTATTACATCCCGAGCCGTGCAGCACCCGGAGAAGTAACGTGTTTTCCCGATGCACAGATTGAGAGACACCCAGTACTGGCCAACCTGGTCCAGTACGTCATCGCTCAAGAATGCTTGAACCAGCGAGTAATGGGATATCTCTAGAGTCTCGCGGATTTAAATCCTCAGATCACCATCGGCAGACCACTGAGGCCCGAGCAGGAGAGACACATTCATCGGCTGATCAATCCGCGTTCCCCGATAGAAGAGGAGTGCATCCCAGTACCAGAGATGTTTTCTCGGGACCCCGTCCAGTTACCGTTTGCAATATAGACGTCGCTGCTATGTTTATTCTTGCAACTTTTACTTATGTGTTGTAACTTATGCATGGTACCCCGAGTTTGTGCAGCGAGTAAATTATTTAGTTTCAATTAATGTGAGTAGTTCTGTTGCGGTTTGACTCTAATATATTACTATTTCTCTCGCGAAAAATCCTGTAGTGAGATTTCCTTTCCCTGAGTTGCTGCATCGTATATCTTCTCACGACGTGGATTATTTTATTTCACACGGCACCACAGCAGCAGACTCACCACCGCTCGAACACATACACTGCTTGCAAAAGCACGTAACCGTGGAGTAGTTGCTTCTCAAAACAACTCTTAACAAATCTCGAGGACGGGATTTTTTCTTAAGGGGGGTAGTGTTGTGACACCCCAAAATTTTTAACCTTGTTTTATTAATTAAAATTTTGCAAGGAAACTTAAACTTTTGTTTTTTGGATTTTCTTTTGATTTCAGAACCTCCCTTTTCTTTATTATTATGTAGTTTTTACCCCAAGTGAAAACTTTCCAATCATTGTTGGACTTACTTTTCCCCTCAAGTAAAACAATTCTTTTATTAGTGGGATTATTTGCATATTTTTTCCCTCATGCCTTATTTCTGTAAAAATGATTTTTTTAAGCTTCAGGGCCTCTTTTGCACTGCAACCCTTTGATAAATTCATTCAAAAATTCCATCAAACTTTGGAGATGTCATGCGATGTTTTTAAAATACTTTTATGCAAAAATATATTTCATTCCTTGGATATTTTGAGTTCTACACCAAGTTTTCAAATCTGGTCCAGTGGACAGTTTTGCACTACAACCTATTTAAATATTTCTTTAGAACTTCTACCAAAATTTTGGGATGTCAACAGGAGTATATTAATTAACTTTGTGCATAAACCTAGTTTTGTCCTTTGGAAAAATTGAGTGAAACAACCTCTTTTTCATTCTAGTCCAGCCTTGTGTTTTCTGCTGCAACCCTATTTTTTTTTGCTTTAGTGACCTTGTGCTTTCTCCTGCTTCTAGTCAACCCTACAAAACCCTTAAGTCCAAGAGGATGGACTCATTGGAGCAATTCTAGATCTTGCAATCATGGCATGTTCATTCTGTCCAAATCTGAAGATTTGCAAAACTTGCACTAGCAAGTTTCTTCTTTTGGCAAACTAACCTCACCACCCTCTCATTCATCTAAAGAGACCACACTATGGAAGATTTGACCACTCCAAGAAATGCCTAGGTGCATGTGACATTCTGTCAAACACTTTATGGGCATGACCAGTTTTGACATGAGTTTTAGTTTGCATTATGAACTTGCTTCCCTTGCCTAACCACCTTGCCCTATAAACTCCTAGCTACTCCTAACCTAGGTCTGCTAATTTCCAGCCTCACCCGAGACCTCTAGCACGCCCTGGCATTTTGTCGAGCACGTCCTGTGCATGCTCTGGGCGCGAGCAGAGCACGCGTTTTGCACGTGCCGTGCCCGAGCCGCCACGTCTTGCCCCTGGTTTTGCCCACACTGCAGAGCCACGCCACGCACTCTCCCTCTCACCGCATCACGCCAAGCAGCCCTGGTGCCCTGCAGCACCGCCGTCAGAGCCCCTTGGCGGCACGCCGGCGTTCGCAGTGCATCTCTGCCATGTCGGCGCCGCCCAAGCCTCTCCCGCTCGCCACCTGCCCTTGTAATAGCTCAGCCTCATCCTCTCGCGTGTCCTCTAGCTCTCGCCGCCGCCACGACGCCCTACCGCTACAGGGAGGCGGTTCACCGACGAACTTATCCATGGCCGCCGCAAACCGACCTTGTTGCACTATAAGAAGAGGCCCCGAGCACGACCCGTTCCCACAGGCAGCCTCAAAATTCTCCCCTAGTTCTCCCGTGGCAGCCAATCGACCCGGGGAGGTCTTCTTCCCCACCTCCGGCAACCGCAGCCGCCGCCACTGTCCCGGCATTCCGGCGCCACCAGAGCCTCCCCCTCTCCACTCTCTTCACCAGGAGCTTCCTCTCCCATAGTGAATCCATCCCCCTGCTCGATTTTGATCGGAACTCACCGCGGGAGAAAAACCACTTTGCCCGACAGCCACCGTCCGCTGCGAAGCTCGCCGCCGGTAGCTCCGTCCACCCCAGAGACCAAAACGACTACTGGAGTGACCGCGTCGATCCCCTGAGCCCGCGGGTGACCTCGGTTTCCCGAACGGTGCCGCCGTTCGCCGGCGAGCATCGCCGGAGTCCCGCCTCCGCTCGGGGCAGAGGAAGAGGAGGGAGAAGACCAGTCAAACCTGACCAGTGGGTCCTCCAGGCCCACTGTCAGTGACACGTCGCCCGATCCACGTGGGTTAAGTGAAGGCGTAAAGGGCAAGTATGTATTCGACGTATACCTGTTCGAAGCGTTTCCTTTTTATTCTGTTTTATTTTTTTAAACAGATTTGACCACAACTTTGACTGCCTATAACTTTTTAATGATAACTCCAAATGAATTGATTCTTTCTCCTACCTCTCTCAAATTTAATCTAGTTTATTTTAAGATTTATTTGAAAAAATTTCAAACAACTCTTTTTGTGCTGTTTTGAAATTGTGTGTTGATTCAAATTTATTTAGAATAGGACTTTGGAGAGAGAGAAGCGAACTTTCAAAAGTTTTGGAGTGCACCCTGCCTTTCCACAT
This sequence comes from Triticum dicoccoides, assembly GCF_002162155.2. Taxonomy (NCBI): domain Eukaryota; kingdom Viridiplantae; phylum Streptophyta; class Magnoliopsida; order Poales; family Poaceae; genus Triticum; species Triticum dicoccoides. The sequence continues at coordinate 300,611,211 of NC_041393.1, forward strand.
CTTGAAGGCAAGCATTCTGAACCCTGGCATAATATTTTGTATGCATTGTTTGACACGATCATGACACCACCTCAATACGTAGAACTCGTTATTTTATGTGGTGATGTGATCAATTGCATGAATGCTTATTGGAAATTTCCTTGCTGTTGGGAATGGACATGCTTGTGATAGTGATCATCCTTGTATGCCTTTCATGCCTACCGGAAGGAAAACGGGAAAGTCTCTGTCTTCGGTAGACCTGAGCTTGTCCCTAGTTCCTCATCGAGACGAGTGTGTCCGGCATGGCATGAGGGGTATGATGAGTGGTGATCCTATCTGTGGGATGAAATATACTCATTATGCTAATCTTGCAGGGAATACTTAAACCTCCTGAGTCGACCATAGATCGAGTCTTGTTCCAGTAACCCCCATACTTGTTTCGTACTAGCACTTGTCTCTACAACAAGTAGGGTACAGTTCAGTAAGTCGTCAACCCCTTTCTAGCACACACCATCAATTCGAGATGTCGCTTCATACATCCGAATGGTGCATTTTATTCCTACTCTGTCATTACATATTCATTGTTACATATTAATAACCTGTTTGCATGCATCAAGGATTTTATTTTTATGACTGAGGTTGTGATCATAGAATATTTTTTTGAGCATGTGTATCGATTGTTATATTATACCTGTGTTCATAATGTTTGCGAGTACATTCAAAGTACTCACTGGCTTGTCCCTGGCTATTGTTTTGGCCAGATTTCTTGCATGGAGAGGAGCGTTGCGATGACAGCCCCAGAACCTACGCAACGGTGATAGCAGCCTCGCGAAGATAGGAGTTAACCTGGTCAGCTGTTCCTGTGGGAAATGGAGTCCCATAGACACTGATGATCCACAAACCGCTTCCGCCATCAACCACTAGAAACCATTTGTTGTACTCACAGGCCATAATGGTCTTGTACTACATATTTTGTATTTTGGCTTGGAGTTCTGTAACAAGTTGGTGCCTCATCAGCTAACAATAATCCTGGGGCTCGTGAGCACAAAGGCCATTTTCTGGGAAATTAATACCCGGAAAACTGGTCGCCACAGACTTGGTATCAGAGCCAGGCTGACCATTGGCTAATACTATATTAGCCAGGTCAAAAAACCTAGGTAAACCAACCTCCAGACCTTAACCAAAACCCAGCCAAGGTTCTCGTGCAAGATAGCCACACAGTAACCCCGACACTTTTGGTAGTCGGTGCCCAACCTATCAACCTAGCCTGTCGATCACGCGCCAGTGATCGATGCCTATAATGTCTCATTCGCAAGCGTGCGAAGGAATACTTCGTCCCCTTTTTCTATAAAAAGGGCGCGCTCGCCTCAACCCAGCACAGCACAGCCTTTACCCCAAACCGAGCCATAATGCCTGGCCCCGTCGTGCACAATGAAACCACAACAACCAACCTTGGAGGTTTTGTGACCATACTCGCAAACCTCACCCGTCGTGCCTATGCGTTAGAAGAGCCCCCAGAATATGTTGTGTACCAAGGACCCGTGGGCGGTGAAAGCCGTCAATTCTGGGCCACTATGCACATCTATGGTAGGGGTCTGTCGCCAGAACGCCCATACAGGTTCACCGGAAGGACAACTTCCTTCGAGCCACAAGCCATCCAGCTAGCTGCTCGAGAGGCTATAGTTCAACTCCGGCAATTGTCGCCTAGAGTTAACTGTCGCTCGTTCTACTACTACCCCAGACATGAAGGGTATGGTAGACCACCCCAGGTTGCCAACGGAGATCACGAGACGGATCCTGCATTAAGCACCTAGTGCACTATGTAGGTGCACTAGATGCACTATTCGATCAAATCACCATTGATCTGATCGCAGCTCGTGGAGAACTGGTTCGTCGAGCCCCGGCGAGAGGAGAAGACGAGCCCGATGCCGATAGCCTAGTCGTGCTGTTCGGACAACCAATCGATACCCTGAGGTCAGCCCCAGCCATCAACCAAGGTGCCTTCATGACCCCAGAAGTGCTTAGTCGCCTTTTGGGAGCACACTCCAACGGGATTGTGGCCAACAATCCCCGCCATAGTCATCATCGCTACCCCGACCCTGCAGCCCCTAAACAACCTCCAACTAATCCCGACGGTGAGACCCGTGGGGAAGCCTCGACATCCACAAGGCACGCCCGTTTGGATATAAACGAGGTAGACTAAGTCACCAAGTAGTGCCGAGTCTTAATGTATCCTCGCCTTATAATCGTGTGACCTTGTGAATAAACGCAGCCTGTTGTTGTGCCTCTGTTTTAAATAGTAACCTTGCATAATTATGTCAGCACGCAGTTTCATATTGTTTTCCGGGCACAGCTACCAAAACCACCCCGACAACTCCCACAGTGATACGTCACTTTAGTGAGGTATGTATCTGTGACTTTGACCCCGACCCTTGGAGCTGACTAGCAAATTAATTACCTTTCACCACGGTAAATAACCAGCCCGGATGCTATATAAGAAGGCCATCTCGTGACCTTACCAAGCACTCCTCACCTCATGCACCACCCTCACAACCTTTTCCTGCCATGCCGAGCCCTAGTATTTATCTGAGAACCCCAGATGCAAACCCGGGTAGTTTTGTCAAAATATTGTGGGGCTTTACCTGCAGTACCATGGGTTCTACCCAGCCACCCCAGTACGAGCTGTTCAAATCGAGAATCACACCTTCCACCTCGAAATATTGGGTAGCAGTACACATCCCTCTCGTAGACTCCAACCAAGACCCAACGGAACTTTCCTTCGTGGGGAAATCTATGCCGACCCCACATATGGCCATAGAAGCGGTTGCTTATGAAGCACTCGCTCGCCTTCGATTCGCGGTACCCTATGCCAGCGAATGAGGGTATTATTACTTTCCAAGCCGTGCAGCACCCGGAGAAGTAACATCTTTTCCCGGTGGACAAATTGAGAGAGACCTAGTACTGGCCAACCTGGTCCAGTACGTCATCGTTCAAGAACGTTTGAACTAGCGAGTAATGGGATATCTCCAGAGTCTCGCGGATTTAAATCCTCAGATCACCATTGGCAGACCACTAAGGCCCGACCAGGGGAGACACATTCATCGGCTGATCAATCCGCTTTCCCCGATAGACGAGGAGTGCGTCCCAGTACCAGAGGATGTTTTCTCGGGACCCCGTCCAGTTACCGTTTGCAATATAGACGTCGCTGCTATGTTTATTCTTGCAACTTTTACTTATGTGTTGTAACTTATGCATGGTACCCCGAGTTTGTGCGACGAGTAAATTATTTAGTTTCTATTAATGTGAGTAGTTCTGTTGCAGTTTGACTCTAATATATTACTATTTCTCTCGCGAAAAATCCTGGAGTGAGATTTGCTTTCCCTGAGTTGCTGCATCGTATATCTTCTCACGACGTGGATTATTTTATTTCACACGGCACCACGACAGCAGACTCACCACCGCTCGAACACATACACTGCTTGCAAAAGCACGTAACCGTGGAGTAGTTGCTTCTCAAAACAACTCTTAACAAATCTCGAGGACGGGCTTTTTTCTTAAGGGGGGTACTGTTGTGACACCCCAAAATTTTTAACCTTGTTTTATTAATTAAAATTTTGCCAGGAAACTTAAACTTTTGTTTTCTGGATCTTCTTTTGATTTCAGAACCTCTCTTTTATGTATTATTATGTAGTTTTTACCCCAAGTGAAAACTTTCCAATCATTGTTGGACTTACTTTTCCCCTCAAGTAAAACAATTCTTTTATCAGTGGGATTATTTGCATAATTTTTTTCCCTGATGCCTTATTTCTGTAAAAATGATTTTTTTAAACTTCAGGGCCTCTTTTGCACCGCAACCCTTTGATAAATTCATTCAAAAATTCCACCAAAATTTGGAGATGTCATGTGATGTTTTTAAAACCCTATGCAAAAATATATTTCATTCCTTGGATATTTTGAGTTCTACACCAAGTTTTCAAATCTGGTCCAGTGGACAGTTTTGCACTACAACCTATTTAAATATTTCTTTAAAACTTCTACCAAAATTTTGGGATGTCAACAGGAGTATATTAATTAACTTTGTGCATAAACCTAGTGTTTTCCTTTGGAAAAATTGAGTGAAACAACCTCTTTTTCATTCTAGTCCAGCCTTGTGTTTTCTACTGCAACCCTATTTATTTTTGCTCCAGTGACCTTGTGCTTTCTCCTGCTTCTAGTCAACCCTGCAAAACCCTTAAGTCCAAGAGGATGGACTCATTGGAGCAATTCTAGCTCTTGCAATCATGCCCTGTTCATTCTGTCCAAATCTGAAGATTTGCAAAACTTGCACTAGGAAGTTTCTTCTTTTGGCAAACTAACCTCACCACCCTCTCATTCATCTAAAGAGACCACACTCTGGAAGATTTGACCACTCCAAGAAATGCCTAGGTGCATGTGACATTCTGTCAAACACTTTATGGGCATGACCAGTTTTGACATGAGTTTTAGTTTGCATTATGAACTTGCTTCCCTTGCCTAACCACCTTGTCCAATAAACTCCTAGCTACTCCTAACCTAGGTCTGCTAATTTCCAGCCTCACCCGAGTCCTCTAGCACGCCCTGGCATGTTGTCGAGCACGTCCCGTGCGTGCTCTAGGCACGAGCAGAGCACGCGTTTTGCACGTGCCGCGCCCGAGCCGCCACGTCGCGCCCCTGGTTTTGCCCACACTACAGAGCCACGCCACGCACTCTCCCTCTCACCGGATCATGCCAGGCAGCCCTGGTGCCCTGCAGCACCGCCGTCAGAGCCTCTTTGAGGCATGCCGGCGTTCGCAGCGCGTCTCTGCCTGGTCGGCGCCGCCCAAGCCTCTCCCGCTCGCCACCTGCCCCTGGAACAGCTCAACCTCATCCTCTCGCGTGTCCTCTAGCTCTCGTCGCCGCCACGATGCCCTGCCGCTACAGGGAGGTGGTTCGCCGGCGAACTTATCCACGGCCGCCGCAAACCGACCTCGTTGCACTATAAGAAGAGGCCCCGAGCACGTCCCGTTCCCGCAGGCAGCCTCAAAATGCTCCCCTAGTTCTCCTGTGGCAGCACATCGACCCGGGGAGGTCTTCTTCCCCACCTCCGGCAACCGCAGCCGCCGCCACTGTCCCGGCCATTCCGGCGCCACCAGAGCCTCCCCCTCTCCACTCTCTTCACCAGGAGCTTCATCTCCCCCTAGTGAATCCATCCCCTGCTCAATTTTGATCGGGACTCACCGCGGGAGAAAAACCAGTTTGCCCGACGGCCACCGTCCGCTGCGAAGCTCGCCGCCGGCAGCCCCGTCCACCCCAGAGATCAAAACGACTACTGGAGTGACCGCCTCGATCCCCTGAGACCGCGGGTGACCTCGGTTTCCCGAACGGTGCCGCCGTTCGCCGGCGAGCATCGCCGGAGTCCCGCCTTCGCTCGGGGCAGAGGAAGAGGAGGGAGAAGACCAGTCAAACCTGACCAGTGGGTCCTCCAGGCCCACTGTCAGTGACACGTCGCCCGATCCACGTGGGTTAAGTGAAGGCGTAAAGGGCAAGTATGTATTCGACGTATACCTGTTCGAAGCGTTTCCTTTTTATTCTGTTTTATTTTTTTAAACAGATTTGACCACAACTTTGACTGCCTATAACTTTTTAATGATAACTCCAAATGAATTGATTCTTTCTCCTACCTCTCTCAAATTTAATCTAGTTTATTTTAAGATTTATTTGAAAAAATTTCAAACAACTCTTTTGTGCTGTTTTGAAATTGTGTGTTGATTCAAATTTATTTAGAATAGGACTTTGGAGAGAGAGAAGCGAACTTTCAAAAGTTTTGGAGTGCACCCTGCCTTTCCACATCTTGAAGGCAAGCATTCTGAACCCTGGCATAATATTTTGCATGCATTGTTTGACACGATCATGACACCACCTCAATACGTAGAACTCGTTATTTTATGTGGTGATGTGATCAATTGCATGAATGCTTATTGGAAATTTCCTTGCTGTTGGGAATGGACATGCTTGTGATAGTGATCATCCTCGTATGCCTTTCATGCCTACCAGAAGGAAAACGGGAAAGTCTCTGTCTTCGGTAGACCTGAGCTTGTCCCTAGTTCCTCGTCGAGACGAGTGTGTCCGGCATGGCATGAGGGGTATGATGAGTGGTGATCCTGTCTGTGGGATGAAATATACTCATTATGCTAATCTTGCAGGGAATACTTAAACCTCCTGAGTCGACCATAGATCGAGTCTTGTTCCAGTAACCCCCATACTTGTTTCGTACTAGCACTTGTCTCTACAACAAGTAGGGAACAGTTCAGTAAGTCGTCAACCCCTTTCTAGCACACACCATACAAAGAGGCCATGGTGGAAGATACTAGTTGTAGCTGGTAGGCAGGCCGCCTGGTCCGGGGGCATGGGTGTTTCCGGTTGAGACCGAGAGGGGAGGCCACCCCTTAGAGCGCGCGATATAAATTTGATCCCATGCTACGTGAGGTTGTAGCCTACCCACTTAGAGTTTTGCTTGACAGGTGTCGTGGGTGATTCCAGACACCTGTGAGTCAAGCTGGTGTGTGTAGGTCAGGTGTGTTTTCAATTAAAAGACCGTAGACGGAATTAGTCCCGATGGACTAAAGGAATCCGTTACTCGTGGGTAAAGAGTACACCCTTTGCAGAGATTAAACATATTTGAATAGCCGTGTCCATGGTTAAGGATTACAGTATGGGATGGGTCAAGTGTCGGTCTTAGTGTCGGTCTTTGGAGGAGAAACTGTTAAACCAGAACTAGGATCATGACTCGAGACTTGTGATGATTATGATTATTATTATTATGGACTAACCCCTTTATATTATTTGAAGTATTAAGTATCCCTGGGACGGTTTTACCTCCTGGATATTCACTGTGATTATTTATAAGCCCTTTATGTGGTGTCGCCGAGACGCCCGACTGTGGCATGCTTGTTATTTATTTACTTTATAAGCCCTTTATGTGGTATCGCTGAGACGCCCGACTGTGGCAAGCTTGTTATTTATTTACCTTATAAGCCCTTTATGTGGTGTCGCTGAGACGCCGGACTGTGGCATGCTTGTTATTTATTTACTTTGTAAGCCCTTTATGTGGTGTCGCTGAGACGCCCGACTGTGGCATGCTTGTTATTTATTTACCTTATAAGCCCTTTATGTGGTGTCGCTGAGACGCCCGAATGTGGCATGCTTGTTATTTATTCACCTTATAAGCCCTTTATGTGGTGTCGCTCAGACGCCCGACTGTGGCATGCTTGTTATTTAATTTACTTATAAGCCCTTTATGAGGTGTCGCTCAGACGCCCGACCGAGGCATGTTTTTTTTACCAATAATTCGAGATGTCGCTTCAGACATCCGAATGGTGCATTTTATTCCTACTCTGTCATTACATATTCATTGTTACATATTAATAACCTGTTTGCATGCATCAAGGATTTTATTTTTATGACTGAGGTTGTGATCATAGAATATTTTTTTGAGCATGTGTATCGATTGTTATATTATACCTGTGTTCATAATGTTTGCGAGTACATTCAAAGTACTCACTGGCTTGTCCCTGGCTATTGTCTTGGCCAGATTTCTTGCATGGAGAGGAGCGTTGCGATGAGAGCCCCGGAACCTACGCAACGGTGATAGTAGCCTCGCGAAGATAGGAGTTAACCTAGTCAGCTGTTCCTGTGGGAAATGGAGTCCCATAGACACTGATGATCCACAAACCGCTTCTGCCATCAAGCACTAGAAACCATTTGTTGTGCTCACAGGCCATAATGGTCTTGTACTACATATTTTGTATTTTTGCTTGGAGTTCTATAACAAGTTGGTGCCTCTTCATCTAACAGTAATCCTGGGGCTGGTGAGAACAAAGGCCATTTTCTGGGAAATTAATACCCGGAAAACCGGTCGCCACAGAAATGGCTAGGGTTAGGGGAGGTTTTAGAGCGTTTCGGAGCCTCCGATCACGATCCAACGGACCCGATC
>NC_041393.1:300619409-300666275 GCF_002162155.2 Triticum dicoccoides
GGGCTGAGGGAAGAGAAGAGAAGTGCAGTCCGGCAGCAGTTTCGGAGATCGAAACATCCGACGAAGGTACCACCTATATTGCGGTTATAAGAATAACGGTTGGGCTATCAAACGAGCTCCGAATGCGACGAAACTTGACAAGCGCTTTGTCTACACTATAATAAGACCGCACACCAACTTTCATCCCATTCTGAGAACATTTTTATGCCACTTACGAAACGAGGTCGGAGAGGGGCAACGGGCGCGCGCGAGAGCTCTGGACTCCGAACGGACAACGGAGAGAACCAGGAGGACCCGAACGGATGCATGTTTTAAAAAACATGCAGATAAAATGCAGATGATGGCATGGCAAAATGCAACACGCAAGCAAATGACATGGCAACTACAGCGAATAACTGGGAGACACCTAGCGCATCGAATCCGTGGCGTTACAACACTCCTCCACTAACAAGAGATCTCGTCCCGAGATCTTAGGACCGAGACAAAAGGGAAGAAAAAAGGATGAGGTGAAATTAGACCAAAAGAAAGAAGAATAACAAAGTCGAGAGAACTCAGGTAGAAAAGAGGAATGACGATTACGACGGGAATCAGAAGCTCAACGAACAAGATAGACTCTGAAACCACTCCGGTTAGAACAAGATAGACAAGGAATAAGAACGAAAGAATTTAGACGGCACTCCGGCTGAAAATGGAAGGAATAGAACATGAACTTAAGAAGATGGAATGATACTTGATGAAGGCATGACACAAAACCTTCAACAAGAATTGAAAGAATGGAATGAAAAGAACTTAGAAAGAAGGATTGAATGGAGTTGTTGAGAAAGTCAACAACGAAAGAATAAGCTTTTTGTGGACTTATGGATAACATCTCAAAATTATGAGGTGATCGCCGACCACAAGCGGAAAAGATTAAATAGCTGAGAAGAATGAAGAAATGCAAAACTCCACTTCAAAAGAATATGGAGAATTAATTGCACTTTGAGACATGAGAAGAAAAGATACTTGAATTCCACCAACAAAATCTTGATGAAAACTTGAAGAATGAATTAAATCATGAAGAACCACCATGAAGAACTCTGGTGACAAAAGGATGAATAGATAGAATTGAAGGATGAAAAGAATAAGATTAAAGCATGCAATGATTTGGATGGAGGTTCCGACGAGATTGTCGAGGAAATATGAACTCCGGAAGAGAAAGATAGATCACTTGGAATCAAGAATTTACTCATCATGAACAAATTCCAGAGGAAGGGATTACTTGGATGAAATAAGAATAAGATTTATTGTATGCTTATCCTTCATCGAATTAAATTGATGACAAGCAATGGATTTTGCATACTACTTATTCTCGTTGAAAAAGATTAAAGGGGAAAATAGCGTGAAATTTGGGAAGGTCTTCATGAACCACCAGTAGGATTCGAAAGAACGAATGGATTAAAATGATAATCAAGGAAAAAGAATCTTGAATGAACCACCGTTAAAATTAGAAAATGACTGATGAAAGCGAATGAACCACCGGGAAGAATTAGAAAAACCAATATGCTAGAGGGAATTTAGAAGCAAAAGAACAAAGAGATCATGAGCTGATTAAATAATACTTGACAGATGCACTGGGATAACTGAATAATGGTAGCTAAAATGTGAGGATGAAGAATTCTTCAGGAACGATGGCCTCCGGTGAAAAGAAACAGAAATCAACTCCTGCCATACTCTGGATGGTTAAGAAAGGAATATCTGACAAATGGAATAATTTGCGAGGATAACATGAAGCTAGAACCACGAATCTTCGAGAGAACATACAAGATTTGGAGGAAAAACTCTTCTTCGATCTTCAACTGACGACGAGAAACACCACCAAAATTACTGAGGTACTCCGGGAGAGTGAAAAGTGAAAAGGTTGAGCCAACAATGAAAAGAATTTGAAAGAGATCTTGGAGAAGGCATGTGACTGATGGGATCCATTCTTACATCACACTCTGAAAAGAATTTGAGAATAGCTCCGGGAAATTAGAAGAGTCAGGTAAGATCCTGGGAAATGACCTGTGGGTTAGGGCCCACTGAAGAGATAACACCGTTGGAAAGGATTGTTGAAGAGATGGATGATGCACCGGAACACTTGAAATATTTGAATGAGGTGACAACCTCGAATTAATTCAAACACATACGAATCTCCTGAGATGTCTTGAACACTCTGGAACGATAAACTGGCGAGAGGCAAACGAGCAGGGAAAACACTTGAGCTACGGAAAAGAATATGATCAACCTGAAAAAAAAACTTGACTTGAGACCACCGGAGAAGAAAAGAGATGAAGAATGTCAAACGAGACGAGAATTCACCGGTTGAAACAATTGACGAAAGACTGAAGAGGCTCCACACAAATGAAATTGATGGTCGAAAGAGACTCGGACTCCGGGAAGAGAAAGGGTGGGAGGGCGGGAAAAACTAAGGCACCTGGAGGGGAGAATCGACGAATAACCTGAAGAGAAGACACCGGTTGAAATAATTGAGGAAAGAAAGCAAAGACTTTGCCCGAGTAGGATGGATACTCGATTACGGACTCCGGCTCCGTGAAGAAAAAGGGGTGGGCGGGTGGGAAAAGAAAACAACTGAGGGCTGAACTTGGCAAAGATGAAGAGGCTCGAGTCAACTTGACGAGAAATGCACCGGATAAAAAGAACTGAGAACCAACGAACGAAAAACTAACCGCGTGATCCTAAAGAAAGTTTGAAGGGAAGAGGAGTAGTTCAAAACACCTACGTCAAGATTCCTCACCAGAGCGACGAAGGGGCTGGGGAGTAAAAAGAATTCCTACTCTCTGATATAACTAGACTCCGAAAAAGTTTTCTTCTAGACTCAACAGCGGCCAAACTGCACGATCAATCAAGGGGGCTCCTAGGGTCGGTCGAGGCTCTGATACCAACTTGTCATGCCCAAGATGCGACCTTATCCTAAAGGAACTCGAAGGTCCCACCAAGAATAGAAGCGCATCTTGAAGACGCTTTTGCAAGGTGGATATCATTACATCAACATTACATAATAGAGGGGATACATCCAATACATCCAAAGACACATGAATACAACAACGTCTTACATAAGAGCACCATCCGACTACGGATGAAACACAATCAAACGACATCCACCCTACTAGCTCAGGCTGCCGACCTGGAACCTATCCCCTGATCGAAGAAGAAGCAGAAGAAGAACTCCAAAACAAGCAAACATTGGTCTTGCGTCATGATCATCACATAACCTGCACCTGCAACTATTGTTGTAGTAATCTATGAGCCACGAGGACTCAGCAATCCCATTACCATGGGTATCAAGACTAGCAAATCTTAAAGGGTAAGGAAGGGGTAAAGTGGTGAGGTTGCAGCAGCGACTAAGCATGATATGGTGGCTAACATACGCAAATAAGAGCGAGAAGAGAGCAAGCGGAACGGTCGTGAAGCTAGCAATGATCAAGAGGTGATCCTGAACTCTTACTTACGTCAAACATAACCCAAAATCGTGTTCACTTCCCGGACTCCGCCGAAAAGAGACCATCACGGCTACACACGCGGTTGATGTGTTTTAATTCGGATCTGGTGTCAAGTTATCTACAACCGGACATTAACAAATTCCCATCTGTCACATAACCGTGGGCATGACTTTCGAAAGTTTATACCCTGCAGGGGTGTCCCAACTTAGCCCATGATAAGATCTCGCGATCAACGAAGGATATTCCTTCTCCCGGGAAGACCCGATCAGTCTCGGAATCCCGGTTACAAGACATTTCGACGATGGTAAAACAAGACCAGCAAGACCGCCCGCTGTGCCGACAAATCCCGATAGGAGCTGCACATATCTCGTTCTCAGGGCACACCGGATGAGCCAGACGTCGGGTTGGCATAGACCTTGGTTGCCAGAGGGCGCCGAAAACATCGCTCGGTTTGGACCAGCACTTGGAGAAGCACTGACCCGGGGGGAGGGGGCGGTAAAATAAAGATGACCCTCAGGATGCGCGACTCCCAAGGAAAAAAGGCTAGGTGAGTCAAATGGTAAAACCAAGGTTGGGCCTTGCTGGAGTTTTATTCAAAGCGAACTGTCAAGGGGGTCCCATAAATCACCCAACCGCGTAAGGGACGCAAAATCCGGGATCATAACACTGGTATGACGGAAACTAGGGCGGCAAGAGTGGAACAAAACACCAAGCATAAGGCCGAGTCTTCCATCCTTTACCAAGTATATAGATGCATTAATTAACGGAAAAACTAACTCCCACACGTGTGGGCGTTTGCAGATCGCCCACACGCCTCCATCACCACTCATTTTGCCACGTATGACTAGATGACATCAGCAGAAATCTTTTTGGTTTTCGTCTTAAAAATGTTTTATCTCATAAATAAGAAAGCAAACTAAAAATCCGTTTTCACCATTCAATCCGTCTCGACGAGATCTTCAAAACTAGACCCCATGTTGATATGTTTCGATGAAATTTTTTTTCGCCCAGAAATTGCCATGGTGTTTACACTATAGTTGCCATAATGCTTAAACTAAAGTTGCCATGTGGCAATTTTAGTTTGTAGATCATGGCAATTTTAGTTTTTTGATGATGGAAATTCTAGTACTTTGACCATTAAAATATTTTTTTATTGAACCATGGCAATTTTAAGTGCATGTATTATGGCAATTTTAGTCTATGGTGCATGACAAGTCTAGTTTCTTAACTCTCCATTTTATAATATGTTAAAATTTACTTTTAAATGAAAAAGAAAATAGTTAAAACATATCATGGCAACTTCAGTGTAAATATCATGACAATTCATGTGCAATAGACATGGCAATTTTTAAGCAAATTTTTTTTCGCCAAAATATATCGATATGAGATCTAGTTTTGAAGATCCTGTCGTGGGGGATTTAATGGTGAAAACGGATATTCAATCAGATTTTTTACTTAAGAGATAAAACATTTTAAAAACTGAAAATCCAAAAAGATTCTCGAATGCATGCATGCGATGACGTGGCAATCTATTTGCATTAGAGACGTGTGGTGCGTCTCCTTTTCTGCCACACGTGTGGCAGTTATCGACATCCTTAATTAAATAAGAGATATTGTGATATCCCAATATAATCTTGTCCACCATGGAGCAATCTTCAACTTCACCTGCAACTAACAACGCTATAAGAGGGGCTGAGCAAAGCGGTAACATAGCCAAACAACGGTTTGCTAGGAAGGGTGAAAAAGGTTAGAGGCTGACATGGCAAATTGGGAGGCTTGAAGAGCAAAAGATAGGTAGCGCAGCAAAGCGATAGAACGAAGCAACTAGCATAGCAATGATAGTAGTGAGATCCAGGGTAGCGGTCATATTGCCTGAAATCCCGCTAGGAAGAAGAACGAGTCCATGAAGAGGACGAACAGATGAAGCCGAACCAAGCGTAGACGAACGAATCCTCACGATCGCAACGAAACAGGAACTAACGAGAAGAAGCACACAACATGGTAAACACACCACACATAAACATGACATGATGCACAACAAGCATGATGCATGACAAAGCTAGATGAGGCTACTCATGGCAAGAGATGATGCAAACAAGAGCAACACATCAAGGCAAGCTTAAATGAGGCCGGAAACAACATATAACAAATCCGGTAAGTCCTCATATGCAAATTTCGAAATTGGTCCAGATCTGAATAAACCTTATGTTCAAGTTGTTAAACATCAAGATAAGATGCACCAAGATGATCTACATGAGATTCTAGTCAATTTACATATAAATTTCATTAGATTTGGAGCTACGGCCTAGAAGATATGAGCAAAACAAGTTAAACATGGCGTTGATGCAAAATGTATATAAACATCAAGAAAACACCTCAAAAGAAGGATGCAACATGATAATATGAAACTACATGCAAAATCAAGCAAGTTTCATATAGAGCACACTCAAAACGGAGCAACGGTTCAACACACACACATGAAATAAGTTATAGCAACAATCTGTCCAAAACAACAACTAGGCATATTGCAAGCATCAAAACAACATGCTACAGCACCCCAACATAAGAACAAAAGGCATTTACATGATTTACAGGTAAATCATAACAAAACATGAACACTGAGCTATCTCCAGAAATCACTAGAACATGCTCAAAAACACATGGCAAGATTGCAAATAATAACAGTTTAAAGGCTTAGCAGAAATAATATCAGGTTGCAATGTTTAGAGCTATCAAACAACATGTTACATGAACTTAACATGGCAAACAAAGGAATTTAATGAATCTACTAATTTCATAGAACAAAAGTCCTTTATTGACCATGAGCCAAAAAGGAACAAAAAGTATGATGGCATCCATGTAAACATGGCAAATGATGACAGATTCAAACATGGCAGGAACAATAATAAGTAGGCATGTTGGTGAGCTTGTACCACTCACCACAGATCAATACATGGCATGACAAGGTAACCAACAGTAAGAATACATGTTTATGAAGCTAAGCATGGCAATAGCAAGTTCATAGGGTGCATGGATCATTGACAAAGCACATGGCAAAACTGAACTTAATGTTAACAGACTGACAGCAACATTATTTAGCAATTTGAGAGCAAGATTACAACAAGCTACAGTAGGCTATTAATGCAACCAGGGGCATGGATAGATAGTGCATGAAATTTATGACAAAACATACTTATTGAACATCTCCAGATTATGCACAGAATGACTTGTAGCAGCAGGTTTACATAGCATCACGAAATAACAGATTCAGCCTAGCAAAACAGTAACATCAAGTACCCACCTTCATAAGCTTGACGCACTCACTACAAGACTCGGAAAAATACATGGATGGCACCACTGTAAAGATGGCATGATGTAGTACAAAACACATGTAGATCTCATGCTCATAGGAGGCACACATTAAATATGGCAAAAATGACAAATGAGCATGTTCTGTTAACACACAACAGACAACATTATATAGCACTCTTGAACCAGATATTCGGGCATCAAGCTGATCTCAAACAAGCATGCCACAATAGAACAAAATGAAGAGCATCTCATGCCGAACATTTTGACAAACAATGCACATGAAACGGAGCTACGTTCATGGATTTATGATGCGATGAACATGCTAACATAATGCAAGTTCTTCGGGACTTGGGCGAATTTCAACCTCGGGCTGAAAATTGGGCAGACATGTCCGGGCCCAACCGGACATGTCCGGCGGCTGAATGGAGGCAGAGGAGGCCATGGTGCAGCGATGAGGTCCCGGTGGTGAGGGAGACCGGCGGAGGCGGCGGAGCGCACGAGATCCAGCGGATCCGAAGGAGGGTGAGGCCGGGGACCCGTTCCCGTCGACGGAACGTCGCTGACGAGCTCCTCCGACGGCGACTACGAGGAAAGAGAGAGAGGAGTGAGAGGAGGTAGGAGGAGGAGAGAGACGGGGTTGGCGGTGACCTGGCGGATGGTGGGGGAAGCTGACGAGGCGACGCTCGGGGAAGGGCGCGGAAGCGCGTGGGGTCGTCGGCGGGGTGACGTAGGCACAACCGGCGCGGCAGCGGGGCTGAGAGCGGCGAGGCGCTCCTGCTCCTGACGGGATCGAGCGGGAGGCGGGAGGCGAGCCGCGTGCGACGGAGCGGGGCCCAGATTCGGCCCAGGGCGGGCCTGCAATGGGCCTCGGGCAGGCCTGCGGCGGCGGGTGGCGCTATGGGGGCACGTGGCAGCGCATGAGAGGCTATGGGCGGCGGGGACGGCGGCGCTGGCCCGTGGTGGCGCGACAAGTGGCGAGGTAGGGTTCGGTCGGCGCCGAATTTGAGGAAAATGCGGCGGCTGAGAGGTGGGAGGAGGGGTAGGGTAGGTTTAGGGGCTAGGGATGCCCAAAAATGGGCTATGTGGGTGTTTATATAGAGAAATGGCTAGGGTTAGGGGAGGTTTTAGAGCGTTTCGGAGCCTCTGATCATGATCCAACGGACCCGATCGAGAGGGGGGGTTAGGCAGGCCTAGGTGGGCTATGAACAAAGGGCTTGGGCTGAGGGAAGAGAAGAGAAGTGCAGCCCGATGGCAGTTTCGGAGATCGAAACATCCGAGGAAGGTACCGGCTATATTGCAGTTATAAGAATAACGGTTGGGCTATCAAACGAGCTCCGAATGCGATGAAACTTGACAGGCGCTCTGTCTACACTATAATAAAACTGCACACCAAATTTCATCCCATTCCGAGAACATTTTTATGCCACTTACAAAACGAGGTCAGAGAGGGGCAACGGGCACGCGCGAGAGGTCTGGACTCCGAATGGACAATGGAGAGAGCCAGGAGGACCCGAACGGATGCAAGTTTTGAAAAACATGCAGATGAAATGCATACGATGACATGGAAAAATGCAACACGCAAGCAAATGACATGGCAACTACAGCGAATAACTGGGAGACACCTGGCGCATCGAATCCGGGGCGTTACAAGGGTAGGGGTGGGGGTGCCCCCTCTCCTCCCACTCGGCCTCGCACCAACGCGTGCAGTTCACTTGGTTCACAGGCGCAATGCGGGTATTCTATTTCCAACCCAAAACACGCACACAATCCCAGAGCCACACCCCTAAGATAGATAGTGGGGTCACGGGGTGCGACGGAGTCGCCCCCGCATGCGACGGAGCAGCACACGGTGTCGTCGCCTGCACCGGCTCGTTCAAGCTCGACCTCGCAAGGGGGAGGGGGTCATGACCCCCCTCCCCCCTGCTCGGCCTCGCGCTTACGCATGTAGTGCGTTTGGTTTACAAGTATAGTGCGACTATTCTGTCTCCAACCCCAAACACGCACGCAACCCTAGAGCCACACCCCTAAGATAGATAGTGATGTCCGATGTCTACTACACAACCTTTTCTTCTTGTAGACGTTGTTGGGCCTCCAAGTGCAGAGGTTTGTAGGACAGTAGCAAATTTCCCTCAAGTGGATGACCTAAGGTTTATCAATCCGTAGGAGGCGTAGGATGAAGATGGTCTCTCTCAACCAACCCTGCAACCAAATAACAAAGAGTCTCTTGTGTCCCCAACACACCCAATACAATGGTAAATTGTGTAGGTGCACTAGTTCGGCGAAGAGATGGTGATACAAGTGCAATATGGATGGTAGATATAGGTTTTTGTAATCTGAAAATATAAAAACAGCAAGGTAACTAATGATAAAAGTAAGCACAAACGGTATTGCAATGGTAGGAAACAAGGCATAGGGTCCATACTTTCACTAGTGCAAGTTCTCTCAACAATAATAACATAACTAGATCATATAACTATCCCTCAACATGCAACAAAGAGTCACTCCAAAGCCACTAATAGCGGAGAACAAATGAAGAGATTATGGCAGGGTACGAAACCACCTCAAAGTTATTCTTTCAGATTGATCTATTCAAGAGTTCGTACTAGAATAACACGTTAAGACACAAATCAACCAAAACCCTAATGTCACCTAGATACTCCATTGACACCTCAAGTATTCGTGGGCATGATTATATGATATGCATCACACAATCTCAGATTCATCTATCCAACCAACACAAAGTACTTCAAAGAGTGCCCCAATGTTTCTATCGGGGAGTCAAGAAGAAAACGTGTGCCAACCCCTATGCATAGGTTCATGGGCGGAACCCGCAAGTTGATCACCAAAACATACATCAAGTGGATCACGTGATATCCCATTGTCACCACAGATAAGCACGGCAAGACATACATCAAGTGTTCTCAAATCCTTAACTACTCAATCTGATAAGATAACTTCAAAGGGAAAACTCAATCCATTACAAGAGAGTAGAGGGGGAGAAACATCATAAGATCCAACTATAATAGCAAAGCTCGCGATACATCAAGATCGTGCCATAGAGATAATACGAGAGAGAGAGAGAGAGAGACAGAGAGATGAAACACATAGATACTGGTACATACCCTCAGCCCCGAGGGTGAACTACTCCCTCCTTGTCATGGAGAGTGCCGGGATGATGAAGATGGCCACCGGTGAGGGATTCCCTCTCTGGCAGGGTGCCGGAACGGGCTCTCGAGAGGTTTTCGGTGGCTACAGGGGCTTACGGCGGCGGAACTCCCGATCTATTGTGTTCTTCGACGGTTTTAGGGTATATGGGAATATATAGGCAAAAGAAGTCGGTCGGGGGAGCCTCGAGGGGCCCACGAGACAGGGGGGCACGCCCAAGGGGATGGGCGCGCCCTCCTATCTCCTGGCCTCCTCGATGCTTCCCTGACTTGTACTCTCCCAGATCATGTTCGTTCCAAAAATCACACTCCCGAAGGTTTAATTCCGTTTGGACTCCGTTTGATATTCCTTTTCTTCAAAACACTGAAATAGGCAATAAAACAGCAATATGGGTTGGGCCTCCGGTTAATAGGTTAGTCCCAAAAGCAAGATAAAAGTGTATAATGAAGCCCGTAATCATTCAAAACAGATAATAAAATAGCATGAATGCTTCATAAATTATAGATACGTTGGAGATGTATCAGCATCCCCAAGCTTAATTCCTGCTCGTCCTCGAGTAGGTAAATGATAAAAGAAAGAATTTATGAAGTGTGAATGCTAGCAGGTGCACAAGTTTGATCAATGATAATTTCAATCACCTTTTCTAGCATGATTATATGTCATAACAGTAGTTCATCTCATAAAACTTCTCACGAACAAGTAACAAGCAATTCACATGTTGAAGCATAGTCCATAAACTTTCTTGAAAGCTAGAAACTTCATTCTCAGTCATCAAACAATTACAATTCATCTTATTTTCAGGAAGGGTCTATGTCAGAGCTTTGATTTAGCAAACTCCAACTATCATATAGTCTTCTACATTTGCTAACACTCACGCAATACTTATGGTTATGGAGTTTTAATCGGACACTGAGAAAGATACAGGCTTATAGTGATGCCTCCCAACGTATTCACCTTTGGGTGATGTCAACAATAATAGTTCATGCTAACTTACATCCAATTGGATATATATATCAGGATCTTTCCAACACGAGGTGCTTGCCAAAGGATAAAATGAAAAAGGGAAAGGTGAAGATCACCTTGACTCTTGCATAAATTAAAGACATAAAGTAAAAGATAGGCCCTTCACAGAGGGAAGCAGAGGTTGTCGTGTGCTATTATGGTTGGATGCACAAAATCTTAATGCAATAGAACGTCACTTTATATTGCCACTTGTATATGGACCTTTATTATGCAGTCCGTCGCTTTTATTGCTTCCATAACAAGATCGTATAAAGCTTATTTTCTTCACACTAATAGATCATACATATTTAGACAGCAATTTTTATTGCTTGCACCGATGACAACTTACTTGAAGGATCTTACTCAATCCATAGGTAGGTATGGTGGACTCTCATGGCAAAACTGGGTTTAAGGATATTTGGAAGCACAAGTAGTATCTCTACTTGGTGCAAGGAATTTTGGCTAGCAAGAGGGGGAAAGGCAAGCTCAACATGTTTGAATGATCCATGACAATATACTTCAACTGAGATGTGAGAAAGCATAACCCATTACGTTGTCTTCCTTGTCCAACATCAACTCTTTAGCATGTCATACTTAATGAGTGCTCACAATTATAAAAGATGTCTAAGATAGTATATTTATATGTGAAATCTCTCTTCCTTCAATATTCTTTCATGAATTGTTCAAATGACCAATACAATGCTTGCTAACCTTCAATAAATATACAACCTCTACTTCTTAGATGTGAAGTCATTACTCCCCATGGGGTAAGCAAATGAGACATATATAATTTCAGATTTATGACAATCAACTCATTCAGCAATTTACTCGTAGGATATAAGTGAAGCACACGAGTAAATGACAAATTACTGCAAAAATATATAAGTGAAGATCAATAAGTAGCTAAATAATTATGTAACTATGTGAAGACTCTCTATCATTTAAGAATTTCAGATCTTGGCATTGTATTCAAACAACAAGCAAAAAAAATGACATTGCAAGGATAGCACAACTCATGTGAAGAAGCAAAAACTTAGGCTCAACCAATACTAACCGATAGTTGAAGAAGAAGAAAGGTGGGATGCCTACCGGGGCATCCCCAAGCTTAGATGCTTGAGACTTCTTGAAATATTATCTTGGGGTGCCTTGGGCATCCCCAAGCTTGAACTTTTGTGTCTCCTTAATTCCTCTCATATCATGGTTTCTCTATTTCTGAAAAGCTTCATCCACAACAAACTCAACAAGAACTCGTAAGATAGGTTAGTATAAACCAATGCAAAACCTTATCATTTTCTACGGTAATAATCACTAAAATTATTATTCAACATTGCATACTAAATGCATCTGCATATTTAATACTCCTATCATCAAATAGAATCATTAAACAAGCAAACATATGCAAACAATGCAAACATAACAGCAATCTGCCAAAACAGTACAGTCTGTAAAGAATGAAAGAGTATCAATACTTCCCTAACTCCAAAAATTATGAGAAAAATACTAAGCTGTATAAGATTTATCAGATATCAATATGAAAAAAGTTTCAACATTATATCATTCTCTAAATTTTCTAGGGATTTTTTGCAACAGCGGTAAACTTTCTGTTTTCAAACAGCAACATGTATACTAGCAAAATAAGCATGGTAAAGGATATCCTTGACATTTTTATTGAAAATATAGATGCAAAACATTATCCTAAATGACAGCAAGCAAATACTAACAAAATAAATGACGCTCCAAGCAAAACACATATCATGTGGTGAATAAAAATATAGCTCCAAGTAAAGTTACCGATGAACAAAGACGAAAGAGGGGATGCCATTCGGGGCATCCCCAAGCTTAGGCTCTTGGTTTTCCTTGAATATTACCTTGGGGTGCCTTGGGAATCCCCAAGATTAGGCTCTTTCCACTCCTTATTCCATAGTCCATCGAATCTTTACCCAAAACTTGAAAACTCCACAACACAAAACTCAACAGAAAACTTGTAACCTCCATTAGTATAAGAAAATAAAACCACCACTTAGGTACTGTAATGAACTCATTATAAATTCATATTGGTGTAATATATACTGTATTCCAACTTCTGTATGGTTCATACCCCCCGATACTACTCATAGATTGATCAAAATAAGCAAACAATACATAGAGAACAGAATCTGTCAAAAACAGAACAGTCTGTAGTAATCTGTATCAAACGTATACTTATGGAACTCCATAAATCCTACCAAATTAGGAAGTCCTAAGTAATTAGTGTACCAATCCAGAGCAAAAAGAATCAGATTATAAGCACGTCTCTGTGAAATAACAAAACTAATTTACTGGATGCAAAAGTTTCTGATTTTCAGCAGGATCAACACAACTATCACCGTAAGCTATCCTAAAGGTCTTACTTGGCACTTTATTGAAAAAAAGCTATAAAACATGATTACTACAGTAGCATAATCATGTGGACACACAAAAACAGTAAGGGTAAATATTGGGTTGTCTCCCAACAAGCGCTTTTCTTTAATGCCTTTTTTAGCTAGGCATGATGATGACAAAGATAAGGATTGAAACATAATAGGAGCATCATGAAGCATATGACTAGCACATTTAAGTCTATCCCACTTCCTATGCATAGGGATTTTGTGAGCAAACAACATATGGGAACAATAATCGACTAGCATAGGAAGGCAAAACACGCATAAGTTGAAAACCTTAAGCACATAGAGAGAAAACTTGATATTATTGCAATTCCTACAAGCATATATTCCTCCCTCATAATAATTTTCAGTAGAATCATGAATGAATTCAACAATATAAACAGCACCTGAAGCATTCTTTTCATGATCTACAAGCATAGAAAATTTACTACTCTCCACATAAGCAAACTTCTTCTCATGAATAGTAGTGGGAGCAAACTCAACAAAATAACTATCATGTGAGGCATAATCCAATTGAAAACTAAAATCATGATGACAAGTTTCATGGTTATCATTATTCCTAATAGCATACAAGTCATCACAATAATCATCATAGATAGCAACTTTGTTCTCATAATAAATTGGAACCTCTTCCGAAATAGTGGATTCATCACTAAATAAAGTCATGACCTCTCCAAATCCACTTTCATAAATATAATCATCATAAATAGGAGGCATGCTTTCATCATAATAAATATTCTCATCAAAACTTGGGGGACAAAAAATATCATATTCATCAAAGCATAGCTTCCCCAAGCTTGTGGCTTTGCATATCATTAGCATTATGGATATTCAAGGAGTTCATACTAACAACATTGCAATCATGCTCATTATTCAAAGATTTAGTACCAAGCATTTTACAGAATTCTTCTTCTAGCACTTGAGCACAATTTCCCTTTTCATCATACTCACGAAACATAATCAAAAGATGAAGCGTATGAGACAAACTCAATTCCATTTGTTTGTAGTTTTCTTTTATAAACTAAACTAGTGATAAAACAAGAAACAAAAAAAAAGATTCGATTGCAAGATCTAAAGATATACCTTCAAGCACTCACCTCCCCGCAACGGCGCCAGAAAATAGCTTTGTTGACGGGGCGTGAGTGCCACTTACGTAGCCTCCCCGGCAACGGCGCCAGAAAAGAGCTTGATGTCTACTACACAACCTTCTTCTTGTAGACGTTGTTGGGCCTCCAAGTGTAGAGGTTTGTAGGACAGTAGCAAATTTCTGTCAAGTGGATGACCTAGGGTTTATCAATCCATAGGAGGCGTAGGATGAAGATGGTCTCTCTCAAGCAACACTGCAACCAAATAACAAAGAGTCTCTTGTGTCCCCAACACACCCAATACAATGGTAAATTGTATAGGTGCACTAGTTCGGCGAAGAGATGGTGATACAAGTGCAATATGGATGGTAGATATAGGTTTTTGTAATCTGAAAATATAAAAACAGCAAGGTAACTAATGATAAAAGTGAGCACAAATGGTATTGCAATGGTAGGAAACAAGGCATAGGGTTCATACTTTCACCAGTGCAAGTTCTCTCAACAATAATAACATAACTGGATCATATAACTATCCCTCAACATGCAACAAAGAGTCACTCCAAAGCCACTAATAGCGGAGAACAAACGAAGAGATTATGGTAGGGTACGAAACCACCTCAAAGTTATTCTTTCGGATTGATCTATTCAAGAGTTCGTACTAGAATAACACGTTAAGACACAAATCAACCAAAACCCTAATGTCACCTAGATACTCCATTGTCACCTCAAGTATCCGTGGGCATGATTATACGATATGCATCACACAATCTCAGATTCATCTATCCAACCAACACAAAGTACTTCAAAGAGTGCCCCAAAGTTTCTACAAGAGAGTCAAGACGAAAACGTGTGCCAACCCCTATGCATAGGTTCATGGGCGGAACCCGCAAGTTGATCACCAAAACATACATCAAGTGGATCACGTGATATCCCATTGTCACCACAGATAAGCACGGCAAGACATACATCAAGTGTTCTCAAATCATTAAAGACTCAATCCGATAAGATAACTTCAAAGGGAAAACTCAATCCATTACAAGAGAGTAGAGGGGGAGAAACATCATAAGATCAAACTATAATAGCAAAGCTCGCGATACATCAAGATCATGCCATAGAGAGAACACGAGAGAGAGAGAGAGATCAAACACATAGCTACTGGTACATACCCTCAGCCCCGAGGGTGAACTACTCCCTCCTCGTCATGGAGAGCGCCAGGATGAAGAACATGGCCACCGGTGAGGGATCCCCCCTCCGGCAGGGTGCCGGAATGGGCTCCCGAGAGGTTTTCAGTGGCTACAGAGGCTTGTGGCGGCGGAACTCCCGATCTATTGTGTTCTTCGATAGTTTTAGGGTATATGGGAATATATAGGCGAAAGAAGTCGGTCGGGGGAGCCTCGTGGGGCCCACGAGACAGGGGGCACGCCTAGGGGGGTGGGCGCGCCCTCCTATCTCCTGGCCTCCTCGAAGCTTCCCTGGCTTGTACTCCAAGTCTCCCGGATCATGTTCATTCCAAAGATCACGCTCCCAAATGTTTCATTCCGTTTGGACTCCGTTTGATATTCCTTTTCTTCGAAACACTGAAATAGGCAATAAAACAACAATATGGGCTGGGCCTCCGATTAATAGGTTAGTCCCAAAAGTAATATAAAAGTGTATAATAAAGCCCGTAATCATTCAAAATAGATAATAAAATAGCATGAATACTTCATAAATTATAGATACGTTGGAGACGTATCAATGTCATGGGGTGCGACGGACTTGCTTCCGCATGCGACGTCATGGCTCACCCTGTCATAGCCTGCTCTCGGCTCGTTCCAGGCTTAGCCTCGTAGGGGAGGAAAGGGGGGTCGCTTGGTTGACAGGCGTAGTGTGGCTATTTTTTCCAACCCCAAGCACACAAGCAACCCCAGAGCCACACCCCTAAGATAGATATTGGGGTCACGGGGTGCAACGGACTCGCCGCCGCATGCAACGCCGCGACACACCGCACCGTCTCCTGCTCCGGATTGTTGCAGGCTCGGCCTTGCTGGGGCAGGGGAGGGGGTCACGAGCCCCGTCCCCCTGCTCGACCTCACGCTAACGCATGCTGTGTGCTTGGTTGACACGTGCAGTGCGACTATTCTGTTTCCAACCCTAAACAAGCACGCAACCCCAGAGCCACACCCCTAATATAGTGGGGTTATGGGGTGCGACGGACTCGCCTTCACATGCAACACCGCGGCATGCCGCGTTGTCTCCTGCTCCGACTAGTTCCAGGCTTGGCCTCGTAGGGGGGAGGGGAGGGGTCGTGCAGTGCGCTTGGTTAACAGGTGCGGTGCGGCTATTTTGTTTCCAACCCCAAACACGCACGCAACCCCAGCGCCACAACACCACCCATAACGCGACACTTACAAAAAAGGAAATGAAAAAAATTTGTGGTGAAAAAGGACTCAACCATGTTGCGGTTCGGTTATACACATGAATGAAGTGCTATTCTGCAAGTTTTTGCGCATATAAAAAGGATGAAAAGAGACACACCTACAACAGCACGGGCGCAAAAGCAAAAATACACATAAACAAAACTAGGTTTCACCTATATAAATCATTTATATAAAATAAAAAACACGCGGTTTCATCCATGTACAAACTACAAAACAAATGCTACACAAGACAGAAAAAGTAGCCTTTCATACACATTATCTACCTTAGACAGCACAAAGTAAACACCATAAACCCAGCTCTCGTCCAAACCCAGGGCTTTAACCAGACTATGCCTATGAGTGTTACTGCATACACGACTGCGACTACAACAGTGAAGTTAGCCCAAGGCTTGCAATCTGATCTCGTAGCTCAGTCGGCATGTCTCCATAATACAACATGTTCAAAGGATTGAACAACAACTAGAAAATGTACTCCTCCTTCCAATCTTCAACAACAGGCTAAAAATACTAAAAATTGTTGATAAGTGATTAAAAAGGTTGTGATTAAAAATGAAAAGTGAAAACATTAAAATAAGTAACAAAAAGGAGAAACAGAGAAAGTATTACATCGGATTTCACTAGTCTGTTAACTATACGCACGCTGTCATACAACTGCATCAACCTCAGAACATAGAGTCCACACTCATTTGGCATCTGCTCTAGCATGACCGGGTAATAGGGCTTCTCTGCCATTTTAACCCAGTGAGGGTGATTCCTAGAGGTATACAACTTTTCACCATAAATCCTCTTCAACAATTGAGTCATCCTCCTCATTTGGCAAAAGGGGGAATGGCGGCACAAAGTCAAAAAACATGTCATGGATCAATAAACAAAAAAGGTACAACAAAAAACTAGAGAAGTTATATGAATAAGTTTGTCACAGCCCTAGCATTGCTAGTAACTAGTTGCATTAAAGCATCCATGCATCATGTTGATTTCAAAGGAAATTTTGAAATGGGGATGTTCAAACCCTGGCAGATAATAATTTCAACTAGGTTCAGGTTTAAATCTTTTCAATGAACCCAAAATGCCCTTTGGAAAAGTTCATGATTTTTGATAAAGGTGAAAACCTCTAGCAAAAACGATGCACATATTTCTAGGCCATTTCTGGACTCTTGAATTAAATAGTTATGTATTTGAATTTGGGCATTTAATTGCTATAATAATTTTAAATGCTCAGATAATTCTAAAACTCAATGTGGGTTGTTGGAAATAATTCAAAAGGTCCTCACAATTTATTTCAGGATTTTTAGATGTGGTTTAGTATTTTTACTAAATCAAAGAAAACAGAAAGCAAATAGAAAACAAAAACAAAAATTAACACATAGACAAAGTTTTACCTGGAGCTTACCTATGCAGACCACCTGGCCAGCCTAGTGTTGTGCAGCCCAGCTGCCAGTCATCCCTCTCCTCTCGCCAAGAGGACAGGGGCGTGTGCCCGCGGCGCGTACGCACGTGCAGTGCCACCTCTTGCCTGCCTGCTACCCCCTGGCGCCGCTACGGATGTCATGCACCCCCCTAGGCCCTCTCACTCCCTCTCGTGCTAATCCCCTCCCCGACTGTCCTCTCTCTCGCTCCACACCTCGGACCCAAACACGTCCGTGGCCGCCGCACACTGCCACATCGCTGACCGGCAGTCCCTCGAGAAACCGTCGTGCCCATCGGCTCCATCTGGTCGTCTGCATCATCCAAGACGAGCCACGCATCCTCGGGCGCCCTAAAACATCGCCAGCATTGCCGTTTCCATCGCTGGCCACCTTGGATCCTCGTCGTCGATTCGGGAGCTACAGGGCGTCCCCGACCTCGCCCTCGTGCTTGTTGGACTCGCTGTGAGCCCCTGCCTCGAACCCATCTTCTCCCCCTCGCATTCGCATGCTCTAGCCCCACCCCCGCCATGGCCGAGACTCGCCGCCGCTGCACCTCTTCGCCGCCGTCGTTTTGCTTAGTGCCATCGCGTCCGAGCTCGTAGATGAGCTGCAAGTGGACCCAGGAGGCCGTAGCACACCACATCCGTCCTCACCGGGCCCTGCAGCCTTACGCCGCTCGAGCTGGACTCCGGCCACCACCGCGAGCACCGTTCTGGCGAGCTCCGGCGCCCCCGCGGCCACCCACCTGCCCCTCTAGATGCGGGAGATCACGGGCTATGTCCCGGTGGTCTCCGCGCATCCAGCTGCCGCTCACAGCGCAAGTCCGGCGAGTTGCTGCCGTGGTTTTGGTCCCGTCGGCTGTGCTCCGGAGAGTGTCGACGTGGCCGTCATTAGGCGATAAACCCGCCAGCTAAGCATCCCTAACAGCCACTGACAGCGGGCCCTACTACAGGGTCAAACCCAGTCAGAATTGGGTTTGACCGGGTTTAGCCCCTGTGTCACTGACGTGTGGACCCCACACGTCAGGTTTGACCTGGAACAACCCCGGTTGACCTGCTGATGTCATGTTGCTATCATGCTGATGCAATAAATCTTTTCTCGTGTTTTTATTAATTTAGGAAATTCCATAAAATAGCTAAAACTTCTAAAATTAATAGAAAATAATCTATAACTCCAAATGAAAGAAGCAAAATATGAAAAATGATCAGAAAAATTCAATATATCCATCTGTACCATTTTCATGCATGTTTGAGCAAGTTAACCTCACTGTTTAGGATGAAACATGACTAGGACAAATTTGATAATAGATTTGTAGTTGGAATTTGATGTAGTTTTGAATTCCACTTCAATCAAAATGACTGTCTGTTGCATTAGCCCAAATCACATCATATTACCATGTCATGATCATGCATCATATTGTTGCATTGCATTAATTGTGTTCATTCTCTGTTGCCGGTGTTTGTTCCCCCTCGATAAATGTATGTTCCGATGATGAGATTAATGACACCGATGAAGAGCTATATTATCTTCAGAAGTGCCAGGCAAGCAAAATCCCCTTGTTCATTCTAATACAATCTCACTCTATCGCTCCTGCTCTATTTTACTACATTAGGACAACAATGATTGAACTGTTACATGTTGCGGTAGTTGAACCCCTTTTCCTCTGCATGACCTGTCATTGCCACAGTAGATAGATGAAACCCACTAGCATGAGTAGGAGTTGTTTGAGCCCTGATGTGCCTACTATTTCATGCTTGTTTGTAATGCCTACTACTTCTTAGAGTTGGGTTAGATCTGATTCATCGGGGATGAATTGGAATGGTGATGAACATGTCCTTCTGTGTGTGAGCTAAGTGTGTGAACACGATTTGGTAAAGGTAGCAGTGAGAGGCCATGTACGAGTATATGGTGGGTTGTCTCATTGAAACCGTCCGCAGGAACTGAGTTCTGTGTTTGTGATCCAAGACAGTTACTACCAAACATTGGGCTCCGGGCACTCCAAGCTCTCTCAACTTATTAATCAACTCGATCTCTGTCCAGGAGTTGCAACTAGTTTCTGGTATTTGTAGGTTGTGTTAGTAGTCTACCAAGTGGCACCCAGTACAGGTGGGCTTGGGTCAGACTAGGCACCATGGCCGAGTATGCCAAGCATCGCCCATTTGGTGGGCTTGGAACCCTGTGCACATCGTTTGGGGCCGTGAGCGACACCCTGCCCCGATCTCCTTGTGGATGGAACCCGAATAGGCGATAAACCTGGACTAGAGACTTGTGTGGTTAGTCACGTCGTGGCCGACACCCTCGCCAGGGTTCTCCTTGAAGGTTGCCGAGATACATGACGTGTACATGGCAGTAAGTGTCGAGAGCGTGTGTGAAGAAGTACACCCCTGTAGGGTTAACCTGATCAATTCAAATAGCCACGTCCACGGTAAAGGACTACTGGGTTGCTTATACAGTTCACAAACAAGTGAAAGTGGATACTCTAAAATGCACAAGATAAGTGTGAGTGTTATGGATGGCATTCTCGTAGGGAGACGGCAGCGGATCCGTGGTGGTGTATTGATATGGTGAATATGTGGACTTGTGTGCGCCACCTGAGAAGAGTTACTTGCATCGTAGTTGAAGATAGCCACTGTCGGTGTTCTGGAAATGGGGGTCCCCAGACTTGCCTGCCTGCGGCGTGGCTCAAGTAGGGGGCCCAGTGCGGCCAATCTTCATTGACTGGAGCTCAAGTCCCTCGCGAGGGGCCAAGCCTCGCGGGGTGGATGACAGGAAGCTTCCTCAGGCGCAGCCTCATCAGGTAGGCTCGCGAGGAGGCAGAGAAATCAAGGCAGGGCACCTCGTGAGGAGCCCGTGATGCAAGCCATGACGATCGAGACCAGGCGGGCACCAGGCAGGCGCTGGCCTGGGCAGTGTCCTTGTTTCCCCTTTGGTGTAAAGGGGGCCAGCACAGGCCAAGGCATCAGGCAAAGGTTACCATTTCGGTGCAACAAGACCAAGACCAACAGAGCGGCAGGAAGGAGGTCATCGTGGAGCCTAGGACGGCGTCATCGTTAGAGCCTTTGACAGCCGAAGACCAACTTTAGTCAGGATAACTGTACTAGATGTTCCCCTTCAAAATGGCCAATTGTTGGCGCCCTTCCCGCTCATTATTTGGGAAGAGGACCAGGGCATCTTGCTCTATATATAGGGCTAGCCAACATAGCATAGAGGGAGATCGAATCGACCCCTCCGAAGGGACAACACCACCAAAAGAACACCCCTCGCGAGGCTGTTCTTCCCTTGTACTGTTCATCATCAGCCCCAGAGGCAATCCACCACACCACACAGTGGAGTAGGGTATTACACCATAATGGTGGCCCGAACCAGTATAAATCTCGTGTCCCTTGTGTGTTCTTCTTTCTAGCCTAGATCCTTTGCGGGACTTCGATACGTGAGCCGGTAGGGGAAAGATCTTCATGTGCACCCCAATGTTCGAAGCTCAAGGGTCTGCCGGAACCCGAAATCTGACATTTGGCGCGCCAAGTAGGGTTGCACCGGAATCCTCCTTCTGCTGGCTCGCATTCCGTCGCTCCGCCGTTTTGATGTCAAGCGACCCGACAGCCAACGCCGACTGCTGGGCGGCATGGCCCGCCCACACCATGCTGCCGGCCCAAGTCGACCTCAACCCTGCACCTCAGGCACCTTGCGCCCCACAGAGCGCTGCGGGGCGCTGGCGACATGGCCAAACGCCGCCTGCCCTCACGCCACGGCAGGTACGGTCAGCAGCAAGAGCCACAGCGCCGCACACTCAACGGGAGCAGGCGAACTCCAGGGCAATGCTCATGGTGTCCCGAGAGCTGCTACGGTGCCGACTGCTGGAGGGCGGTCGTGACGTGTTGTTGGAGCGAGTGGCCGAGCTCCTGGACGCCGCCGCCTCGGGAGCACCTCCTTTCTGCGTCCAGCTGCCGCCCCAAATCCAGAGTGGGCCATATAGCGTCCCCATATGTGCCCATGCAACTCCAAGCAGGCTCTAGGGCCTACTCGATGCCGACCAGGCCGACAGCACCAGGCGACAAGTCGCGCCGACCCCATCTCCGGCTGGCGAAGGAGTGCACGCCGCGGCCTTCTACCTCGGCGGACCACCACGCCACCACCCTCAAGACAATGCTCCAAGCCGGACTGCATGGCATGTGGGGCACTACAGCGAGACCCGCGGGGCGGTGGCCCCAGAAGCTTACGTGCCCCACGTGGTGGATAGAGAGTGTGCACTGGAAGAAGACCACGACTCATTCCTCGGGCCAGGCTGGGGCGAGGAGGCACCAGAAGCTGAGCTCTTTCGGGAACCCCAAGAGGGCCAGGACGACCGCGCTGGTGGCAGCAACTATCTGGTACCACTAATTTCTCAGGAGCAAGATTATGCTAACCATGGGTCGCAGGAGGTACAGGTCACCGCAGCAGGTGGCTGCCCCAATCCTGCTGCCCCTTACCCCTCGGGAGGAGGGCACCGGGGCCTGCAGGAGAGGGGCCAAGATCCGGGTTCGTCCCCGTGGCGTTCGGCACCAGGCGTTTTCAGGAGGTAGGCCCTCTGCCGGGGAGGTGCCTCAGGGCCTGCCCTCGACAGACGACCCGTGGTCGTCGGGGGAACCATTGGCGACCGCTCTATCCCATTGGCGTCGTCCTTGTTCCCCGGTCACCGTCAATGGCGGTAGAGTGTGGTGCAAGGCGGGGCCCTCGTTTGGCGATATGAAGCAAGGCCGGTACCTATGAAGAAGGCCCAGTGCTTGTGAAGCTCGCCGCCCCGTGACACTCTGACATAATAATGAGTGGAGCTGTACACGCCCCGGATTCACCAGAGAGCCGCCCTCGGGCCTCGGGGGCTCCCGCCCATGCCCAGTGGTAGCACTTAGCTCCGCGCTCGTGAGAAGACGTTGAAGACTAGACTAGGTGCCAGACGCGGCCTTTTGCTCTTTGCCTTTCTCTCTGTTGCCAAGTTCCTTTGATTTGAATTTAAGTTGGATTTGAGCTTGAGACTTGCGTGTGTTCGGGGAAGGGGTGTTTAGTCTCGTTCGAGCAATCTCTCGCGTTTTGGTTTCGACTCTGCGTCCAAAGATAGCGTCAGCTGCCTCCCCTCGCGAGCCCTTCATGAGCTGAGCCAGGCCAAGTGTGGCTACGATCCAGACCGCTGTCGCCGCACCCTCTCAGGAGGTTCTCATCGTAGGATCAATGGGTTCACTCAGAAGACACTTGGGGCATTGCGGCCCCCGCAGGATCGCTCGGGACCCGTCCCGGCCAAAGGTAAACAAGTCAACCGGCCCCTAGGAGGGCCAATGGCTCTGCATAAGCATACATGCGGCGTTACATCTACGAGTACACCAACCGCAAACTTTTACACGAGGGGCTCCCCCTCCCAAAATGCTCTCACAACCTTCAGGGCCAAGCCCGACTGCTTTTGCGTAGGACAAATAGCGGAAGTGACACACGATCAATCAGACAAATCCCCCAATGCGTCTTCAGGAGCACCTCCGGAGCCATCACTGGCGTCGCTGGCCCCATCATCACCCATGCCGTCACCGTCATCGGCACCCTGATCATTCACCATGCCGCCTTCATCGGCAGCCACGACCACACCTTCGTCTTCAGTGGCGAAGGCCCTAACAAGGGTGTCCACGTTGTCCTCCACCCAATGCGCCAGATCGCCCCGGATGGCTATGGGCACCGGCGTGATGGCGGCATCAAAGTAGAAATGGGGATCCATGTTCTGAAGATAACTGAAAACCCGGGAGAAAGCACGCCCAAGCAAGGCTCAGCTCCTCTCCTCAATGAGCCCACGGACCCTGTCAGAGCGGGTCTCCAGCTATGTCACCACATCTATGAAGAACCGGAGGTTGCCAGTGTAACTGGTTACGCGGAGCTCCGTGACGGCCGCCTCGCATATGTTGCCCAGGGCCGCGTTCGCCCTTTCCCTGAGTGTTCGAAGCATGGGGGCATGCACGTGCTCCAGGTTCTGCCGCTGGCGGATCTCGTCCTTATTCCGCCGCGCCACGACCTCGACGGAATCGACCCTCTGTTGGAGAAGAAGCACCTCGGCGCGGGAAGAGGCCAGCTCCGTCTGTGCTGCGCCAAGGGCGACCCTGGAGGCGTCCGCCCGCCATGCCACTTCATCCAGCTTGGCCTTGAGGGCACGGTCCTGCCCTCAGCTTCGGCCCTGATCAGCTCCAGCCTCTCCTCATGCTCGCGTTCAAGATTCGAGTGAGCCTCCGCCACGCGATGATCAACCTCTTCTTGGACTCGGGCTTCTCGCGCGCTAACGTCGTCCTCCGCCCGAGTCACTAGACGCTCCCTCGTCTCCAACCTCTCAAGGTCAAGGGTGCGCTCAGAACCCTCCAGCATCAGCACCTCCTCACGCTTCTGAAGCTCCGCCTGGTCGACAGAAGCCCCCTTCAGCGACACAAGGGCCGCCTGACGCAGCTCCACTTGCTGCTCTAGAGAGTTGCTCCAGGCTTGGAGCTCCCACACGCGCTCCTCTGCAGCCTGGCGCCGTCGGTCCGCTTCCCGAGCCTCCTTGATGGCTTGGCTGCAGGCCTCCCGCGAAGCCGCCAGTGACACTTCAGCCTTCGCGTTGTCAAGGTCACGTTGGTGACGCGCGGGGGCGACGGCGACCTTCAGCTTACGCCTCTGCTCAGCGAGGCGCAAGCCTTCGACCTCAAGGCGCGCATCCTCGCCAACAAGCTCCACGCCGAGCTGGCTCACTGCATCAGCCGCCCTCTGGAGAAACTCTTGGCAAAGGGCGCGGCGCTCCCGAGCGCGCCCGAGCACGTCCCCGGTGTCATCCTCCGCCACTGGCGAACGCGGAGGGCCCTGAGGCGGCATGCCCCCTTTCTGCGAGGGGCTGGGGGCTGGCACCCCAGCAATCGCCGGACGGACCTCGCCAGGAATCCAACCTAGTGCTGGTCCATTCTCAGAGGAGGAACTCACGACTGACTTCAACCAGTCACCATCCACGATCAAGGAAGGAGCGCGGGGCAAGCTGGCTGTGCCCCATGGGAACCCGCGAAGGGAAGACTGCTGGCGTGCAGGCTCAAGGTGCCCAGCGGGACGGGCCATTTCTCTGACCAACCGAGTGGCAGAGGAGCTGCTCGAGCTCGGCGCGCCAAGGGTCAGCAGCGAGGACGAAGCTTGGGGGATGGCTCCTTGGCCGTCTCCGCGAATTCGGCAGGAAGGGCCCTGAAAGGCCACGATCAGCTGCAAAGATAGAGAGGTAAAGGAGCAAAGAGAGAAGAGGACTTACTCGTCCATGGCAAAGTACTTCCTGCGCTTCAACAGGCGGCAAGGGCGATTGTCGCCGCCCAAGGCCTCCTTCCTCTTGCGGAGGGCCTCAAAGTCTACACGGAACCGACCTAAGCACTCGCCGCAAGGGTCGGCCTGTGGGGTGGAAGAGGCATCGAGGTGATTAGTACCGAGGGAACCGGCCTGGAGAGCGCCGCGAGGCGCCGCTTCACGAAAGACGGCCAGGGCTTCGGGAGCCCCGGCCTCAGGAGCCGTAGGCTGCAACTCCACGCTTGCCACTGCTCCAGGACATGCTTTGGGAGATGCCGCCTTCGGGGCTCCGCGCGGCGTCAACATCTCGACACTAGCCCCTTCAGCTCTCGGTGGTTTGCGTCTCCCTGCTCCATCACCTGAGACAGAGCCGCTTGGGGCGACCGGAAGAGCAATCATAGCGACTGGATTCTCACGGGGCCCCGTGAGGCCAGTCGGGCGCATCTCCCACTCGTCAAAGCTGGGCATCTCCCTAACAAAATCAGCCCGGCCTGAGCAAAGATACAAGAGGGCACCATCGTGTCGAAGGCTGCCTGGGGAAGGATCGCCAATCAGGACCTTGAGCACCGTCCTCAGCGCTTCAGGCGCCAGGTCCTCCTCCTAAAGCCGCATGCGGTCCTTGTGCCCCGCAAAGTCCCACATCCGGCGAGAGTGGCGCTGGAGAGGAGCAATGCGGCGTTGGAGGAACTCCTTCACCACCTTGGGCGCCGTCACATAGAGCGCCCTCAAACTCTCGAAGCGGCGCCAGATGAAGGCGAGCCGGGGGCTCGCGAGCGTTTCATGGCCCCAGCCTGAGTTAGGAACAGCAGGCAAGGTCGGGTGCAAGAACAGGGGGCTGGGCACTCCGACATCCACATACAGCCACCACTCTCTGAACTAGGCCTCAGGAGGACGAAGGCTGAAACTGATCCCCGAAGCAGCCGTCTCCGGCATGGCGAGGAAGCTCACACACCCCAAGCATTGAGTGGGGTCGCTCAGGCGCAAAGAGAAGAAATGGCGCAGCAGGGTAACGGAAGGAGGAATGCCCACCATTGCCTCACAAACAAAAGCGAAGACAGCCAGGAGAGTAATGGACTCAGGCCCGAGGTGTATCATGTGGATCTGATAATGGGAGAGCACCGCATTGAAGAAGGCGGAAAAGGGGGGAACCAGACCCGCCCATAGGGCATCGCAAAGAACCGGACCTCCGTGACGACCCTATCAAAAGAGGCATGGGACGCAGGCCAGACCGTGGTCCTGCCACACTCGTTGAAGATGGTGGCAAGAGCGGAGCGGAACTTGTCCAAGGCTTTGGGGTTGAGTATGATTGACTTGTTAATGGCGGGGGCCACCGCCGAAGGCGAGCGGGACGAAGGCACGGGCTTCTTCCCCCTTTCCTTCATCATTGGCGCCATGGTGATGGAAAGAGGGGAGAGCTCGAGCTGGACTGAAGGCGGAGGATGGAGCCGGAGGAAGAAGGAAGGACGGGAAGCATGCGGACAGCGAAAGGAGAATGGATGTGTGCAGCCACGGGTCCGCCTAGCCGGGCATATAATGGGGCATCATGGGGAAGCGGAGACGCACACGTACAATCAACCGCCACGTGGCGCCCAAGGCCGCAGGCTATTGGGGCCCATAGCGCTTCGCACTTGCCCCTTCGCTTCTCTACTAAGCCAAGTCCGGGTGCGCCTTGGTCCCCGGGGCTACTATCGGCATTCTGCGAATGGGGGTCCCCAGACTTGCCTGCCTGCAGCCTGTGGCGTGGCTCAAGTAGGAGGCCCAGTGCGTCCCATCTTCATCGACTGGAGCTCAAGACCCTCGCGAGGGGCCAAGCCTCGCGGGGTGGACGACAGGAAGCTTCCTCAGGCGCAGCCTCATCAGGTAGGCTCGCGAGGAGGCAGAGATATCAAGGCAGGGCACCTCGTGAGGAGCCCGTGACGCAAGCCATGACGATCGAGACCAGGCGGGCGCGAGGCGGGCGTCGGCCTGGGCAGTGTCCTTGTTTCCCCTTCGGTGCAAAGGGGGCAAGCACATGCCAAGGCATCAGGTCAAGGTTACCGTTTCGGTGCAACAAGACGAAGACCAACAGAGCGGCAGGAAGGAGGTCATCGTGGAGCCCAGGACGGCGTCATCGTCAGAGCCTTTGGCAGTCGAAGACCAACTTTAGTCAGGATAAGGGTACTAGATGTTCCCCTTCAAAATGGCCAATTGTTGGCGCCCTTCCCGCTCATTATCTGGGAAGAGGACCAGGGCCTCCTGCTCTATATATAGGGCTAGCCACCATAACATAGAGGGAGATCGAATCGACCCCTCCGAAGGGACACCACCACCACAACACCCCTCGCGAGGCCGTTCTTCCCTTGTACTGTTCATCATCAGCCCCAGAGGCAATCCACCACACCACACACTGGGGTAGGGTTTTACACCAAAATGGTGGCCCGAACCAGTATAAATCTCGTGTCTCTTGTGTGTTCTTCTTTCTAGCCTAGATCCTTTGTGGGACTTTGATACGTGAGCCGGTAGGGGAAAGATCTTCGCGTGCACCACAGTGTTCGAACCTGAGGGGTCTGCCGGAACCCGAAATCCGACAGCCACCGAGTCAAAGCTGGCTTGCTACAGTTAAACCCCACCATCCCTTTGTTGATACTGATGCATATGTAGATAGTCCTAATGTAAGTCTTGCTGGGTACATTTTTACTCATGTTTGCTTAATTTATGTTTTTGCAGAGAGACTTCAGTCTCGCTAGTAGTTCCGCGTGGACTTCAACGTTTAGCTTGTTACCTCAGCTACGATCTTGTGCCCTCTGCAGGATCTTGTAGATAGTCAGGCTTCTCATCCCTTTTTCATTTGTAGTTGTCTGTAGACAGACATGTTATGCTTACGTTGCTTGTATGCTCTGAATGCTGGGTCATCAGACCCATGTTTGTAATATCTCGCTCCTCAGAGCCTAATGAATAAATACTCTGAGTCGTAGAGTTTCGTTGTGATGCCATGATGTATTTGCACATGTCGAGCATATTGTGTGTATGTTATTGAAATGCTTGCTATGTGAGGGATCCGACAACCTAGTTGTTTATTTTTGGTAGTCTCTCTTGCCGGGAAATGTCTCCTAGTGTTTCCATTGAACCATGGTAGCTTGCTACTACTCAGGAACACTTAGGTTGGCTAGCATGTGTCCTTAGTTCCTGTGTCTGTCACTACGGGGAAATGTCACACGTTGTTCTTTAAGTTCCTGTAGCTTGCTACAACTTGGGTTCATACATTGTTGATCGACAAGTTCGTTGCTGGGTCATGTATGCCTGTCCCTGTAAGTTAGCACCACCTTGGGTTTATGACTAGTCATGTTGGCCCAGGTTCTTTGTCATATGGATGCTAGCGGCACTATCCTATACGTGAGCCAAAAGGCGCAAACGGTCCCGGGCCAGGTATGGTTGCACCCATGGGAATACCGTGCGTGAGGCCGCAAAGTGATATGATGTGTTACATGCTAGATCGATGTTGTTAGATTTCGGGTTCCAGCAGACCCTTGAGGTTCGAACATTGGGGTGCGTGCGGAGATCACCCCCCTGCCGGCTCATGTCTCGTCGCCTCGCAAAGGATCTATTCTACACGAAGAACAACACAAGGGACGCAAGATTTATACTGGTTCAGGCCACCATTGTGGTGTAATACCCTACTCCAGTGTGTGGTGTGTGGATTGCTTCAGGGGCTGATGATGAACAATACAAAGGAAGAACAACCTCGCGAGGGGAGGAGTTCTTGTGTTGGTGTGGGTGGTTCTGGCTAGGGTTCTGTTGGTCGATCTTTGATCCCCTTGTCTTGAGAGCGGCTAGTCCTATTTATAGAGCAAGGCCCTAGTCCTCTTCCCAAATATTGAGCGGGAAGGGCGCAAACAATTGGCCATTTTGAAGGGGCACATCTAGTACACTTCTCCTGACTAAAGTTGGTCCTCGCCTGCCAAAGGCTCTGACGATGATGCCTTCATGGGCTCCACAAGGACCTCCGTCCTGTCGCTCTGCTGGTCTTGGTCTTGTTGCACCGAAATGGTAACCTTTGCCTGATGCCTTGGCCTGTGCTTGCCCCCTTTGCACCGAAGGGGAAACAAAGACACTGCCCAGGCCGTTGCCCGCCTGGCGCCCGCCTGGCTTCGGTCGTCATGGCTTGCATCACGGGCACCTCGTGAGGTACCCCGCCTTGATCTCTCCGCCTCCTTGTGAGCCAGCCTAACGAGGCTGCGCCGGAGGAAGCTTCCTGTCATCCGCCAGGCGAGGCTTGGCCCCTCGTGAGGGTCTTGAGCTCGTGTTGACGAAGATGGGCCATACTGGGCCACTCCTTGAGCCACGCTTCAGGCCGCATGCAGGAAAGTCTGGGTACCCCATTCCCAGAACGCCGACAGTAGCCCCCGGGCCCAAGGCGCGCCCGGGCTTGGCTTAGTAGAGAAGCGAAGGGGCAAGTGCAAAGCGTTGCGGGCCCCAACAGCCTGCGGCCTCGGGAACCGCGTGGCGGTTGATTGGACGTCGGTGTCCCCACTTGCCCACGACTCCTCGGCAACTATGTGCTTGACAAAAGGGCGGCCCCGGGCCAGGCTTACCTTCTTTTCCTTCACCAGTCATTGCTCCAGATCCCCTTTCTCGCTCTCCTACTTCTTGCTTCCGAAATCCTCCAGATCTGCTTCAATCCTGCACCTTCGGCAAGCCATGGCGCCTCGCAAGACTCCGGCCGGGGCCTGGTACTCACCCTCTCTGGATCCCTCGAACATGTCGGAGAAGAACCTCGCCCTCACGCACCAGATGATGGGGGCGCAAGGCAGCGAGGGGGCGGTTGTGCTCAAGGTCGGCTCTGCCCTGCCTGAAGACAAGGGGAGCACCTTCTACCCGCTCTTCGTGAGCGCCATCATCGCCGGTCTGGTGCCTCCCTTTTCCGAGTTCTTCCTTGCTGTTCTCCGCCAATAAAACTTGCAAGCTCTACACCTCCACCCCAACTCTGTTCTCCTTCTGGCGATCTTCTCCTATTATTGTGAGGCTCATGTTGGGGTAAAGTCCTCTGTGGCCTTGCTGCGCCATTACTTTTACCTCTGGGTTTCTCGCGGCCCCATCACCGCATGCGCAAGCTTTGTCGCATACTCCAGCTCCAATGCATCTCGAAGCCTGGGAAGAGGATTGAAGACTTCCGGAGCAAGTGGGTCATGGTGGACGTTGGGCGCATCCACCCTCGGCTGGTGCTGCCCACGGGGCAGCCTGAGGCCGTTGACACTTGGTCCCGCGTGGAGCTCATCGCTCCCCACACGAAGCCGGTGCTGAAGAGGATGAACGCGGACTTGAGGCTAGGCAACCTGGCGACAGTGAAGCTGACCGGGGCGACGCTCCTGAGGGAGTTCCTAGAGCACCGGGTGGCTCCGCTTCGGGAGCACTCGCTCCAATTGTGGAGGCTCGGGGAGGCAGATGCCGCCCTTCGCCTAAGCCCCGAGGCCCTGGCCGACGAAGACCTGGCCGCGGCTCTCCACTCATTGGTTGGGGGAGACGTGGTGAGACCGGAGGGTGCTCCTATACCCCTATTCCTTCGTGGTGACTGGGAGCACGTGGTGAACTCCATGCACACCTTCAACGGGGAGGGGCTAGTGCCTGCGGAAGTTCCCGAGGATCTGGCGGCTTTGGCGACGGTGAACTTGTCTTCCAGCTAGTCCGGCAGGGAGGAGGAAGAAGAGGAGGAGGAAGAAGAGTCTAACTCTGAGGCAACCGATGGAGAGTCGGGGAAGTTCTTCCCTCGGTGCAGGTCCCGCGCCCTCCGCCTCATGCCAGACGACGACGAGGCCGGCGACGAGCGAGGCGGGAGAGCTCGCCCCCGATCCCAAGGAAGGATAGGACGGGGCTGGTTCCCCGCGGGTCTGCTCTGGCTCCGAGGCGGCTTGGAGCCATCTTCAACTTTTCTGACAAGCCCCCTGCTTCCGAGTCTCCTGAGGCTGACCCCATCAGTTGGCTCTCGGGCTTCAAGTTCGGTCGGAGGCTGCTTGAGTCCGCGACCAACGACCAGTAAGTGCTTGATTTTTGTTTTGCTTCCTATTTCTGTTGCCGAGGCTTGACGCCCGCATCCTTTGGCTAGGCCGGTGCCTGCGGCGAAAAGGCTGAAAGGGGCCTTAGAGGCCTCTCTTGGGGCATTGCCTCCGTCCGCGGGGGAAGGAGGTGGCGTGCCTCGAGCCTCCCCTGCCTGGTCGTCCTCCCGAGGCCAGGCAGGGCGCGCTGGCATGGGCCCAGCCCCTGTGGCCCAAGCGACTCCCGAGGCGTCCATGCCCGATGCCACTACTGCGGCCGTCGGGGATCAAAAGGTCTCGACGCCTGATGCTGTGATTACGCTGCCGTCTTCTTCTCCGACTCCGCCAACCGCCGTTTCCCCTACTCCTTCCACTGTCTTGGATCATGGCGCCGCTGAGCTGGACCGGCTGCGAGAAGATCTCCAGGGTGCCGACCCCCGCCTGGTGGTCGTGCACCTGGAGTTGGCCTCTGGCTAGGTCCGCTCTGACGCCTCCGTTCGAGTGGCGTTGAGCTAGGCCGTGACGGCCTGCGATGAGGAGAAGCAGACCATCCTTCAAGCCAAGGCCGGTCGCGACGCCACCTTGGGTGAGGCTGCGGATGTCCGGGCCGCTGCAAGGCGCTGGAGAGCGAGCTGCAAGGCCTGCGCGACGAGCTCGCCAAGGAGGTCTATGACCGCCAGGAGAAGGAGAAGGAGATGAAGACTCGAGAAGCTGCAGTCAGGAACCGGGACGCCGAGCTTGCTGAATGTCGTGGTCGGTTGGAGATGCTGGAGAAGGCGTTGGAGGCAAAGAGGATCAAGCTGGACGGCAAGGCAAGGGTCCTGGCCGAGGACCGTGTGGCCTTCGCGCAGCTGGAGGAGAGGGCTCGCACCTCGGTAAAGACACTTTATGATGGCGGCCTGGAAAAGCCGCTAACTGGCGCCGAGGATGGCCCCACCAAGTTGCTTCCCTTCCTGGTCTGCACACTTGAAGATGTCACGGACGGCTGGCCCCACGGCCGAGGCCGAGGCGCGTGTCCTTTCCTCTGCAGCGCTGGCGCGTGTCTTCACCCACGTCTATCTTCGCGACCCCAATGTCAATCTTGACAGCCTGCTGGAGCCTGCGAGCGACGAGCTTGCCGCTGCCGCTGCTAAGGCAGTGAAGGGTCGAGCGGAAGCCCTGCTGGCGAGGTTCCGCGCCTTCAGCACCAAGCCAAGGCTAGATGCTGCCAACCCTGGGGCTTCGGGAGGTGGAGCCGCCCAACGCAACTCCACCACCAGCAATGGCACCACCGGAAAGTGACCCTTTCACGGCTTCTATCCTGTTTTAGTTCCTGCAACATGCATCATGCCTCATGGAGTCGTTTAAACTTGTGTTTGGCATTGTGAAAACAACCTATGGACTGTAATATTTGCTTTTGAATTCCTTGAGATTTGCACTTTTCATTCCTACTTGCCTGTGTTCTACGTCGGCAGGGCCCGACCCCGCGCATACCTCAGCCTCCATTAGCCCCGACCGGAAACCAGGACGGGACCAAGGAGTGAGGGGCTACATGACCAGTTGGGCTCCTGAGTCGTGATGCTCAGGAGTCCCCCTTGACGCGCGAACAACATTTAGGGAGGGGAGGCGTAGGAGTGGATCTATTGTTCTACGTCGGCAGGGCCCAGCCCCGCGCATACCTCAACCGCCATTAGCCCCGACCAGAGACCAGGATGGGACCAAGGAGTGAGGGGCTACGTGACCAGTTAGGCTCCTGTGTCGTGATGCTCAGGAGTCCCCCTTGACGTTCAAACGGCCTTCGTACCTTGGCTCCGCTCAGGGAGGGGCGCGCGACGAACCAGGCCCGAGGGGCCTGGCTGGGTGGCGTGCGCCCGGGCGTGACCCTGGCGTAGCCCCCATGTCCAGCCCCCTCGCGTGGCACTCCCGTGGGGAGGCGTTATGATCGGGCCGGACACTGAGCTCTGGGCTCCCTGAGGTTGATGCGGCTGTGGGATGCCCTCAGTTGTTTATCACCAGTGCGGAGCATAGCGCTTTCGTATGTGTATGGGCATAGCCGCTCCTCGGCAGTGTCGTCAGCCAATGCGGAGCATGGTGCCACTGGTGCATGGGAGGGGGCTCCCCTCCTGGAGGAGCCCCCAGGGCGTGTACAACCCCGCCCTGACATGTGGCTGGCACGGTAGGGCTTGACGAGGTGTATCTGGGCACCCGTGAGCCAGCGCGGGACTCACGGGGCCCTACCTCAAGGCGGGTTGCGCCTGGCTCTGGGCCTTTGTTTGTAATGTGCTCCTGCAAAATTGGTTAGATGCCAACGCTCTACGTCCGCAAGTCCCGGCCCTCGAGCGAGCTCAGCCGTCACTGGTATGCCAGGTCGCGATGCCGTGGACAAGGTCATGAGGTGAGGGCTGGAGAGCCAGTAAGAGCCCGTGAGCCGCAATGCTCAGGTACGCCCCCTTTTAACGTGCAAGTGGCTAGCAGAAGGGAAGAAGGGCGCCGTCACAGGCATCAAGCAATAATCATGGCGGGTCAAATGCACGACCTGAATAGATGCGAGAAAGATACATGCCGCTGGGTCAAGCGCGAGTGGCTTGGGGATAATGCAGCCCGAGGGGTGCCCCCAACAGAGTAACCTAAAGGCATGAACAAAAGAGATACATGCCGCAGGGACGGACCCACGCGGTCTGGGAATGATGCAGCCCTGGGGGCGCTCCCAGCTGAAAATGGAACTCGAAGGATGTCACCTGATGATGTTGGAGACGAAGGAATGCTGAAGTAGCAGACGGCGTGCGCTGCGGAAACCGACCCTCATGAGCCCCCACGGCCAGGAGCCTCGGGAGGCTCCGGGGGCGCAGGCGGCTCTTCAAGGGCCATCTCCATCTCTGCCAGGACTAGGGAATGCCTGACCTCCTGAGCCTCCAGAATGCTCCTCAGCAGGCACTGATGAGCGGCAACTACGTTCGGCAGGCCAAAAGGCATGCGAACGTAGCTGTGAGGTGGACCCTCACAACGCCCCACGCGCGAAGGCCAGAGGCGCTCTTGAGATGCGGCTCGGTTGAGCCCTGGTACATCGATGCAGACGCACATCCCACCATCCTCACCTGGGTGGGGAGCTACGGCGGGTAAGCGGCGGCTGCCACTCATGACTCTTGACTCCTGTAGCTCCTGAATGCTTCTCACGATGAACTCCCGAGGGTTTGGCCCTCCTTGCCTCGTTCCATCCTGAGGGAAACATGCTTTGAAGCACGCCTCCAAGTGGTGCCCGAGCGCCTGCCTCGTGACCTTGGCAAAGTCGGTGGCCCTCCAGCAGAGAGGCCCCGAGCCTTGCCCAAGGAGGGCGCCAGTCGCGCCTTCCTATGCGACAGAAGGGGGCGTCCCTTGAACGGGCGTGGATCCTGACACATCGCCACTGGAGGGGCCTGCCTCCCGGGGGTTCGGACCGGGTGATGCCTTCTTCTTCTTAGGGACTGCCTCGGGAAGTCTTCCGCTCCTGTGATCTGGGTCTTCGATTGCTGCGGCTTGAAAAGCAAGCTCAAGAGAACACACTGCATCCCTCTCCTCACAAGGCACCATGATGACCCCGCCGCTTCCTGGAATCTTGACGACATTGTAGCCGTGATGATTCACTCCCATGAACTTGGCCAGGGCTGGGTACCCGAGGATGGCATTGTACAGCAGGCGAATGTGGGTGGCGTCGTAGTCAATGAGCTCGTTTTGGTAGTTGTTGCGCTGCCCAAAGGTGACAGGAAGGCTAACTTGCCCTATTGGAACTGTGGAACCATCAGTGACTCCTGAGAAGGGCTTGGTTGGCTGAAGCTAATCGTATGGCACTTGGAGGTTGTTGAATGTCTCGACGGACAAGACATTGAGTCCCGCTCCGCCATCGATGAGGGTCCTGGTGACCTGCACATTGCTGATGACTAGGGAGCAAAGCATCGGGAGGACTCCGGCCGTGGCTGCGCACTTGAGCTGATCCGCCGAGCTGAACGTGATAGCGCATGCTGACCACCTGAGAGGACGCGTGGCCTCAAGCTTGGGGAGGACTGGATTCACCTCGCGAGCAAACTGTTTGAAGATGCACTGAGAGGCTGGGGCCTGAGCGCCGCCCAGGATGCAAGCGATTCAGTCTGTGCTGAGCCATACTCCTTTTTGAGCACTACTTTCTTGGAAGTAGCCTCATCTTCAGCTGCCACATAGTCCTCATCCTCTGAGTCTGAGGTTCTATTCCTTTTTGCTCTTGTGGCTGCTTTTGGCAAATTGCTAGGATTACTTCTGCTGCCATCATCCGAGGAACTGGAGGGACTAGTGCCCTCACTCATGTGAATCTGCTCTTCTTCCCTGTTCAGACTATCACTTTGGTCTGACATGTTGAGAACTCTGACTGCTGACCCTGTTAATGGTTATGGATGATATAGAATGGATGAGCATCACAAAATGCAGAGATTTTTGCAAAAGAATGATTCAAAAACTTAGTTTTAGTTTTCCACAGAAAGCATTTCAGATCAACCGATTTTCAAACTCGGTGATACCGAAGCAGTTTTGGAACCTAAACTAGTGATCTCGGTCAGACCGAGTCATAGTTCTGTGGCATCGAGACTGCTAGGGTTTAACCGAGTCCTAAAATCGGTCACACCGATTAGCAATTCTCGGTCAGACCGTGAGTTACTAGTGCAATGGCGTTAGCCGAATCGGTGGGACCGAGTTTTTCAACTCGGTGGGTCCGAGATGGTTTCGGCGGAAACCTAACCCTAAATTTTCAAATCGCATCTATTCTACCGATTGTTTTGACTGGATAGATGTGTTTCAACCGTGGCTAGAATCATAATGTACACAATGTGTTGAGAATCAGATGAGGATAGCACTGTGATCGAGATCATACCCTAATTCAGCGGTGAACTCGCTACAGCGACAACGACGGGGATGAAATCCATTGACGGCGGCGGAGACCAGCGACAGGAGGCGGCTGGCAACGAAGTCGACGATCCGGAGACCTAGAAGGCAGAGCGAGCTATGCGCGGGCGAGAGGTTTGGAGAAAGTTTTCCAAAATTTTGCCCGTGTATATATATAGCCCGACACTGTCGGTGTGACCGAGTTGAACAACTGGGTGGCACCGAGATGCATAACTGTTGACAGTTGCAGCAACTCGGTGAGACTGAAAATTTCAAATCGGTTGCACCAAGATTGAAAACCTAGATCTACTTAGTGATCTCGGTATGACCGAAATGGAAGAATCGGTCAGACCGAAACACACAAAGAAGTTTTAGAAGTTTAAGTCTATGACGAATCGGGGACTCCAAGTGCTTGTCACATAGAGTGGTTCGAATCTGACTTGATCAAATTTTGTGATGCAGCAAGAATAGAGTTTGAGACAAGAAAAGCATAGATAGCTAGAGAAGGTTCTTAGGCATTCTTGTCCATCCACTTGGCAAAAGAAAAAGAA
The DNA here is from genome assembly GCF_002162155.2 of Triticum dicoccoides. Lineage (NCBI taxonomy): Eukaryota > Viridiplantae > Streptophyta > Magnoliopsida > Poales > Poaceae > Triticum > Triticum dicoccoides. Next base: position 300,656,420 of record NC_041393.1, read on the forward strand.
ACCAATCAATCAAAGCAACAAGTGGATGTCCTCGAATGAGTTAAATATGCAACCAACATGCTCACACAACAAGATGGCAAATGAAATATGTGGCAAAGCATGCACAACCAATTCTAGCATCTATCAAACAATTGGCGATGACTAGGTCATCTATATATGAGTATATTGACTTAGGAGTCAAATGAGAACATTTGATCGTAGGTCATACTCATCGTTTAAGCTCAAGTGGGGTTACCACTTTTACATAATGCATTGATGTGTTCACATCATTAGAGTTGCTTTGACTCAATTCTTAGAGTTAAGCTCCCCCTAGATGTGAGATCCCCCATTAGAGGGATGAACTAACCTTGGGTTTTGTCGATGATGACTTCATGTAGGTGTTTAAGATGTGGATGCTTAATGTTGATGTAGATCATTTGGAGAAATCCTTTGGAGTGAGTTGCACTTTCAATACCTACATGGGTTAGTCCCACAAGGAACAAACAAGAATATCCATAGACATAGAGTGATGCACACACAAGATGATGTCCATGAAAGCATTAGGTTACCTTGTCTCTTGCCTTACCAACATGAGGTTTCGTGACTCCTTGAACTAGTGCAAGATATGGAAGTTGATTGCACTTGTCCTTGCCATAATGATATGAGTAAAGAATGTTGGCAGAGTCACCCTCAAGAACACTCTAGTTCTTCTTCTTTGGGATCCACGTCATCTTGATGGGAATCCTTGGAGTTGTAGTTGTACTTGATGGAGTAGAACTTGACGTAGTCTTGGGAACCCACTTGACCAAGGACTTAGGTGCTTCTTCAAATGCACCAATCTCCTCTTGAAGCTTGTCCTTGCCTTTGTTCTTGTGGTCTTGTGGTGGAAGATCATCTTGTGCTTGTGTTCCCTTGAAGGAAATAGGATCATACTTCTCTTGTTGAGGAACAAACTTCGTCTTGGGGTATTGATCTTCTTCCCACTCAACTCCATTGACATTGAACTTTCGTTCAAAACCAACACCTTGATTCTTCCGGTGCCTTCCTTGCTTGCGTACAATTTCCTCGAATTGCTTACTCCCGGCAAGGCTTTTGTGAACACCTTTCTCTATAATTCCCTTCAAGAAGCTGTTTTCTTGCTCAAGAGTAACTTGGCTAAGAGAATCATTAGTGGAATCAAGAGAACTACTAGAAGCAACAATATTGGATTTAGCATGATTATTGTTACTACTAGAGGAAGAATCCTTCTTGTTCTTGTTACTAGACTTGACTTGAGGCATGTAAGTAGATAAGAGTAAATGCTTAGCAATGTAAGAAGAACTTTTCTTGCGAAGATCATCATTGATTGCCTTTAAGAACTCATGCTCTTGCTCAAGATTGAGCTTTTCAAAGCGTAACTTCTCATGAGTCCTCAAAAGTTCTCGATGATCCCCTAAGATAGTTTCATGAGCTAACTTAAGAGTGTTTAGTTCTTTAGTTAAAAGCTCAATCTTCTCCTTATCATTGTCATTTGTTTTATCTTGTTTAGCATGATTAATTGATGTTTCATCATAGTATTCATCACTAGAGTTGTCAATAAGTAAATCATCATCACCTAACAAGTCATCTTCATCACTATTAAAATCAACATACTTGGGGTGAGTCACCTTGGGGCCTTTAGCCATGAAGCATCTTCCAATTCCTTCATTTGGTGAATCAAATATGTCGTAGGAGTTGGTCGACACAAGTGCTAGACCGGCAACACCTTCATCTTGAGTATGTTCGGAGTCGGAGTGATAGCTTCTCTCGGAGTGATGTTCAGAGTCGGAGCCGGATACCCATTCACCAACATGAGCTTGATGTCTTCATTTTGTGTAGCTCTTTGATGACTTGTCCTTCCTTTCCGAATCCTTGCTTCTCCGGGATGTTCTTCGTTCATAACAATCATCTCTACTCCTTCTCTCTCTTGGCGGTGATTCTTCTCTTCTACTTCTTATCTTGGGAGAATCTTCTCTTTTCTTGTAGGGTGTCGCACACTCATTGGAATAGTGTTCGGGTCTCCCACAATTGTAGCAATTGCGCTCTCGAGTGGAAGATCTTTTATCATTGTAGGACCTTGCCTGAGAGCTTCTTTCTTTGCTTCTACTGTTGTAGAATTTGTTGGAATTCTTCACCGTTAAGCTCAATTCTTCATTGAAGGTTTGTTTATCACTTGATGATGTAGGAGCTTCACATGAGGCTTTGTAAGCACCACTTGACTTGTTGTGAAGTTCCTCTTTATCCTTGAGTGACATCTCATGAGCAACGATTCTACCAATGACTTCCGTTGGCTTGAGATTCTTGTAATTGGGCATCATTTGAATCAATGTGCACACGATATCATACTTTCCATCCAATGCTCTTAGGATTTTCTTGATGATGAATCTGTCCGTCATCTCTTCACTTCCTAAGCCAGCAATCTCATTTGTGATAAGAGCAAGCCTAGAGTACATTCAGCGACACCTTCACCATCCTTCATTTTGAACTTGTCAAGCTGACTTTGGAGTACATCCAACTTGGATTCCTTGACGGAGTCAGTACCTTCATGCATATCAATCAAAGTATCCCAAATTTCCTTTGCATTCTCAAGACGGCTGATTTTGTTGAATTCTTCAGGGCACAATCCATTGAAGAGGATATCACAAGCTTGAGCGTTGTATTGTAGCATCTTCAATTCATCCACGCTAGCTTCACGGTTTGGTTCCCTCCCATCAAAGAATTCACCTTGCAAGCCAATACACACAATAGCCCAAACGGCGGGGTTATGTCCGAGAATATGCATTTTCATCTTATGCTTCCAACTAGCAAAATTAGTGCCATCAAAGTAAGGACCTCTACGGTGATAATTTCCCTCGCTAGACGCCATACTCTCCTAGGTTGTGAAACCAAGGCTATGACCCCCAAAAGCTATGGAAATTAAAGCAAATGGAGACCAAAGCTCTGATACTACTTATAGGACCTTGAAGTATGTCTAGAGGGGGGGTGATTAGACTACTTGACCAATTAAAAACTTAACGTTTTCCCAATTTTAGACTTTGGAAGATTTTAGCTATCTTTGCGCAAGTCAAGCAATCTTCACACAATTCAAGCAAGCATGCAAAGAGTATATGAGCAACGGAAATTTAAGCATGCAACTTGCAAGAATGTAAAGGGAAGGGTTTGGAGGATTCAAACGCAATTGGAGACACGGATGTTTTTCTCGTGGTTCCGATAGGTGGTGCTATCGTACATCCACGTTGACGGAGACTTCAACCCACGAAGGGTAACGGTTGCGCGAGTCCATGGTGGGCTCCACCAAAGAAGGGTCCACGAAGAAGCAACCTTGTCTATCCCACCATGGCCGTCGCCCACGAAGGACTTACCTCACTAGCGGTAGATCTTCATGAAGTAGGCGATCTCCTTGCCCTTACAAACTCCTTGGTTCAACTCCACAATCTTGTCGGAGGCTCCCAAGTGACACCTAGCCAATCTAGGAGACACCACTCTCCAAGAAGTAACAAATGGTGCATTGATGATGAACTCCTTGCTCTTATGCTTCAAATGATAGTCTCCCCAACAATCAACTCTCTCTCATGGGATTTGGATCTGGTCGAAAGAAGATTTGAGTGGAAAGCAACTTGGGGAAGGCTAGAGATCAAGATTCATATGGTTGGAATGGAATATCTTGGCCTCAGCACATGAGTAGGTAGTTCTCTCTCAGAAATGGTAAGTTGGAAGTGTAGGTTTCTTCTGATGGCTCTCTCCATGAATGAAGAAGAGGTGGAGGGGTATATATAGCCTCCACACAAAATCTAACCGTTACACACAATTTATCAATCTCGGTGGGACCAAATCAACAAACTCGGTCGGATCGATTCAATAAACCTAGTGACCGTTAGTGATCTCAGTGGGATCGACATGCAACTCGGTAGGACCAATATGGTTAGGGTTAGGGCATAACATAATCTCGGTGAGACCTATTTTGGTAATTAGCTAACCAGAGAGTTGGTTAGGTAAACTTGGTGGGACCGATTCGCTCATTTCGGTGAGACCGAAATGTTACAAAAAGGAAACAGAGAGTTTACATTGCAATCTCGGTGGGACCGATCGCTCACTTCGGTTAGACCGAAACGTTACGAAGGGAAACAGAGAGATTACAATCCCATCTCGGTGAGACCGAGATCCCTATCGGTGAGACCGATTTGCCTACGGTTTGTGGGAGTGGCTATGACATTTGAACTCGGTGGCGCCGGATAGAAAGAATCGGTAGGACCGATTTTGACTTTTAGGTTTAGGTCATATGTGGATATGAGAAAGTAGGTGAGGGTTTTTGGAGCATATCACTAAGCACTTGAAGCAAGAGGCTCATTAAGCAACACCTCACCCCTCCTTGATAGTATTGGCTTTTCCTATGGACACAATGTGATCTTGGATCACTAAAATATAAAATGTAGAGTCTTGAGCTTTTGAGCTTGAGCCAATCCTTTGTCCTTAATATTTTGAGGGATCCACTTTCATCATCCATGCCATGCCATTCATTGAGCTTTCCTGAAATATTTGTCTTGGAATAGTATTAGCTCAATGAGCTATATGTTGATATGAATTACCAAAACCACCTAGGGATAGTTGCACTTTCACTGGTCCTGCTAGCGGTCCTCGCAAGGTCGGTCACGCCACCCTTGGCGAGGGCCTCGGTCTTCCAATCCTCCTCCACCTCTTCCTCCTACTCGGCCATAGCCCCGGTCGTTGCACTCGGGGCGTCGGCCGATACGCCCATCTCGCACGGCCCTGAGCTCTTGGCATTCGTTGGTGTTGTGGGTGTGGAGGTTGTGGTACACGCAGTATCGGCTGCCCTTGGATGACTCAGGCTGATTCCTGCCTCGCTTGGTGTCTGGCTCTGGTGCAAGCACAGCAGCCCCCTTGCGCTTCACGTCCTTGACCTTGGGCTTCTTCTCTTCTGGATCGGCAGCCGGAAGCTCGAGGAGGGAGAGACACCCTTCCTCAGCCCTGGCACACTTGGTCGCCAAGTTGAACAGCTCCAGGGATGTGCATAGGTCTTCATGTATTGCTAGCTCCTCTTTCATCTTGATGTCACGCACGTCGTCAGAGAAGGCTGAGATGATGGCTTCCTGAGTCACCCTGGGGATCTTGAGGCGAGCGTTGTTGAAACGCTGGATGTACTTCTGCAGGGTCTCTCCTGGCTGTTGCTTGTTGCGGCGAAGGTCGCTCATGGCCGGGGGCCGGTCGTGAGTGCCTTGTAATTTGGCGATGAGGCGGGTGCGCATCTTCTCCAAAGAGGAAATCGTGCCAGGAGCCGGGTTCAGGAGCCAGGTGCGGGCACCGTCCTTGAGCGCCATGGGAAACCAGTTCGCCATGACCTTCTTCTCCCCGTTGGCGGCTTTGATGCCCAGCTCATAGAGCTGGAGGAACTCCGTAGGGTCAGCCGTGCCGTCGTAGCATGGAGGCAGATCGGGCTTGAACTTGCCCAGCCAAGCTACGCTGCGCAGCTCGGCGGTGAAGGCACGGCAGCCCGCAGTGGCCACAGGGGCCTTTGGTGACGAAGGGCTTGATCTTGGAGGTCTGCGTGCACTGCCGCCAGGAGCAGCACGGGGTCTTGGCGTGCTAGAGCAGGAGCGCGGTCATGACGTGCCGGTGCGGGGAGCCCACGGGCAGTTTCTTAGGGACGAGGGATCTCTTGGCAGCTCTTTTCTTGTCGCGCGGGCTCAGGACGCAGTGGGTGTCGTCCCCAGGTCGCGCGTCGTGGAGCTAGGGCGCCTTCTTGGGGAGGAGGTGGCGGAGGCACCTCCTGATCCATGCCTCCTGCGCAAGATGGAGGGCGAGGTAGCAAGAGAGAGGGCATAGGAGAGCCCCCTGCACCGCTGATGAGCTCGGTGATGCGGGCGAGCCAGGTCTCTTAGAGGCCGTCGACGGGATGGTAGTGCAGGAGCTCTCTCGCCAGGAGCAGCATGGCGTGCGCGTCCGCGGGGGCGCAACGGGCGTGGGATGACGAACCGGCTGGGGTTAGCGACGGGGTGTTGGTGCGGCCTTCTCGCCACACCGAAGGATGCAGGGATGAGGCCTGCTGCTCGTTCCCCGCTGGGCCGGTGGCGGTGTTGGCGGCAGGCGACGGGGAACAATGGGGGCGTCCGTCGACGGGCGCCGCCTGGGTGACGAGGGTGGCGAGAGTAGCCCGGCGCTTGGCGCGGGCTCGACGAGCGTCAGACATGGATGCGACGGACGGTGAAACGCAAGACGGCGGAAGGCGTGATTCCGGCACACCCCTACCTGGCGCGCCAAATCTCGGATTTCGGGTTCTGGCAGACCCTTGAGGTTCAAACACTGGGTGCGCGTGGAGATCACCCCCCTGCCGGCTCACGTCTCGTCGCCTCACAAAGGATCTAGGATACACGAAGAACAACACAAGGGACGCAAGATTTATACTAGTTTAGGACACCATTGTGGTGTAATACCCTACTCCAGTGTGTGGTGTGTGGATTGCATCAGGGGCTGATGATGAACAATACAAAGGAAGAACAACCTCGCGAGGGGAGGAGTTCTTGTGTTGGTGTGGGTGGTTCTGGCTAGGGTTCTGTTGGTCGATCTCCGATCCCCTTGCCTTGAGAGCGGCTAGTCCTATTTATAGAGAAAGGCCCTGGTCCTCTTCCCAAATATTGAGCGGGAAGGGCACCAACAATTGGCCATTTTGAAGGGGAACATCTAGTACACTTATCCTGACTAAAGTTGGTCCTCGCCTGCCAAAGGCTCTGACGATGACGCCTTCATGGGCTCCACGATGACCTCCGTCCTGCTGCTCTGCCTGTCTTGGTCTTGTTGCACCGAAATGGTAACCTTTACCTGATGCCTTGGCCTATGCTTTCCCCCTTTGCACTGAAGGGGAAACAAGGACACTGCCCAGGCCGGCGCCCGCTTGGTGCCCACCTGGCTTCGGTCGTCATCGCTTGCGTCATGGGCACCTCGTGAGGTACCCCGCCTTGATCTCTCCGCCTCCTCGCGAGCCAGCCTGACGAGGCTACGCCTGAGGAAGCTTCCTGTCATCCGCCCATGAGGCTTGGCACCTCACGAGGGTCTTGAGCTTGTGTTGACGAAGATGGGCCATACTGGGCCACTCCTTGAGCCACGCTACAGGCCGCAGGCAGGCAAGTCTGGGTACCCCCCTTCCCAGAACGCCGACAGGTGTGACTTAGGATCGGGATCCTGACAAAGTTATAACTATTAGACGATGCAAATATAAGTTCTTCGGAACGTCTAGACAATCCCTCTTTTAATGCTGTGAGTTCATTCATTTTATCACTCTTTTACCCAGGTTTGGTGGTGGGAGAAATGCAGTTTTGTGTCACACATGTTGCAGCGCACTATATTAACAAGTGTGGTGCTATGCTAACTATGTAGTAACTGTGTGGTTTAAAAACATATGCATTAGGAGATATACAAGCTTTGCAGTTGGCTAAAATGTATAACAAAAACCATTAAATGCTTAAAGCACAGCAAGTAAAAGATAGATTTTCGGTAAACCGAAATGAGAAAAACATGACACACCACTTCAGTGCAATCTGAGTGGAAGTCGCTCCTGCGCCACTTTGTCGTGTAATCAGCATGGCCAGTGTACCTCCTAGTGTCGTGGATATCAATGGTCTGGTAATGCTGATTCATCTTGTATAGGGCGTAATGTTCATTCTTGGAGCGCGACATCAAAATCCGTCGCATCAAAAAACAAATGAAATGATGTTCATTCATGTTGGAGTAAATGACAAAGGGTAGCCCCATCCGCTCCCCATGATGTTTCAAGACATTGGGGCCGGTTACGCCCCTCAAGCCTCAAAGGCAAAGGACCGACTTCTTATGGCCGGCTGGTCCAAGCGGCCGGCTGCAAGAAGGCGGCAAGGCCCAAAGGGCGGCCCCGATACGGGCCGCCTCCAAGCAGACAGCTGCCCAAGCGGCCGACTCCTAGCAGGCGGCCCACCCTCGCGCCATCAAAAACTGCACCACAAAACAACGACGAGACGGGGCATTGCTATAGTACAGCCTGCCACCCCCGAATCCCGAAACGACCATGGCCACAGTGCAACGTACTGAGCGGCCATCCCTAGCCCGACACAACACTAGTGCCACACTACCCGTAACATCATCCATGGCAAAGCAGCCATGCTTCCACGATGGGCTGTCGGTACGGCCTGCAGGCGGCGGGCCCTACTTGTTTGTGAGATACTAGAAGGCGGCATGCCCAGACCTGTCGGCATAGGGTAAGGCCGGCTCCCAACAGCCGGCCCTCCCTTTCTCTAGAAATTTGAGCGCCATTAACCAGATAAGACGGGGAGTGGCCACAGTGAACGCCCACCAGGTGGTAGTACTATAGCCATGCTCTCCCTGACCAAGCCTTCGTCATCAGAGGCAGGGCAACAGTGACAAGCAGCCGACAGGACCCATAAGCGGCGGGCCCTACCTGTCGGTCGAGAGCCCGGCAGCCGGCGGGGCCCACCAGGCGGCGGGCCCCAGCAGCCAGCGGAGAAGCCGACCACCATAGACACTGACGGCTTAGGCCTACACCCGACCAGATTACCATTGTACCCATGGGTGGTAGGCCTATATAAACCCCCCAGAGCACCCATGCAATAGTTTCAGCTTCTTAGAGATTACACACACACATAGAGAGAGGAGCGAAGCTAGCCTTGCCCTTCTTCCTCCTCTAGCCGAACAGCTCAGGGAGCAAGCTTGTAGCTACTTGTTGATCTAGTGATCATGTGTAGACCCCGTAGAGCAGGATTAGGGGTGTTATCTCCTAGGAGAGCCCCGAACCTGGGTAAGATGCGTCGGCGTGCATGTTTACGCCTTATCCCGTTTCCAGGCACCGGCGACGTTTTACTAGCTCCCACTATGATTAGCCATCCTTTGGCATATGTCGCACCAACCACCCGACATTTGGCACCCACCGTGGTGCTAGGTGCACCGTCGTACAGAGACCTGCATTGGACAGGAACTTTGTTCCTCCCTGGCGAGCACAGCCAGCCCGGCACGCCTGATGGCATTTGCACCGACACGCTGCATGGCATGAAAGTCGCCTACGTGGCGAGCTACCTCGCTGATCTCATCAGCGAGATCCGCCTCTCCGACGAGGCCACGCTAGGCATGGGCACATCCAACTCCGAGAGCTGCCTCATTGACCTCCCTGGCAAGCTCGACATCTCCAACGAGCCCGCCTCTGACTTTGAGTCGATCAGCTCCACCGGCCTGATGCTTGTCGACTCCCACACGACATCCCTCGACGCCTTACCCACCAACGTGGTGGTCATGGACGACCCACTCCCTCGTGTCGACAGCGGCGGCAGCACCGTCACCGAGGTGCTCGTCATCAGCCACGGCGGAGCATCCGGCGCGGACGCCCACGACCCGCTGCAGGCGATGATGCCAGACCTATCTGCAACCATTGTAGGCGAAGCCGACGCTGAGACGCTGGAAGCCCACCACCTTGCACTCATCGAGAGTGGCAAGAAGCTAGCCACTATGAGATGCCTCGCCGAGGCCTATCAACGCGAGGTTTATCGCACCGTCTGTGGCACGCCGGCTGCTGGCGGACCCAGCCGCGTGGGCATTGTCAAACAGCACGGCGCTGCCATCTCCAGCATGCTGGGGGCCGACTGGACAGTCTACGCCACACCCATCGAGAACCTGCGTGCTGCCTAGGTGGCAGTAGACGAGCTAGAGAACCTGGATGGTGACGAACGACGCTGCATGACGGAGCGCGTCCAACAGCTCATCGACGCGACTGTCGCGCAGCAAGAAGCAGGCATGCGCGCCAAGAATCCTCCCACCCCCCCCCCACCGAGGGCAAGGCACGACTTCTCGGATGGCGACAGCAGGCGGC
>NC_041393.1:300666675-300715020 GCF_002162155.2 Triticum dicoccoides
CAGCAGGCGGCGCCCGCGACCGAAGAGACAGAGAGCCGGCTGCTAGCTGCAGTCGGACGCGCCACACTATCAAGCGCGACCAAGATGGCCGCCCGCGAGCTGTGGAACGGCGGGACGACTGTCCGCCTCCCCCTCCACCACGCAGGGAGAGGTACGCCTCCCCACCACCTGTTGAGCACCCGACGCTTAGTGGCCGGCTCGGCTGTCATGAAGGAATCAGAGAAAACGACGCCCGTCATCGGATCAACCGCCTGGCGCGATCCTGGCACTAGAAGAAGAATATGCGATTGGTCTGCCTTGTTTTGGCCCCCGCATTCACGACGAGCCATTCCCAAATGGTTCTCGCTGCCAAGAGACACGCCCAAATACAACAGCTCGGTGAAGACGGAAGACTGGCTGGTCGACTACTCCACTGTAGTCAGCATAGGAAACGGCAACAAGCACGTTGCCATGAAGTACGTCCCCATCATGCTTCAGGGCACGACGCGCACTTGGATGAACAACCTCAAGCCCTACAACATCAACAACTGGGTAGACTTCACCGAAGTCTTCATCCGCAACTTCACCATCACTTACAAGCGGCCACCCAAGCCTCGCTAGCTCTCTTTGTGCATCCAAGGCCCAGCCGAATCCACTCGCGACTACCTGTCGCGGTGGGCTGAGCTCCACAACTCCTATGAAGGGGTGCACGAGGTGCAAGCCTTAGAGTACTTCACCGCCGGGTGCATAGAAGGCACCCTACTCAAGCACGACTCCTCTGTGACGAGCCGGCTACACTCGACGAGCTATTGATCATAGCAGACAAGTACGCAACTGCCGACTCCTCTATGAAGTCGGAGCTTCGGGTGGCCGCCTCTGGGTAGGTGCTCCCTCCGGCTCCCAGAACGCCGGCTTGTGGCACCAGTCGGCGCCCGCAGCAGAGCGACAACACGTGCAAGGCCCCGATGCCAGCTTCCATGAGCCGGCAGGTGGCAACAGTTGAGGATCAGCAGCCAGAGGGGCAGCCCATACCCAAGCATCAGAAAGGCGGTAAGGCGGCTTGGTAGCCCTCCTTCTCCTATGAGCAAAGCCTTGATGCGCCTTGCAAGTTCCACAATGGCGCAAAGCCATCCAATCACACCACCCGGAAGTGACACTGGCTCACCCGAATCTCCAAGGGCGAGGGGCTGCTGCCTCCTCCGCCTGCTGGCCAGCCGCCTCCGGCTCCTCAACAGTCTGTGGCCCGTCTAGCAGTCAGAGCCATCCATGATGAATTCCCCGAAGAGCATGGAGCCTATGTTGTTTTCACAAGCCAGGCTGATGACAGGTGCAGCCAGTGCCAGCAGCACCAAGAGGTCAACGCTGTCGCCTCCAAGGTCCCAGAGTTCATGCACTGGTCTGAGAAGCCCATCAGTTGGACCTGAGGTGAGCACCCGGAAGTGATGCCTTCTCTGGGTTCCTATGCCCTGGTGTTGGATGCCACCTTCACAACAGAGAGGCGAACCGCTCGTTTCTTCTGAGTCCTAATAGATGGTGGTAGCAGCATCAACATCCTTTACTGCGATACTGTGGAGAAGCTGAACATCAAGATGCAGCAGCTCGAGCCTAGCCGGACTGTCTTCCATGGCATTGTGCCCGGCCTTTCCTGCTCACCGATTGGCAAGATCAAGATAGATGTCATCTTCGAAGACAAAGATCACTTCCGCCGCGAAGCAAGTTGGTTTGAGGTAGTGGACTTGGAGAGCCCCTATCATGCATTGCTTGGCCGACCTGCTCTGACCAAGTTCATGGCAGTGCCTCATTACGCCTACCTCAAGATGAAGATGCCGGGAACCAAGGGCATCATCACCGTAGTCGGAGAGTACAAGAAGTCGTCCGCATGTGTCGCAACAAGCTATCGGCTGGCTGAGTCCCTCGTGATTGCCGCAGAGAAGAAGCTCCTTGACCGGGTTGTGGCCATGGCCGGCAAGCAGCCGGACCTGTCAGCAGATCCCAAGGAGTCAGAGACCCAGGGCTCCTTCCATCTGGCCAAAGAAACCAAGAAGATACCCTTGGACCCGGATCACCCGGAGAGGTTCGCCGTTGCAGGAACCAACCTTGATAGCAAATAGGAAAGCGAGCTTGTCGACTTCTTCCGTGAGAACCGGGATATCTTTGCATGGTCCCCCATGGACATGCCGGGTGTTCCCATGGATTTTGCCGAGCACAAGCTACACATTAGAGCAGATGCAAAACCAGTCAAGCAACCCCTCCGCTGACTGTCAGAAGAAAAGAGAAGAATTGTTGGTGAAGAGATAGCCCGGCTCCAAGCAGCCGGCTTCATTATGAAAGTGTTCTTTCTAGAGTGGCTTGCCAACCCAGTCCTTGTACTAAAGAAGAACAACAAGTGGCGCATGTGCATTGATTATACCAGCCTCAACAAAGCCTACCCCAAAGATCCGTTTGCTTTGCCTCGGATTGATCAAGTGATAGACTCCACAGCCGGATGCGAGTTGTTGAGTTTGTTGGATGCCTGGCTCAAGTTGAACCTGGCTGACCGCCTGAAGACCGTGTTCATCACACCATTCACAGCCTTCTGCTACCTAACCATGACATTCGGCTTGAGAAATGCCGGTGCCACCTTTCAGCGTTGCATGCAGAAGTGCCTCCTCATACAGCTCGGCAGAAATGCCCACGTCTATGTAGATGATATTGTGGTGAAGACGGAGAAGCGCGGTACCCTTCTGGAAGATCTCAAGGAAACATTTGACAACCTGCGTCATTTTCAAATAAAGCTCAACCCCGAGAAATGCGTCTTTGGAGTACCAGCTGGCCAGCACATTGGCTTCCTAGTCTCTGAACGCGGCATTGAGTGCAACCATGTGAAGATCAAAGCCATCGAGACAATGGAGATACCCACCCGGCTGCGAGATGTCCAGAAGTACACCGGGTGCTTGGCATCCCTCAGCTACTTCATTAGTCGGCTGGGAGAGAAGGTTCTTCCCCTGTATCAACTCATGAAGAAAACTACTCACTTCGAGTGGAATGACCAGGCAGACGAAGCCTTTCTCCATCTAAATAAGATGTGGACCACGCCACCTGTCCTGGCGGCTCCGATTGACAAAGAGCCCATGCTTCTTTACATTTCCGCAACCAGCCGGGTGGTCAGCACAGTCACCGTGGTACAGCGCCCAGAAGATGGCAAGGCATAGCCGGTCCAGAGGCCTGGGAACTATCTGAGCGAGGTGTTGTCAGCCTCAAAGCATAACTATCCCCACTATTAGAAGATGTGCTACGACGTGTACTTTGCTGCCAAGAAGCTCAAGCCATACTTTCAAGAGCATCCAATCACGGTAGTCTACACGGCCTCGCTTGCCGAGATCATGGGCAGCCGGGATGCATCGGGCCGGTTGGCCAAATGGGCCGGCGAGCTGGCGCCATACACCATCTTTTACCAGCCTCGCACCGCCATCAAGTCCCAAGCACTGGCCGACTTCCTTGTCGACTGGGCCGAGACCCAGTACCTGCCGCCAGCGCCGGACTCCACCCATTGGCGGATGCACTTTGATGGCTCAAAGATGGGCACCGGACTGGGAGCCGGCATCGTCCTTACCTCCCCCAAAGGCGACAAGCTCAGATACACATTGCAAATCCACTTTGCCGCCTCGAACAATGTGGCCGAGTACGAGGCGTTCGTACACGGGCTCCAGATGGCCAAAGAGCTCGGCATCCGCCGGATCCTGTGCTATGGCGACTCGGATTTGGTGGTCCAACTGTCGTCCGGCGACTGCAACGCCAAAGATGCAAACATGGCGAGCTACCGCTTCCTCGTCCAGCAACTCAGCGGATATTTCAAAGGGTGCGAGTTCCTTCATGTGCCACGGGACGAAAACAAGCAAGAAGGTGCCATGGCATGAATCGGCTCCACCCGGCAAGCCATACCGACCGGCGTCTCCCTTCAGCGCCTCCTCAAGCCGTCTATCAAGCCTTTGCCAGAATCAGATTCCATCTTTGTGTCGGCTCCCCCCAAAACAGTCAGATCTGACTTGGGGACCCCAGCAGGCGGCTCGGGCACTTTGGCAGGCGGCCCGGGGACTTCAGAGCCCGGCCCGGGGACTGCAGCAGTCAGCCCGGGGACTTCAACGACACAGCAGGCGGTGGCCGACTCCAACCCACCACCTCCCAGCCCAACCGCCCTAGTTGTAGTGGCCATGCTGACGGTAGAAGAAGTGGCAGCCCCATCATGGGCATAGCCCATCCTCAACTTTCTGGTGAACAGAGAGGTGCCGGCTGATGAGATCTCGGCCCGACAGGTGCAGGCCCGAGCAAGAGCCTACACGATAGTAAACAGATAGCTTGTCAGGCGCAGCGTCACTGGAGTCTTCCAATGATGCGTGGAGCCAGAGAAAGGCATGGAAATCCTCAAACATATCCACGAAGGCGAATGCGGCCACCATGCGGCCTCAAGATCACTTGTTGCCAAATCTTTCCTCCATGGTTTCTTCTGACCGACTGCTTTGGAAGATGCCAAAGACTTGGTCAAGCATTGCAAGGGGTGCCAGAAACTCAGCTCCACGCAACACCTGCCGGCTTCTGCACTCAAGACCATCCCCCTCACTTGGGCTTTTGCCGTCTGGGGGCTGGACATGGTGGGCCCATTCAAGACAGCATGCGGCGGCATGACCCATCTTCTTGTCTCCGTGGACAAATTCACCAAGTGGATTGAAGCAAAGCCAATCAAGAAGTTGAATGGGCCGACTGTTGTGACATTCATCACAGATATCACCGTCCGGTACAACATACCACACAACAGCATCACTGACAATGCCACAAATTTTGCCAAAGGAACATTGGCCCGTTTCTGCGCGACGCAGGGCATCCGAATGGACCTAGCGTCTGTTTCCCATCCACAGTCAAACGGCCAAGTCGAGCGAGCAAATGGCATCATCCTCTCCAGCATCAAGCCCTGACTGGTCGAGCCATTGGAGCGCTCGGCCAGCTGCTGGATCAAAGAGCTGCCGGCCGTCCTCAGGAGCCTGCGCACCACTCCAAACAAGTCAACCGACTTCACTTCTTTCTTTCTTGTGTATGGGGCTGAGGCTGTCATCCCAACTGACATCGAGTTCGGCTCACCTCATGTCACCATGTACATGGAGGCAGAGGCGAAGGAAGCACAAGAAGACGGTGTCGTTCTGCTGGAAGAGGGCCGGCTGTTGGCACTCAGCCGGTCCACCATCTACCAGCAGAGCCTGCGCCGCTATCATAGTCGGAAGGTCAAGTCAAGATCCATCCAAGAGGGATACCTTGTGCTCCGGCTGATCCAGCAAACAGCCGACCAACACAAGCTCTCGGTCCCCTGGGAAGGCCCCTTCATCATTAGCAAGGCCTTGGGCAATGACTCCTACTACCTGATCGATGCATATAAGCCCACGGCACGCAAGAGGGACGACATCGGCAAGGAATCAGAACACCCATGGAATGCAAATCTCCTTCAAAGATTTTACAGTTAATGCAGTATGTACCATGCTACCTTTTGTATTAAGTAGAAGATAACGGGTCCCCCGAGGAGCACTCGGGGACTACCCATTTTTATCTATATGATAAGATTCATGCCTATGAATGCGTTCCTTCATTTTTTCGCCTGGCACCGGGTTCGACCAGTCGGCCCGGGGGCTTGCCGCCTTGTATTATGTCAATGCTACCTGCAATTGGACAAGTAATGTGCCGGCATCTAACCCCGCTCTTGCCACCAGCTGCAGCTCATAGAGTGGCTGTCCGGCTGGCAAGGGTCCAAGGCAGGAAACGATGCCCACATGAAAAATGGCTAAGGACGAAAGCATTTACATAAGATAGACCGGCTTCCCACCTCGCAAACTGGCTGCTGAGCAGCCGGCTGGCCGGCTTCTCACTTACCTTGCTACGTCCTAAAACGGCTGAAGTACTTTCCCTCCCAAACGGCTAAGTCTTGTCCTAGCCACAATCCGTAGAGCGGCTGCCTGGCTGGCAAGTCGGCAGCCAAGGGAGGGCGGCAAAGGAAAAAGCCAAAATGGATCAAAAAGCAAGAAAATTCGGAATTCAGCACAAGCACATCACATGCGAGATAATATTTACATAAGCAAGGCTTTGAGGCCGGAATTCAACAAGTTTGAATACACCCCTAGCGGGTGGAACTGCGCGAGTTTAACAATGTTGTCCAAAAGAGTACTAGGCAGGAAGAGATAAGGTAAAAGTTGGCCGCCTTGGCCAAGGAAGCAGCAGGCGGGTCCGACGGGTTGGTGGAGTCGGCGGCGCCAGCTGGTGGAGTGGTCGGCTCGCAGGTCTCGGCTTGGTCGTCCCCAGCAGCAGTCGACGCGCTCGCACGCGGCTCATTGCTCGAGGCATGGTCGACTTGAGGTTGGTCGTCCGCTCCATCCTTTGGCACGACATCTTCACCATCCTTGCTCTCCTCGTCTTCGCCCTCGTCGCTGGAGGCGATCTCGTCCACCGAGTCCTCGCTGTCTTCTGGGTTCAGCCCGAACAAGTCCAGCGGCACCTCAGCGCCTTCTTTGTTCGGCTCGGGGACCAAGAAGCTGGTGTCGGTGTACTCGGCAATCGCCACGGGGCAATGAATGAGAGCACCCCTCACCGTCACAAACTCTTCATTGGCCTCCTGCCGGAACGTGGCCAGCTGGGCTAGATCTAGCCTAGGGTAGCACGCCCTGACAAAGTCCAAGGCCCATCGTGCTCCTGCCCGGGCCGAGGAGCCCTTCCACGCCTCGAAGCGGCCAACAACTACGTCCAGCTAGTCGGCAGTCTGACTGGGGGTGCACGGAGGGTGGAGATCACCTGGGCTCCGACACGCTGCAGCCGCGAAGCATCCGATGAGCCGGCTGGAGACGGGCCTAGATGGCAAGAAGCTGCTCGTCGAGCAACCGATGGGCATTCAGCGCGATATCCGCACCAGCCCGCCTTCGCTCTTCGTGGCTAGCTTTGATGGCTTGGTTGGTGGCAACGGCGTAGCCAGGGAAGTATTGTGCGCAAAAAGATAAAAAGGAATGTGAAGTCGGAAGCCGTATCATATAACAGTCGACAGACGTAAGAAAGAAGAAGGCAACTTACCATCGACCATGTCCTCGATCCATCCATAGCCATCATTCAGCGCCCTCTCTGTATCGGCCCAGTTCGAGCACTGAGTCTCGATCTCGGCTTGGAGAGTGGCCTCTATGTCCTTCACTGTGTGAAGGGCCACCTTGTGAAGCTCCGCCTCGTCAGCCAGCTCCTTGACCGGAAGGTCGCGCTCCTGGGCCGCCTTGCTGCACTCCACCTCATTGGCACGCAGCGCGATTTGCACCTCGCCCAGCTGTTGCTGTAAGGCGGCATTGGCCTCTACAAAGATAGCAAAGAAAGAGGGTCAGTAAGCAAGAAAGAAGACAAGAAGTTGCTGGAGAGATCCAGCCCGACTCCTCAGCAGTCGGCCCGAATCTCGAGGACTACACCCAGCAGGTGCGCTAACGCGCCCCCGCGCGAGAGAGAAGGCGGAGTGCTGAATCCAGCTCTCAGACAAGTCAGCGGTCCGCTGGGCCAGCTCCCGGACCTGGGAGTTGAAGGTGGCCGCGTGGAGGTTGTGATAATCCTACAACGAAGAAAAAAGAATAGAAAGCAAGTCAACACTCGAGCCTGCTTGAAAGTTCCAGGCCACCTGCTCAGCCGCCGGCCTGGAACTCGGAGACTACACCCAGTGTGTGCGCTGACACGCCCCCATGGAAGAGTACAAGAATCAAAAACAAAAAGAATACCCGGATGACCGCTCGTGATGCCAGGAACTCCTGCGTGTAGTGCTGGAGGGCGGCGGCCTGAGCCTGGAGCCGAGCCGATACATCCCGCGCTACCGCATTCAGAATGGTCGTACCGCCCCCAGGCGTCCACTCTGGTGAGCCAATGCTGGTGACCTCCACCTCCAGGGCCGACAAGCTCGCGGCCCCGGCCTCCTGCGGACTTGGCGCCGAAGCCGCCTTCGCCGCATGTCGGCGTGCCGGAGAGCGGTTCGCAATGGTCACCCATGCTGCCAACTCGCCACCAGCTGGTGGCACCGGTGGTGCGTCACGCTGGCAGCCTTGGTCCTCGATGGTCGGCACCGGCGGAGGCATCCCCGCCCATAGGGTGACGCTGTTGCCTCCTTCCCTCCCCATGACTTGATGGTCACGACCGGCTTCTCCAGGCGGCGCCGAGATCTCAGGCGCGGGTGGTGCCGCACGAAGAGGGATGACGAGTTGTGGAGCCTGGCCGTGTGCGGCCCCCTCCGCTTGCGCCTTGGCCGCAGCCTCCGCTTGGGCCTTGGTCATGGCGTCATCCTGGACCTACCACCGCCTCTTGCTGCTCCGCCTCCTCGCGCGCCTCCTGCGCGTTCCTCTCCGTCGCCACCTGGAGCTCGGCATGTGGGTCTACGCGCCGGGTGTTAGGGGAGCCCTCCGCCGTCCCGACCACGGAAGCGGCGCTAAACCGCTCAAGAGAGAGTGGGGCCCTAATCAAGCAAAGTAAAAAAGAACTCAGAACAATGTTTGCAAGAAAAAAGGAGAAAGGACGCGAGAATAAATCAAATACTTATGAAGACACCATCTGGGGCTGCTTCACGGCCTTCCGAAATCAGTTCGCCTTTGCGGCGGCCTCCTCACCATCTTGGATTTCTTCGGTCGGCTGCCGTACATCGCCCGTATGGCTCTGCGCTTTAATGCGCCGCCTGGGGCAGTCGGCGCGACTGATGAGCTCGTGTCCGCCTGGTCGGTGGCCGGCTGGCGGCGCGGCGCGTTCTCCTCATCATCATAATTCGGCCAGTCGTTGAGGCCGCCTCCACCTCCGGAGCCGCCTGCTCCGCCACCACCACCCGTGGCGTCGGCTTCTTCCAGGGTGGCCGCCCCCAAGTCAGGGTCGTCCACGTTACTCACCGATTGGTCGGGGAGATATTCATGGCCCTGCTCCAAGTCGTCGCCTACCGACTGGGTGGTGAAGATATGCTTCATGGCCGACTGGTCAGGCGGCAAAGAAGAACCCGACAACTAAAGAGAAAGGAGAAAAAGTTGAGGACTCACCATAGGCGGCGGGTGCGCGTGGGAGTACAGCTCCTTGCCGAACTGCCACGCCTCCTCTCGGAGCTTGCAGTTCGAGATGTAGTTTACCAGATGAGCCAACTACGCATGCGGCATCTCCTTGGTGCACATCCCGCACAGGTCTCGGTTCCTGCTCATCTGGCTGAACATATGAGGCTGGCCTTGAAGGGGAAGCACTCGGCGCACCACAAAGGTGGTCAACAGATCCGACCCCTTGAGGCCTTCTACCTCCGTCAACACCTTGAGCCGCGCGATGGCGACGGAGGAGGCAACCAACAGCGTCTTTGGGCGGAACGCCTAGTTGGTGCGGGGTTCAGCCGGCGGGCCGGCTACATAAGCCGGTAGGCTGACGAAGTCGGCTTCTGGGTGGACGTTCTTGACATAAAATTAGGATTTTTGCCACATCTTGACCGACTGTGTGAAGCTGATGGACGGGAAACAGTTATCGGCACCTGGACGCCGCACCGTGATGAAGGCGCCACACTGAGCCACCTTCCCCTTGGCGTAGGTGCCGAGCTTGATGTAGAAACACTCCCCTTGGAGCTCGAGGGTGGGGAGGATGCCGTGGTAGCCTTCACAGAGCGTCACGAAGGCCGATAGCAACACCACCGTGTTCGGCGTGAGGTGGTGCGGCTGGAGTCGGTAGAACTGGAAGAACGAGCAAAGGAAGCCGCTCGCCGGCAGGCCAAAGCCATGAAGGCAGTGCGACCAGAAGATGACGCGTTCCCCTTCCTCCGGCACTGGCGAAATCTCCCTCTTGGGCGGCAGACGTACCTCTATGAAGCCCTCGCTGGGCAGCAGCCGCATTTGGCGAAGGAAAGCGAGGTGATCCTCATGGATGACGGATCCGTCCCAAGCCTCGGAACTCGGCCGCTCGCGCGCCATTGGCACTTGGATGCCCGACGGAGGCACGGTGCGGCGGCGAGTACGCGAACCCGTGACGGAGCAACGGTGCTGCGGGGTGGCTGGAGACAACGGCGACGAACTGCAGCGGGAGCAGAGAGAGGAAGAAGAAGATGCGAAGGAGGAGGAGGGCGCGCGTGCGTCTGCTGCTCCCCTCCTCCCCCTACCTATAGCCCTAGGCGGCGGAACCGAGGGGGTAGGGCGTGGTAATTGTGGGATTAACTGTGCCCACGACCCCACGACCCCGCATTAATCGTGCCATAACGGCGTGCATTTATTACGCCCTGGGACGCCAACCGTTCGCCTCAGCCACAACAGATCTGCGTGCGTGCCAGGCACGGTAGTGGCGGGCCCCTACCTATGGCGATGTCCCATCGTGTGCGTGGGCCGGCAGGCTGGTCCATCCAGCTAGCGCCGCGTGGCGCGCAGTCAGCGGGCGGCCGACTCGACGCCCGGCGAGCGCGCCACCTGGCTCCCGCCTTCGCATTTCAAAATCACCAGACGACGTGCCTGGCCGCGGCCGACTCCTAGCTGTCGGCTCTTCAGAGTAGGAAGCTGCTGAGGCCTCTCGCCTTTTTCAGCCGTGATGCCCCACCAGCTTCGGGGACTACTATCGGAGTAAATGACCACGGGTAGCCCGATCTGCTCCCCATGATGTGTCAAGACATCGGGGCCAGCTGTTCCCCTCAAGCCTCGAAGGCAAAGGACCGCCTTCTTATGGTCGGCTGGTCCAAGTGGTCGGCTGCAAGGCCCAAAGGGCGGCCCCGGTACGGGCCGCCTCCAAGCAGGCGGCCGCCCAAGCGGCTGACTCCTAGCAGGCGGCCCAACCTTGCGCCATCAAAATCTGCACCACATAACAACGACGAGATGTGGCGTGGCTGCAGTACAGCCTGCCACCCCTGAATCCCGGAATGGGCATGGCCACAATGCAGCGTACCAAGCGGGCATCCCTAGCCCGGTGCGGCACTGTTGCCATGCTACCCGTGACATCATCCACGGCAGAGCAGCCTTGCTTCCACGACGGGCTGTTGGTACGGCCCGTAGGCGGCAAGCCCTACTTGTCTGTGAGATACCAGAAGGCGGCATGCCCAGACCAGTCGGCATAGGGGGAGGCTAGCTCCCAACAGCCGGCCCTCCCCTTCCCTAGAAGTTTGAGCACAATTAACCAGATAAGACGGGGAGTGGCTACTATTTACGCCCACCAGGTGGCGGTACTGTAGCCACGCTCTCCCCGACCAAGCCTTCGTCATCAGAGGCAGGGGAACAGTTACAAGGAGCCGACATGACCCACAAGCCGCGGGCCCTACCTGTCAGCCGAGAGCCCGATAGCCGGCGGAGCCCACCAGGCGACGGGCCCTAGCAGCCGATGAAGAAGCCGACCACCATAGACACTGACGGCCCGAGCCTACACCCGACCGGATTACCATTGTACCCCTGGGGGGTAGGTCTATATAAACCCCCAGAGCACCCATGCAAAGGGTTCAGCTTCTTAGAGATTACAAACACACATAGGGAGAGGAGTGGGGCTAGCCTTGCCCTTCTTCCTCCTCTAGGCGAACAGCTCAGAGACCCCACAGAGAAGGATTAGGGGTGTTATCTACTAGGAGAGCCCCGAACCTGGGTAAGATGCGTCGGCGTGCATGTTTATGCCTTATCCCATTTCCAGGCACCGGCGACGTTTTACTAGCTCCCAACTATGATTAGCCATCCTTTGGCATTAGGACCACTTCTTCAAATAACTACAAAAGAAATGCAATAAATAAGAAAGAAATGATGGAAACAATGGCTTTACTAGTTTTACGTCCAATAGGTTTTCATCGCCAACAAAAACCTTGAACTACTTAACCGCATCTTCTAAAATAAATGGGCTATGCACAACCGGCAACACAGGGTATCCTTCATCATTTCTCTGCATGAACTTACATTTGAAGAACATATTGCATAGAAAAAGAACAAACGTGACATGAAAAAAGAATAAGAGGCATGCACACATGGACATAAAAGATTTAGTACAAGAGGAAAATGCACCGAAGCAAAAATACATGACAGCGGACACATTTACCGTGATAAATAAAGGTGAAAGTAGCAAATGTTCACCAGAACAATAAACTAAATGCATTATGATCTCGCTTCCAATACTTAATGATATGATCCATGAGATATGAGTCCATGCAAACTCCTTTGCCAAATGTATTATAAATATAGTCAACTTTGACTGTTTTGACATCATCGAAAGCATTATTCACAATCAAGAATGCGTTACTGCGATAAAGATACACAGATGGAATCAAAAGCAATATTCCAATTAATTCCGTAGGCGAAAAACATTAGACATTCCATGTTCCGAAACCCGTGCTTTTGATGTTACTTCGCATATAATAATCTCTATATGTCTATTATGGATCTGTACCCCTTGGGATCAATAAACCTTTTGGACTTAATTAACCAAAGAGATACGACTTTGGGCTATGGTTAGCTTAGCTCCAATAAGGAATCCCCAAGGGACCCCAAGAAGTCTTGGTATATGCTCATTCCAATCCTCAATTCTCCTTTCGAGATCTAGGGTTAATGAATCAATTGAACGCGCTTCAAGTTCAAAAACAAACACACAAAAGGATGAAGGACACACACATAAAACTCACTCGTTGTATTTGGTTACAAAATCTTGGTTGAGAGCCAGATCCTTTATTTTCCGCGCCTCATCAATATATTTGAACCTCAGAGGCCTCAATTTCTCTAAAGAGCCTCTCAACATAAAAGCCTCTCACCTGCCCTGTTGTTCAAAAATACTTCAGCCACATCAATGGGAGGACGATTGATTGTTGCACTCCTAGTCCTAGTGACGCATGGCACCAGCATAACAAAATCATCATCAAGATCGACTACCTCATGTGAAGAGCCAGGTCGAGCAACCTTTCTACCATCAGGTCCAGATGCCGCATCCGTGTTCAAACCATCTCCGTCCAAAGAACCAGAATTCTCTGGAGAGATTTCAATGGCACAATCCTCCATAACTGCGCAGAACCCTGGGACTCAAATAGTGATGTACAACCTCCATAAAGACCTCCCTAAAAACCTGATAACGAGGAGAGAAAATATGGGAACACTCAGCCCAAATACAAAACCAAAAATATTAAATGCATCTCACTAATATAAAAAAATGCAGTTCACTAAAGAACAAAATGCAGCCCACTTGTCTAGAACAATGTAGCCCACTTGTGTAGAACAATGTACCCACTTGTCTAGAACAATGTTGCCCACTTGCCTAGAACAATGCAGCTCACTTGTACCAAATAATGCAACTCACTAGTCTATAACAATGCAGCTCACTTACACAACATTACGTAGTCCTCCACTATCAAACACACATTTCACTAGCATACTAATAAATAAAACCTTAAGAAGCGGAAGCAGGCAGTAGATAAAAATAAATAAGGCAAATAAAGTAGTTCACTAACACGACCTTTATCTGCAAATATTAAAAGTGATGATAACTCAAGGGAACACTTTGTCGATGTGAGCTAGTTGTAGAGCATGGCCTTTCTGATGTAGCCGATGTGCTCCACCTCAAACTGAGCAACTCGAACACCATCCCAAGTCTGCAAGAATTGAAACATATATAATCGACAATCATGCCTACAAAAAAGAACAAAAGCATTAGTTTCACATAAATATAAAAAGGACAATTGAGGAGTATGGGGGAGAGGGGCTACAAGGAACATACCCCATTTGGCTGAATTGGGACAACCACATGTTTCAACGTAAAGACATCAAGTATAGGAGGATTTAGAGGCTCATCAGAACTTGATCTACCTTCTCTCCATGCATGCTTGATATTTTTAACCATCCTCCTAAAAACCATGTTCTCTTCAGAGCTGCTAGGTTTATTGAGCAAGTCAAGAAATTCAAACCGCCTTTCCTTCACATTCCAGACAACTACACAGTAATGTCCAACGCCATCCCTCGTCTCTGGCGGCTCAAATGTTGCAAACAAGACTTGTGGAAGTAAAATAAATAAAAATATTACAAGAACAAGAAACACAATACTGAAAAACCAACACACAAAAATGTTTTGGGACACATAAAAACATTACTCACCATATATTTTTTATCAACATGTTCCTCAGCTTTTAAAGAGAACATCAATTTCATACTCCTTCCTACACTAACAACACTCCAAATACTTGTCTGGCAAAACAAAACCAAACAGAAACAGTGTTGAAGCAAACAGGTCATCACACGAAAACTGAAAAGAGAATCAAAAAACAAACAAAAGGTTATGCATGCTTACACAAATATGGTACGGTACAACCATCGTTGGAGATCCCTTAAATGTATCCACCAGCGATGAAACCCTGAAATCTACAAGGCCTGTAGTGAGCATCCCTTTCTCCCAAAAAGATTGACCAACTTCGCCAATGATAATATCGGCCAACTCAGTTTTAAAAGCAATCGTGTCCCTAATTTTTTTTGAAAAACTAAACAATAAGTACTACAAAAATAATAAGAGCAGAAAAGGGCAACAGCTGCGATCAAAAAACACATTTTAACATAACAATTTATAACAAAGCCATACTTCTTCTTTTTTCCCTTCGAGCCTTGGTAACAGCAGTGTACAACTCGTATCTTTTGAGAAGAGCTGGATCAATGCTCGACGGTGTCACAATAGGAAGTTCGTCATCTATAATAAAAAATAAGGAACAAATAAAAGATGAAGTTCACTTATCTTAAATATGAAGGAAATGTGCTAGCTAGCAACTATTTTGAAAATCACCGACAAAGAAGAAGTTCACTTATCATTAAACATGTGATGTGACTACCATAGTAATTAAAAATGAATGAGAAAAACTTCAACTTCACTGTTCAAAACAAAACACTTGCCTTCAGTGTCAAAGTCTTCATGTTGTTGCTTTTCAGAGCTAACCAAAACATTTTCTTATCTAGGCTGCAATAAAACCACCACAAGCCTCATTGGACTTCCCTACTATAGCAATATTTGTGTTGTCAAGATTTTCAACAGTTCGAACAACCGCAACGTCCTAAGATAATTCAGCTACATGAGGCTCCACTCTTAATACATCAGGAACACCATTGGAAGCCAGACAAACAGGAGAACCAGCAACACTATCAACAGGAACGACATTCTCAAGTGGCTTTTCAATGTCAACATCAGCACCTTCGTGCCGACTAGGGGCAACAGCATGGTGGGTTTCCTCAGCTACAGAAGGTTCTACACTGTCAACAACAACTGATACATAAGCATTCACACTGTTACCACCAGCAACAGCACAATCCCCCTAGTTCACATCAACATGAACAATGCCAACCAATTGACGAACTTCTATGTTTTCATCCCAAGGCTGAAAAAGTTTAAAAAAAGCAACAATAACACAAATGAGCGAGGGGAGAATTAACACAACAACAAGCAGTTCACTTATTAAAAGACTGCAGACGACATATGTAAAAGAATTGCAGTTCACTTATGTCAAAACTGGAGCCCACATATGTAAAAGATATGTAGTTCACTTATGTCAAAGACTGAAGCTCACTTATGTCAAAGACTGCAGCTCACATATGTAAAAGAATTGCAGTTCACTTATGTCAAAGATTGAAGCTCACACCTATAAAGCTATGCATCTCACATATGTAAAAGAAATGCATCTAAGTGAACAAAACAACGTACGTCTAGCTTATAACAACAAAAAATAGATTACAAACCACTAACAAAAAAAGTAATTCCACTAAACCTTATCAACTACAACATCTAGAGGGGACGACACATCAGCCAAGTCCTCATCCATCTCAGAGCGGTTGTAGGTATCCTTGTGCACATCACAAGCAGCAACTCCAGTCTACGGGAAGAACAAACCAAAATGAAATAAGATGGTAATGACCAAAAAAGGGAAAAAAATCAACTATGCACAAGCAGTACACATTTTACAATCATGAGGTACACAAAAAATAAAATAAAATGGGAAGCAAAAATACAAGTTCAAGAAGAGAAGCACATAGAAGAACATGCATGGGAGACGTACTACATGCATGAACACCAGCAAGTTCCACTCCAGCCTATGACAAAAATAAAGAGTGAGGAGCAGTTCCACATAATACACAAAAGAGGTTCAAAAGGACAAAAAACAGACAATGTACATTATTAGAGCCAGCGTCAGCGCCAGCGCCGGCGCTAGTGTCCTGTCGGTTCATTTCATCCAAAATGTGCTCAACATCCTTCTCATACCGAGTGCATTTTTCTTCCTGTGAATATTTCAACTGAGCATATGAAGACCGAATATTTGTCACTGCAATCTTCAACCTTTCAACCACACCACAATCAGAGTTGTGAGCAGCAACAATGTCTTCTTCACGGGGGCCATGGCCAGCAGGGAAAAATCCAGCAACTTTCCTCAACCTATCACCAGAGGTTGGCAAATCTTCAGTTAACTTCAAAACTTTAGAAGAAGCTCATGAATCTCCTCGTGTTTTTTGCCACCAACAAATGTCTGTTCAGAAGAGCTTCTGTTACCAAACATCCGACGAGTCATGAAACCATGAGCAGGCGGCGGCTCATCATCACAGGCAAGAAGCTGGATACAGATAGGCTCATAGAACCTAGCATGACTGCTAGGCCCCGCATCAGATCTGCCACACAGGACTGCAACAAGACGGTTTTATACAATATCGTGTGACGCCTTCCACTACAAAAAATATAAAAAGGGAAGAAGTACACATGTGAATACTAGAAAGTTCAGATTTATAATGACTGCAAATTTAAAAAAAACTATGATCTTAAAACTCTGATGCACTAACTAGCGGCCTCCCAAATTTGTAAGTTTCCAGATAAATCTTTCCCTAGACAACCATATCATCGTTGTATAACTTCAACAGGTCCTTGTTCCTTAGGAAGGATGTGTGTGGCATCGAAGTGTGCATAACTAAAAATTTGTGAAGCTTCAACAAATCACGATACATAATCAGGAGAACAATGGCACAACCCTCTGCATAATTCGGATTGCTACCTTCTGTCTGCCACTTCAGCATAGCTACCTGGAGCTCATCAACAACAAGCTGAAAAAAGTCCATCTGCTCCATAGCCGCATAATCCATGTTCTCAACCATGGCAGCAACCCCGCCCAAACAAACCGCAGGCCCAGGGCACAAGAAATTTTGATAAAGTATCTGGAAGAATACCTCGACAGCAAGATCACCATCATAGGATAATCATCCTCCACCAACACCTCCAGAGTTTGAACCAAGTCCTTGACATCTATACTTCATGAACGGTCAAAGCCAAGCTCATCCTTGAGGGCAGACAACAAGTCATAGTGGCCACTGGTAGCAGGCATGGGTGTAGTGCGAGGTCCCATAGGAAAACCAAAATTGTGATGAACTGCATCACGATTGATTCGAAGAACCCTACCATTCCCAAAGTCCATTATCATCATGGCATTGTCAATCACTCCCATCAGATAGCACATTAGATTGCGCGACACATTTTTATTTACTGTCAAGTCAAAGCCAGCATCTCAAACACGATTACAATGTGCTTATTTCAATAAAGCAACAGCTTTACACATAGTGGGGAGTGACAAATGTACGACCTTATTAAATCGACCATCATCTCCCTTGTTGTCATCTTCAGTTACCTTCCTGTTATTAGATTTCTTCCTCTGTGTAAAGGAAAATGCAGTCCACATTAGAAGTTTAGCCACAAAAGAGACAAAAAACGCAGATAGAATAACAATGAAAGAAAGAAATGTTGTCCACTTCAACAAACCTTTGGAACAACATCCGCCTCCCCACTAGAGTCAACATCCGTAGCTTCGTCACCATCATCACGGGGCCGCTTAGCTTGACTCTTCAATGGACCACAATCTTTCCATCTACTAGTCTGAACATCCCTCACAAAATCAGCAAGCACAAAGTCCTCATCGTCAGAGTTGGGCCCTTCACTGACATGTAGTCGCTTCCACTGAGGATCCTCTGTGCCAGCTTCAGCAGTTCTCTTACCAAGGTTCTTGTTCATGCAAGCAACATGAGGACTTCCCCGAGGAGTACCACCTTCCTCAGCAACAAAACGCAGACTCTTCTTATGCAGAGCAGGCTGCTAGACTTTACCAAATTTTGCACTCTTGGTACCATCTACAGCCCTCCTCTACTTCTCTTTCTCCGCATACTCCCTTGAGTCACTTTCAAACCTCAACTTTTTCTTGCGTTGCTTCAATTCACATGCATGAACCTGATCCAGGACCATCCAGTCGTGCATAACTTCCTCTGTACCATCAACAGATTGTGACTATGTTTCAGACAAGACGGGGCGCCTAAGGCTCTGGTCAAAGCTCACGGCAATGTCACCCTCTCTGAAATAATGGTCAATCAAGTGAGTAACCTCCTCAAACCCGGGCACCCCAGCATAAAAACTAGACATTGCGTCAAAATGAAGTTTAACTATGGTCATTAAGAAGTGCAAAAGTAAAAAATATAGTACACCTATACATATAAATGCAGTGTTGCATACACAAGCTAAATAAAAAGTAATGCAGTTCGCATATCAATGTAGTGGAATTCACCCATCTGCATACACAATCCGGATAAAACGACAGTGCAGTTCACACATACATATAGTGGAGTTCACATATACATATAAATTTAGTGTTGCATACACTAACTTGACGTCTGTTTCCAAAAAATGTCTGATTAACTTCGACAAGGCAATAACAGTATGTACAACATCAAGTAAGTAACATAAACAATAAACAAAGCATTCACATAAAAAATAGCAAGTACATATAAGAACAATGCAGTTTAAAACTCACAGGATACATATTAAATTTACAAGAGAGAGAGTGATACAACCAAATTGGCAAATTAAAAAATAAAAAGAATAAACAACATACCAAAAGGAGGAGCCACACTTATAGGAGAAGATTCAATTGGTGAATTCACTTCATGGCCTGCCTCACCACCATGTTTCTTACCACCAGGACAACTAGTGTCATTGGCGTATCATTATGACCATTGCCATCAAAATCACCTACTGGATTCAATAAAAACCAGAAACGGGAATTAGAAACATCACATGACAATAATGCCATCAAAGATGACAACTAACACAGCATAAACAAATCTGCAGGATAACTAGACAACTAGATAAACAACACAGAAAAAAAAGGCCAAGCAAGCAGTTGACATACCTTGAACTCCTCCATCTACTCTGCTTCGTGAAGACATGGCGTTTGCGTGCAGCGCAAGGACAGAGTGACAGATACCAGCAACAAAATTGATGAAATCTGACGAAACCTTAGATGCACCTTGCTCTGTCTATAGAGCACACACGAGTACCGACTTCAAATCGAAAACAAATCGTCTGCTTACGAAAAAAATAGATGAGCAAAAAATGCAGTTGCTATGGGACTCGGAAAACTAGATGAGAGGAAGATCACGACCGAGGGCACGAGAAATGTACCACAACAAAGGGGATGAATAGTGATCGAGTTAGTTTTGTTAAGGCTTGATCCCTAGTATTCATTATGTTCTTAAATTGATGTTGTTATGACTTTCCCATGCTTAATGCTTATCACTTTGGGCCTAGGTGCCATGATTTCAAATCTGAACCATTTATGTTATCACCATTATATCTATGTTCTAGATCCAATCTTGCAAGTCATATTCACCTATTACCTGTTATGATCAATAAACCCTGGGGTGACAGTAATGGGGATACTTTTCAGTGATGACCGTAGTTTGAGGAGTTCATGTATTCACTATTTGTTAATGCTTTGTTCTGGTCTTTGTTAAAGAGGCCTTAATATCCCTTAGTTTCC
The DNA here is from genome assembly GCF_002162155.2 of Triticum dicoccoides. Classification (NCBI taxonomy): domain Eukaryota; kingdom Viridiplantae; phylum Streptophyta; class Magnoliopsida; order Poales; family Poaceae; genus Triticum; species Triticum dicoccoides. The sequence continues at coordinate 300,686,441 of NC_041393.1, forward strand.
TTATGGACCCCGCTACCATGGGAGGAGAGGACAAAAGATGTCATGCAAGTTCTTTCCATAAGCACGTATGACTATTTACGGAATACATGCGTACATTATATTTATGAACATTAGCTAGTGTCGTATCGCCCTAGGTTATGCTGTTATATGATGAATATCATCCAAGGAATTCACCGATCCAATGCCTACGAATTTCCTACATATTGCATTTGCTAAGTTACTACTGTTGTTGTTACTTTTACACTTGCTACAAAATCATGGCTATCACTATTACTGTTTGTTGTTGTTACTTTTACACTTGCTACAAAATCATGGCTATCACTATTACTGTTACTATTACTGTTACCACTATTAATAAAACTATCATACTACTTTGCTAATTATCACTTTGCTACAGATAATTAATCTCCAGGTGTGTTTGAATTAACAACTCAACTGCTAATACTTGGAAATATTCTTTGGTTCCCCATGTGTCGAATCTATAAATTTGGGTTGAATACTATACCCTTAAAAATTGTTGCGATCCCATATACTTGTGGGTTATCTACGCGTACGTAGTATATGTTGGTCCCCTCCCACCTCTTCGACACATACTATATACTCCTACTGTAAGAGAAACTAAAAAGAATCAACCTTCCCGGCCAAATTAACCTCTCTGGTTGTAGGTCAAAGTGATGGCGACAACCTCGCGGGCCCATAGAAAGCGTCACACGTGAGCGAGTGTCCTGCGACAACCACTGACTGGTTGTGGCCCAAACATGTATGTATGAAAGGGTTGTGTAATGTTTCAAATAACCAATTCATGACTTTGATGTGGGACCTGCCTCACAAAATGGTCAATCCCACACGGTGGCTCACGACTTGTAGTGTACTGCCAGACCCCCCCTAGACACACACATACACACACCGCACATCCACCGCCACTACGAGGCATGTTAAATTTTTCGGTGGTGAACCTATGTGACCAAAGGAGGCTCGTGTTAAAAGTTGAAAAAAAATCAGAGATCATTCAGACGTTTTAGTACATTTATTGATTTCCTAGGGATATAATGTGCAAAAATCGAATTTGAGCTACATGCACATGTGATAGTGCACCTATACGGATTGGAAAAACATATGTGTGATATGGTCATTTTGCATCACGATTTCTTACTGTTATTTATAGTGTCCTTAATCAATATAACACTTTCTGGATTAATTATGATGCCTTTTCTCTCTTAATATGCAAATTTACATGAAGAGGGAGATTGCCGGCAGCTAGAATTATAGATCTAAAAAACCTACGCCAGAGATACCTATTCTGCACATCTCCAAATGAGCTGAAATTTTGTGGAGATTGATTTTGGAATAAATAAAAAAATACTGAAGCAAATAACTATCAGAGGGGGCCACCCAGGTACCCACAAGACCTCAGAGCGCCTGACGGTGTCCTGGACTAGGGGGTACTCACCACGTCGTCTCCCGATCAGTTGGATTGGGCCGAGGACCCCTATGGCCGTATACTCATGGGCCAGTTCGGAGAACCCCTGCCGCATACAAGGAAGACTCCACAAGACTTGTTTCCCAAGACAAGGACTCTTCTAAACCCTAGGCCTCTGGTGTCTTATATAAACCGAGGCCAGGATAGTCAATAGACAATTTCATATTCATTATTATCATCTCGTGGTAGACATATGTACTCTGTACTATCCCCATATGAATACAATCAAGAGCAGTACATAGGGTTTTACCTCCATCAAGAGGGCCCGAACCTGGGTAAAATCCGTGTCCATGTTACCATCGCTCCAAGACGCCTAGCTTAGGACCCCTACTAGGAGATACGCCGGATATTGAACCGACATTGGTGCTTTCATTAAGAGACTGGTGGGTGTTCATCACGGACCGATGGGATGATTAGGTGATATTTTTCTGTTACATTTGTTCCACGTTCTCGCGAAATTTTACTGCTATCCAGCGCAATTTTTTCCTTCCGCAGATCGGGCTGAGGAAAAGCTGTTGATTTTATCGTACGCGGTCGTGGACAATCTGTACGTGCAGTGACCGGCTTGATTCGATCTCAAGTTCAAACACGAATGGCGGCAGCTTTTGCGCCTCGGGACAGGCCTCCTAGCCGAACTTGCAAAGTGCTAAAGCATAAGCGGGGTAGACTAACAAAGGAAAGTACTACACATTGATGTAGCTCCTTCCTCTTGGTTGTACTAATCCGTCTCAGGATATCAATTTTTATTCTCTTTCTTGGACATTGCTATGATCACGGGATGGTCTAGGTAGTCTGAAATTGACTGGCTTCTCGGCAAGGCCTTTGCAGCAGTAGGAGAGACGTGCGGCGTCCAACTGCTTGGTTTCACAGTTAAAGCATTGACGGTAGTACGACTAGCTATAAAGTTCTCGGCGAGGTTGGATCGATATCTACGCCACACTGCACCAAACAAAAACATCAATTGTTTCTGCGGCCGGTTTACAATTTGGTCCGCTAAACTGCGACCGACGTGGTGGTATGGCCTGTTCTAATAGTCCGACGGACACCGCATCCACAATCTGGTCTGCCAGACAATTTCGACTGTGTCACGCGGCCAACTCAATGTGCCGAAGTGGTTGTCCCACCTCCGACGACCAAATTGTGTTGTCACCTTGGCGTGCCACCCTGTGTCGGCATCCCCACATCAGGGAGATCCTCTATTTTTTACTTTAAATTTAAATTATATCAAGGCTATTGGATAGTACTTTAAATTATATCCATGTTCATGATACAGCGGACTGTTCGGCCATGACTCGGCCGACCTGATGTACTGTGGCACATTACGAATCCGCAGTCGCTTCGGTTGTCATCTGAATAAGTCAGACACTACGCTCTAAGCCACAGCTCGGTCTGCCAGACGAATTCGCACAACATGGCGTGGTCACCACTGTCATGCCGTCAAGCTAACTTCGGCATTCAGGCCATGTTTTTCAAATTATTTATTTCATATAAAAAATTGTACTATTTTCTCTGTTTGTCTTCCGCTACTTTGTGTATGCAGGATAATCAGTTACGACCGTGTTATGCTGGGCAAGCCGATGCCAGTGTCGGCCAAATAGTGTCATCGCCCAATTGGGTCAACCTTTTCTCCCCGTAATCAGCTTCAGAGGCGTCACACGCGACTTTGGCGTCACCCTGCCGACCAACTTTGCCTTCCTAGACAGACTGGGGGCTTCACATCTCCACAGCGGTCGTGCTGTGTCGCCACCTTGGAGTATCGAGCTCTCCCCTTGGTCACTTCGGGACCGGCTTGGGGGCTGGGACCTCGACCTGCCACAAGCTCGAATCCTATCATCAACACCGAGCATACTAACCAGCTAAGTCGCTTTCATGCTCAAAAACTTGCAGTTTTAAATTTTGTTCGGTCCGACCAAGCATTATACCTTTTTGGTAAAAAGTTATTTGTGAAAAAAAAACTTCCTTGTCCAAACTTTTTTTGTGGCACACAAATTCAAATGCCCTGTTTACTTGGGGGCTCCCTTTATGAAGCCTTTCCTCTTGCATATGATTATACTTGTACGGCTTTGTTCCTTGTTCATGTATTACGCCACAATATGCACCATATTGACCTAAGTGATTTGCAAGCTCGGTTGCCTTGCTCCTGTGTTTACCCCTATGTTCCCGATTGTTCGGCTAGGGAGTAAAGGGAGCACCTCTACGATTGTCACGATTTGGTCACCCGAGCCGGACCTTAGACTGGGTGAAGCCGAAAGCTAGCGCTCTTACTGTTTTCAATAATGGCCGGCACACAACGGAACTCATGAGTACAAAAAATCTATTGCACAAGTCTCATAGTGAGCAACCGAAGAAAGGTATCGGTGGGGGTACTATTTTCTTCGAAGATGCTTCTTACACTTCATTGGTAATATAGCATAAGTTCTCTGAGCGTGCCTTGTCTGGTACAGCCTTGTTGTAAGTGCATCTAGTGCCCCTTAGTGACTTTGGTGTATTGAAGACTTATAGGTTAAGGGACTAATGTGTTTATGTGTGTACACAAGTCTATAAGTCTGTGAGAAAGTCGACCCCTAAAAATGAATATCTTCGACTGAAGATTTTGGAATTCATGAAGACTTCTCAATTGCAAGTGCGTTATATCGACTAGAGGGGGGGTGAATAGGTGATTTTTATAAATTCTTCACTAAGGAATTTGCCGGTGAGGAAATTCCTAAGTGAAGAACTACTTGCAGCGGAATAAGTACTCAGAAGTAAGCATAACAGAATACAGGCATGGTCATCATGATGAAATGAAGACACGCACAGAGTACAGAAAGCGTAAACACAGGATAACACAAGATGAAGACAAACATACTGAAGAAATTGAACTAAGGAAATTGAGAAAGTCTTCAGTCAAAGTCTTCAAACACAGATATGAACAATCACTCAACACAATAATGAGGAAATGAAAGAGTTGAGGAAATAGAACCAGTAAGGTTGGTGAAGACAATGATTTGGTAGACCAGTTCCAACAGCTGTCTCAGTTGTACGTCTGGTTGGAGCGGCTGAGTATTTAAACTCGAGGACACACAGTCCCGGACACCCAGTCGCTGAGCACGGAGCTCAGGAAACCAAGTCCTCACTGTATTCTCCTTGAAATAAGGTCACATAGACCTCGTCCAATCACTCGTGGTAAGTCTTCAGGCAACTTCCAAACCTTCACAGACTCGGTCACTCGGCGATCCACAATTCCTCTTGGATGCTCTAGACCATGATGCCTAACCGTCTGGAAGAAGCACAGTCTTCAAAGGTAAGAAGCGTCGGATCCATGCAGGATCAATCTCTTCAGTGATGCTCAATCACTTTGGGTTTGTAGGTGTTTGGGTTTGGGTTTTTCCTCACTCGATGATTTTCGCTCAAAGTCCTCGGAGGATGGGTTCTCTCAAATGACAAGTGTCAGTTTCTCTCGGAGCAGCCAACTAGCTAGTGGTTGTATGGTGCGGCTATATATAGCCTAGGGAGCAGCCCGACATGATAAGACATAAATGCCCTTCAATGATATGACCATTAGGTGGATAAGATATTTTGGGATAGCTGGCACGCAGCACAACAATGGTCGGAAATTTGACTCTCAAATTCCTCAGGTCTATCATGTTCCTCACTGTGTAGGCAATCCGCACTGGCAAATTCCTAACTCCTCAGTTAGAAAAATTCCTCAGCGACCAGAAGAACTTCGTCTCTATCACTGAAGAAATTGACTGAACTGTATGAGATTTCCAATGGCTTCACTCGAAGGGATTGGTAGGTGTAGGATTTTGATTTGAGCATCACATGGAAATTTTTCCTTAGTATTTCCTCGACCCCCTTTAATAGTACGGTGTTTCCTATGACTCAAGAAAGAGAAAACCAAAACTATGAAAACAAAGTCTTCAAGCTTCATATTCGTCGCATGAATATCAAGTCTTCACGGACACACCAATTTCTTCACTTTCAAAGTCTTCATGAAAGTCTTCAGGAATACCAAAATCTTCAGTCGAAGATATTCATTTTTAGGTGTCGACTTTCTCACAGACTTATAGACCTGTGTACACTCATAAACACATTAGTCCCTTAACCTATAAGTCTTTAATAGACCAAAATCACTAAGGGGCACTAGATGCACTTACAATCTGCCCCTTTTTGGTGATTGATGAAAATATAGGTTAAGTTTTCAACGGGGATAAACATATGAAGTGTAAGTACTGATATTGAGGAATTTAATTGCAAGATATAGAAGAACTCCCCCTGAAGATGTGCATAGTGAGGAATTTTCTTTTGAAGCAATGCACACTTGAAGAGTTGAATCAAGGAGATCTCCCCCTATATCTTGTAATTCATACATGCATTTTACATATAATATGACGAATTTGAAATGCATGATGAAATATGGTGCCTGATGAAATTCAGCATGCATGCAATAATATTAATGAGGAACAAGCATGCAGAATAACGCATCAAGAGTATCAGAGCACAGTGCATCAAAAGTATCAGAGCACCGTCGGGTTTAAGATTACAACTCAATCCAATAAAGTTTTGGAAGAGCGAGAGTTGTAACTTAGCAAAAAAATGCCCATATAATAGACCTGCTTGAAGACTAACTCAAATTTCTCCCCCTTTGTCATCGAATGACCAAAAGGATCGAAACTGAGGACTAACCCTGAAGAATATCAAGTTGATGGAGGAGCGTCAGCGTTGTCGGGGTCGGTTGTCGTAGTAGGGCCTGCCGCAGTGTCGTCCAAGTCTTCATTTTCATCAGTGTCGCGCGATGAAGAATAGGAGCTGGCCACCAAGGAAGGAACCTTGACCTTCTTGAATTTCTTCAGTGGAGGTGCAGACCAGTCAAATTTTTCCTTGAGACCCATTCTCTTCAGATCTTCTGCGCTGTAGACATGAGATAGAACAGCCCAGGTGTGGTTGAAGGTTTCATGGAGGTAGTAGTTTTTTTTCTTCACTGCATTGTGTATTGAGGTCATGTTGTGAAGAATTGAACCAAACTGACGCTTGACGCATTGATCATTGTGATCAACTTTCTAATGAAGACTGAGGAGTAACTCATGATCAGTCATCACCCTGGTGTTGTGGCTTGAGGAATTATCTTGGCAGAGGTATTGGCGGTAGAGTCATGTGTGGCAGAGTCATCATTGGTGGAGTAGGATGCAGCCTTGCAAAATTGACCATCCAATGGACGAATGCCTTCATCTATCACAGCAGTTGCCTTGCCTTTGTCATCAGCTGAGGAAAATGTCCGTTTGAGGACTTCAATTGGAGGCAAGTAGCTGCCGTGGTTCAGAGTATCAGCCTTGTAATTGAGTGAAGACCTTGTCCTGATGAACCTCATAATCCATGGTGCATAAGGCTTCAGCTCAAATAGTGACATAGCAATATTCACCAGAGTCCTCATGAAGAAATCATGGAAGTTGACGGGAACGCCCTGAATGATATTGAAAAGCATATTCTTCATGATGCCAATGACTTCTTCATCATTTGAGTCGTGGCCATTGATAGGACTCATGGTCTTCGTCAGAATGCGATCGATAGTCCGAGGCACATACAGTAATTCCTTGACGAGGAATTTGGTTTGAGGGGCCTGCCCTAGCTTCAAAGGCTTGATCAGCACTTGCATGTACTGATTTGTAAGCTCAGGTTCGTTGTAGATGCAACGAGCAGCTTCAAGGGGAGGACTGAGTGGGAGGGCACGAAGCAATTCAATTGCTGGTGCCTTGTAGTGAGTATTTTCTGACATCCAGTCTAGCACCCATGAATTCACATCTTCAGAATTTCCTGTGATGTGCAGCGTTGCATAGAATTGAAGAATGAGTTCTTCATTCCAATCACATATGTCAGTGCAGAAATTCAGCAAGCCAGCATCGTGAAGAACACTTAGGACTGGCTCGAAGCCCGGCAGAGATTCCATATCCCCGTGAGGAATGTGTTCATGATCGAAGACTTTGTCTTTGTTGAATAGCATAGAGGAATAAATATTGGCTTGACTAGCAGTCCAGAAGCGCCTCTTCCTTATGCGAGCAGAATCATAGGGGTTGTAATCTGTGAAGAACACATGCTCGCTGAAGAAATCTTCAGCCTTGAACTTTTGCTTCTTGGAGAATGGATCCTTTGGCTTGGGCAGAGGAGTGTCAGTGAGTTGCATCACGACCTCAGGAATCACAATATCTGGTTCTTCAGGCTGAGCAATTTCTGGTTCCTCTTCATTTGCAGTCTGCGTGTTCAGAAGATCAGCAGCAGTAGGTTCTTCAGCACTAGTGGCTGGAATTTCTTCATGCACAGATGAGGTGGGATGAGTTTCTTCAGAGCCCATTTGAACGGTTGGTGCAGGGTTCTGAGGTATTTGTTGTATTGGGGTGAAGAGTGGGGAATTGGGATGCTGACTGTCCCAAAAGTCATCATTCATCACAGGTGTAGTGCATCCAATATCCACGTCTTCATCTTCAATTTCTTGAATGCCAGCCTCATCAGCTGTGAACTGAGGCATGGGCGAGGAAGCAACAGGCATTGAAGGGATCGCATCCACTTCAATTTCTTCATGAATCTGCTCTAACGAAGCAGCAGAATGATTTTCTTCATCAGATCCGATGGGGATCACATATTCTTCACCAAAAGGAACAAGGTCCTTCGATGGCATGGTGGAAATTGGCACAACATCAATTGGATTTTCAAGCGAGCTGGTCATAGGCTTCATTTTCTTTGGAGCTGAAGAATCTGAAGCAGCTGATGCTTTCCTTTTCTTCACTGCAGCTTGCTCTGCGGCCTTGGTCTTTCTCACATCTGATGTAGATGGAAGGGTAGGAGTTGGTGTAGGCGCAGGAGGAGCTGAGGAATCTGGTTGATTTTCTTCAGGCGCAACTGATGCAGTTGCCCTGACTTCTTCAGTTTCTTCAGGCGCACCACTAGTGGATGCCCTGGCAATTTCTTCAGCGGCTGGAGTGGAGTCATCAGCCCGGGAACTAGCATTTTTATCAGCAGCCTGAAAGTCATCAGTGGTGCTGGCATGTTCTTTAGTTTGCTGAGCAGAAGCTTCAGCTTGAGGAATTTCTTGTTGCGATGGGGCTGCAACACTGGTGAACTTCTCAGCCAGCTTAACGAACCTGACTTTGGCTCCTTGCCAATCAGCATAATAAGCATTGAAATCATCGCTAAGGGCTTTGATTTCAGACTGGATCTTGATGAGTTCATCAGGTGTCATTTTGACAACGTTTTTCCTCAGGAACTTTTCTTTCCTGAACTGAGCCTTCTTGATCTGCCTAGCCTTCTCAAATTTCCATTTCTCTTCAGTGATGAAATGGGTCAGCATGTTATTTTGGCCCGGAGTCAAATGAAAATCAGGCATAGGAGTGTTTGGGTCCTTGTGCCAGAGATCAATGTAACCGAGGATTGCCCTTGGATCCAAAAGTAGTGGCACGTTTGTGCCTTTGGCTCTAGCGACCCTTTCTTGTCTATCTCTGATGATTTCTGCAAGTTCATCATCATCAGCTTCATTGTCAGATGGCACTTGGAAGGCAACCTGTCTCTTCTTCAGACTTGGCCGAGGACCTCGACCAGCTGTTGCCTTAGTCTTCAGCAGAGTGGGGCCTAATGAAGAGTTTGGTGCAGCTGAGGAACTCGCTGAGACACCAAAGGCAATAGAGATGCCTGCAGTCCTTTGACACGTGGCTAGATGTACAGGTGTTGAGGACTTGGCCGGAGCAGCTGAGGACTTTGGGGGAGGAGCTGAGGACTTTGGAGGAGCAGGAGCAGCATGAGGAACTGGCCGTGAGGGCTTTGAAGAATCTGGCCTTGAGGGCTTTGAAGATTCTGGCCATGAGGGCATTGCTGAGGAACTTGGCCGTGAGGGCATAGTTGGTGAAGCACTTGGCTTGTGAGCTGGCTTCTTTGCCATTGATTTTCTAGGCCTGACAGAGGCCTCAGTGTTAGCAGCAGCAGCAGAGTCTTCATTGAATTTCCTCACTGCTTCTTTGGCTTGTCTTGCCAACTTGGCTTGGTGCTTGGCCCATTCTTCAAGAAAATCCTCACCATGCTTGATGCTGGTGGGGTCAGCTTCTTGGCCAGGTGCCAATGGAGCTCTTGGGCATGGAGGATTTAGTGCGAATTTCTTCATATACTTTGGAGTTACATATCTGTACTCCCTCCATTCTATAGCCCATCTCCTTTCAATCCTCTGTATGCGCACCTTGCGCTGATTTTTATTTTCCGTTGCGAACTTAGCTTCATCAGGTGTGCAATAGTCAGCATAGATGGCCTCAGGTATTTAAAACGTAGTCATGACCTCTGGCCTTTTTCCTCCTTTCTGTGGCTTCTTACCGTCTGCCATATTTTTCAGTTGAGGAATTTGAACAATCGAATTTTCTGAAGAAGTATGCATTTTTTCTTCGAGGAACGCTGCAAATGAGTTAAGTTGATGAGAACCTAGTGATTCAGCAGCGGACATGAGTACCTGTGAACAGAGTATAGTTGCGAGGAATTTGGAGAGGTCATATGCATTCTCAGAAAGTTTTTCAAAAAGAACAAGTTTGAGGAATTTGACCAGACAAGTCTTGAAGAATTTCACTAAGCGTTCTTTGTCTTAGGTTCTAGAGTTGTATAGATTGAGGATCCACAAAATTGAGGAATCTTGAAGAAAAATGATGCTTAGAGAAACGAATCAAGAACAGATGACTAGTGAGGTGTTTTGTGTGTGAGGATTTGAAGAATAAAACACCTTTGAAGATTTTGTAGAGAAAATTTGAATCAAAGAGGGCAGTAAAAGTAACTTTTAATTACCCTTGATGAAGAACACGATGAACTGAGAAGTGTAGATTTGAAGCTCGTCAGTTCAGATCTTCCATGCCCTAACTTGGCGAAGGAAGACAGCTACGGCGGTGGCGGAGTGAAGATTTCCGCGGCCGGCGCGAGTACGACGGCGACGAGGTCGAGGCAGTGAAGCTCTTCCTCACCAACGACGATGGAGTAGCAGCGGCTCTAGGGTTTGATAAGCTCGAGCGAGAGAGAGAGCGGTCGAGCGGAGTAAAGGAAGTGAGGAAGGGGTGAGGGGGTATTTATAGTCGCAGTGAAAAACTGTTCGTCCGAAGATTTAGGACGAACGTGCCCCTGACCCTTCTCATTCGCTTGACATGTGTCACCCACGTACTGAAAAGTGGAGATCATGTTAGATCGTCGGTGAATAGATAACTCTATCGTGGGATACGGTACGGTTTGAGCGGCAAAACCGAAAATTTGGATAAGATAAGTTTTTTAGTTCCGTTCGCAATTTCTTCAGCTGACAAGGACACAGTGAAGATTTTGAACGAGTTTGAAATAGAACACAGATGAAGAATTTGTGAATAGATTGGGTTGAGTATAGCATAGAGGGGGAAGGGTCCGATCACATTCACTTAGCAGAAAATGCAACTTGAAGAAATAGCCATAAGTGAATGTTGTAGAGGACATAAACTCTTATATATATATATATATATATATATATATATATATATATATATATATATATATATAGCCAATGAAGAAAAACGACGGAAATAGTGAAGATTTTGCAAAGTTGAAGAATTTGAAAAACTGAAGAATTTCAAAACTGAGGAATTTCAAAAAATGAAGATTTTCAACTTTGGTGGTGGCGTGACCCTCCATATAAGAATGATGATTTCAGACACCGCGTACAATTGTCGTAGGGTTCTGAGAATCAAATTCTTCATTAATTTCTTCACACTTAGAGTGTTATTCTTCATTGATTGAAGAAAAACGTTTCTTCATGTGTTGCACATCTAAGTCATCAATTTTGCATCAGTGTTAGGATGAGTGTCCTTTTTCAAAGAACATTCGAAGATTCTAGGATATTTAGCTCAGACCGCAACTTGCTAAATCTCTTCTCATCGAAGGGCTTTGTAAAGATATCGGCTAGCTGTTCTTCAGTCTTCACGTGCTCGATGGAGATGTCGCCATTCAACACATGATCACGAAGAAAATGATGACGAATCTGAATGTGCTTTGTCTTCGAGTGCTGAATTGGGTTGTGAGCAATCTTGATGGCACTCTCATTGTCACAGAGGAGAGGCACATTCTTCACGTTGACGCCATAGTCCTTGAGGGTTTGCTTCATCCATAGCAGTTGAGCACAGCAAGAACCGGTAGCAATGTACTCAGCTTCCGCAGTAGACAGTGATATGCAGTTCTGCTTCTTCGAGGACCAACAGACCAAAGATCGTCTGAGGAAATGACAAGTACCAGATGTTGACTTGCGGTCCACATGATCACCGACATAGTCAGAGTCAGAATATCCAATGAGATCAAAGGTAGAGCCCTTGGGGTACCATAATCCTAGTGTTAGTGTGTGAGCTAGATATCGAAGAATATGCTTCACAGCCTTATGGTGTGATTCCTTCGGTGTAGCTTGATATCGGGCACACATGCAAAAACTAAGCATTATATCTGGCCTAGATGCACATAAGTACAATAAAGTACCAATCATGGAGCGGTATACCTTGTGATCGAAGTCAATACCATTTTCATCAGTGCATAGATGGCCATTTGTGGGCATAGGAATTTTGACGCCTTTGCAATCTTGCATGCCGAATTTCCTTAGAACATCCTTGAGGTATTTCTCCTGAGATATGAATATGCCATTGTGTTGTTGACCAATTTGAAGACCTAAGAAGAATTTCAACTCTCCCATCATAAACATTTGATATTCTTCACTCATCATATAGGCAAATTCATCACTATAACGTTGGTCAGTACAACCAAAGATAATATCATCAACGTATATTTGGCACACAAAAAGTTCACCATCATAAGATTTACTAAAGAGAGTAGGGTCGAGTGAACCGGGTGTGAAGCCATTCTTCACGAAGAATTCCTTCAAAGTATCATAGCACGTCCGAGGTGCCTGCTTGAGGCCATAGAGGGCCTTGTTGAGTCTGAAGACTTTGTCAGGATTCTTTGGATCTTCAAAACCTGGGGGTTGAGCAACATATACTTCTTCCTCAAGCTTACCATTGAGGAATGCACTTTTCACATCCATTTGATATAAAGTGATATTATGATGGTCAAGCAAGTAATATGCGAATAGCCTCAAGTCTAGCAACAGGTGCAAAAGTTTCATCGAAATCAATTCCTTCAACCTGTGTGTAGCCTTGAGCTACAAGTCGTGCCTTATGCCTCACCACAAGGCCATTTTCATCTTGCTTTATGCGGTAGATCAACTTTGTGCCAATGATATTATGTTTGCGAGGATCTGGACGTTTGACCAGTTCCCAGACATTGTTGAGCTCGAACTGATGTAATTCTTCTTGCATGGCCTGAATCCACCCAGGCTCCAGAAATGCTTCATCTACCTTAGTGGGCTCTGTGATGGAGATAAAAGCATAGTGCCCACAAAAGTTAGATAAATGTGAAGCTTTTGAGCGGGTGAGAGGACCTGGTGCTTCAATGTCATTGATGATCTTTTCAACTTGCACTTCTTTTGCAACGCGAGGATGTGCTGGTTGTCGTCGAGTAACTTGATCATCATTTTCTTCAGCACCATTTTCTTCAGCACCATTTTCTTCAGCATTGTCTTCATGTGCATTAGCTCGACGATCTTCGCGTTCTGGAATGAATTCTTCAGTAGATTCTTCGGTAGGAATGACATCTTCAGTAACCTTGAACTTGATAGAATCCTCAGGTGCTAGTTCATCTATCACATAAGGTAGGTGCTCTCTTTGCGAGCCATTAGTTTCATCGAACCGCACATCTACAGTTTCAACAACCTTGTGAAGAGCGTTGTTGAAGACTCTGTAGGTGTGCGAGTCCTTTCCGTAACCAAGCATAAAACCTTCATGTGCTTTCGGTGCAAATTTAGCATTGTGATGAGGATCTCTAATCCAACATTTAGCACCGAAGACTTTGAAATAACTCACATTGGGTTTCTTGTTAGTGAGGAGTTCATAGGCAGTCTTCTTGAAGAATTTGTGAAGATATAACCGATTGATGACGTGGCACACAGTATCAATTGCCTCAATGCAGAATCGACGAGGCATCTTGTATTCATCAAGCATAGTGCGAGCCATTTCAGCGAGGGTTCTATTCTTGCGCTCCACGATGCCATTCTGCTGAGGAGTATAAGGAGCGGATAACTCATGAGTAATACCAAGTTCATCAAGATAGCCATCAAGACCGGAATTCTTGAACTCAGTCCCATTGTCAGTTCTGATGTGCTTGATCTTCACACCAAAGTTGGTTGAAGCCCTCGAGGAAAATCGTTTGAAGATTTCCTGCACTTCATGTTTGTAAGTGACAATGTGTACCCATGTGTAACGACAATAGTCATCAACAATAACAAAGCCATATAGAGATGCATCATTTGAAACAGCAGAATAATGATTAGGACCAAAGAGATCCATGTGAAGCAATTCGAATGGACGAGTAGTGGTCATGATAGTCTTTGCTGGATGCTTGGCCTTGGTCATTTTTCCAGCTTCACAGGAACCACACAAGTGATCCTCGAGGAATTTGACATTCTCAATGCCAATGACATGCTTATTCTTCACAAGCATGTGCAAATTCCTCATGCCTGCATGACCAAGTCATCGATGCCAGAGCCAGCCTTCTGAAGCTTTTGCCAGTAAGCACACGGCTGGTTGCGGTCCTGTAGAGAAATCAACAAAATACAGATCTCCTCTCCTAAAGCCTTCGAAGACTTTCGAATGGTCAGCTTCCATGATCACAAAAACAACGATATCTTCCAAAGACAACAACCATATCGAGATCACAAAGCGTTGAGACAGACAAGAGGTTGTATCCTAAGGACTCGACAAGCATGACTTTATCCATGTGTCGATCCTTTGAGATCGCAACCTTACCTAGACCCAATACCTGACTTTTGCCTTTGTCAGCGAAGATGATATGCTTCAGATGTGACGGTGATAAAGGAGCATCCATCAATAGGTTCTTGTCACCAGTCATGTGATTTGTACATCCACTATCAACGACCCACTCGTTTGCTTTGGGCTGATCATCCTGCAGATGAATTAGTGCATCTTACGAACTGATATACTTCATCAGTGAAGAATGTGACGTCAAATTCATCAGTGCAATTTCATCAAGCAATAGTACAGATAAGCAGTGTGAGGACGTGTGAAATGAAAGTTCATTTCATCATGATTGGCCTGCGTCCTTTCAGGCATTTTTGTCAGGCCCCCAGCAAATTCTTCAGACGTTAAAGCACGTCTAGAGACCTGACCCTGTGGAATAAGTTAGTTCTTTTTCTTCACCACCCACATCTGAAGGGGTGGCAAAGAATTCATCACTCTGCGAGCACCATATGAGAAAGGTGGCATAGAAGCTAGTCCACTTTGTTTCACATAAGAGGGGTTAGGGTAAGCATATGAATAAGCAGAAAAATTCTTTGAGGACTTATGAACATAATGATTTGAAGAATAATGTGCATATTCATAGCCCTTAGCTCTACCCTGCAAAACAGAAGGGTTAGCACGATGATGTTCATGTGAGGACTTTGATACATTTGAGGAATTTGATCCATGTGAAGAATTAGGTCCATATGAAGAATTGGATCTGGGGTTCCTGTTCTTCACATGTGGTGTCATGAGGACATTCACCTGAAGACTTTCAACATAACTTTTGGGGACCCAGATTTTCTTCATAGGGGAACCGTTCCTGCAGTTAGTCCCAACATATCTAGCAAATACTTCACCATTCTGATTTTTGAACAGTTTATAGTTAGAGTCAAATGACTCATCAGAAGAATGAGGAGATTCACATGTAAAGCTAGATAAGTTAGATGGATCAACTGGAGGTCCCTTTGCAGCAACCCATGCGGTTTTGGGGTACTGCTCAGGCTTCCACTATGTTCCATCAGCATTGAGTTTCCTCTCAAAGGCAATACCCTCTTTCCTAGGGTTCCTGTTGAGGATCTGCTTTTTAAGCACATCACAAAGAGTCTGATGCCCTTTGAGGCTTTTGTACATGCCTGTCATGTACAATTCCTTCAGCCCTGTGTCGTCAGTGATACTAGCAATGTCCTCAGATGAGGAATTAGTGATAGCAGAGGTAGGTGACGAATTTGTAACAGTTGAAGCATTTGAACATTCAGGTGCAGAATTAGCAGATTCACGGTCAATGCACTTTAAGCATGGAGGAACAAATTCTTCCTGAGTAGCGCTGATTTGTTGAGCAAGTAATGAATCACGCTCCTTCTGAAGATCTTCATAACTCACTCTTAGCTTCTCATGATCTTGCTTTCTTTGAAGAAGTTCAAGAGAAAGCTTCTTGTGATCAGATAAGAGAGCGTTATGATGTCCTTGGAGATCATCAAACTTGGAATGGAGTCCCTGAAGACATACAGCCAAGGCTTTTGACTGATCCATTTCTTCACCCAACATATCATCGCTCTTATTTAGCATGTATTGAACTTTTTCCAAAGCTCTTTGTTGTTTAGTGGCAAGGGAAACAAGTTTAACATAGCTAGGTCCAAACTCATCGCCAGATTCATCATCACTGGACTCAGATAGGTAGCATTCGGTTACCTTAGCACTGTTTGCCATAAGACAGGGGTTGGACGATGATGATTCTGGTTCGAATGTCATCTCTTTGAGAGATTCCTTGTAATCCTCAAACCAAGGATCATGACGAGTTAGATGTCCATCATAGACCTCAGAGAGACGGTCCCAGATTAGCTTCGCGTGATTGAGATGCATGACGTTCCTGAACTGATTTTGGGACAGACTTGAGCAGATGACATCCTTCGCTGTGAGGTTGAGTAGAGTGTACTTGCGAATGTCATCATCCTCATCCATCTTGCATAGATCGGTAAGACCGATCTCGGTGACGGTCCACAGTTTTCTGTCCATAGCCATGAGCCGCTTTTTCATCATGGCCTTCCACCGAGGATACTCATGATCGTCAAAGATGGGACAGGAAATGCTCCTCGATCCTGCAGTCGACATAACTAGAACTCCAGGTGGTTAAACCAAAATCACACAGAACAAGCGAGTACCTTGCTCTGATACCAATTGAAAGTGTGTTATATCGACTAGAGGGGGGGTGAATAGGCGATTTTTATGAATTCTTCACTAAGGAATTTGCAAGTGAGGAAATTCCTAAGCGAAGAACTACTTGCAGCGGAATAAGTACTCAAAATTAAGCATAACAGAATATAGGCATGGTCATCATGATGAAATGAAGACACGCACAGAGTACAGAAACCGTAAACACAGGATAACACAAGATGAAGACAAATAGACTGAAGAAATTGAACTAAGGAAATTGAGAAAGTCTTCAGTCAAAGTCTTCAAACACAGATATGAACAATCACTCAACACAGTAATGAGAAAATGAAAGAGTTGAGGAAATAGAACTAGTAAGGTTGGTGAAGACAATGATTTGGTAGACTAGTTCCAACTACTGTCTCAGTTGTACGTCTGGTTGGAGCGGCTGAGTATTTAAACTCGAGGACATACAGTCCCGGACACCCAGTCGCTGAGCACGCAGCTCAGGACACCAAGTCCTCACCGTATTCTCCTTGAACTAAGGTCACACAGACCTCGTCCAATCACTCGTGGTAAGTCTTTAGGCGACTTCCAAACCTTCACAGACTCGGTCACTCGGCGATCCACAATTCCTCTTGGATGCTCTAGACCATGACGCCTAACCTTCTGGAAGAAGCACAGTCTTCAATGGTAAAAAGCGTCGGATCCACGCAGGATCAATCTCTTCAGTGATGCTCAATCACTTTGGGTTTGTAGGTGTTTGGGTTTGGGTTTTTCCTCACTCGATGATTTTCGCTCAAAGTCCTCGGAGGATGGGATGCTCTCAAATGACAAGTGTCAGTTTCTCTCGGAGCAGCCAACCAGCTAGTGGTTGTAGGGAGCGGCTATTTATAGCCTAGGGAGCATCCTGACATGATAAGACATAAATGCCCTTCAATGATATGACCATTAGGTGGATAAGATATTTTGGGACAGCTGGCACGCAGCACATCAACGGTCGGAAATTTGACTCTCAAATTCCTCAGGGCTATCATGTTCCTCACTGTGTAGGCAATCCGCACTGGCGAATTCCTAACTCCTCAGTTAGAACAAATTCCTCAGCGACCAGAAGAACTTCGTCTCTGTCACTGAAGAAATTGACTGAACTGTATGAGATTTCCAATGGCTTAACATGGAAAATTTTCCTTAGTATTTCCTCGACCCCCTTTAATAGTACGGTGTTTCCTATGACTCAAGAAAGAGAAAAACAAAACTATGAAAACAATGTCTTCAAGCTTCATATTCCTCGCATGAATATCAAGTCTTCACGGACACACCAATTTCTTCACTTTCAAAGTCTTCATGAAAGTCTTCAAGAATACCAAAATCTTAGTCGAAGATATTCATTTTTAGGGGTCGACTTTCTCACAGACTTATAGACCTGTGTACACTCATAAACACATTAGTCCCTTAACCTATAAGTCTTCAATACACCAAAATCACTAAGGGGCACTAGATGCACTTACACTTATGGCCTGATTGCCTGGTTATCAGAAACACTGTCAATATTCTCGACAGGGGGAGTACATAACACTTTTTGGCCCTTGGCCGAAGAGGTAGAAGCCGACGGTCGGTTAAGACGCGTTTAAAGTTCGGGTGAACACAGATATGATATAAGTGCTTCGGTACATACAATCATTATACATAAAATTCTTTTTCCCAAGTCACTCGGGGGCTCTTAAATTTATGTGAGCTGTTTTATGGTAAGTGTTCTTCTTCTTAGTCATTGCAAAGTCTTTTTTCTATCACTCCTTTTTTCGACGTGAGTGTGTGGTCAATAGACGGGGAGCCTAATTTCTCTCTCAAAGCCGCTAAAGTTTTCTAAACTAGCCTAATGAGAAGTACTCCACCTTCGGGATAGGAAGTTGAAGCCGTAGGCTGATCCGCTTGAAGTCTTGAGATAGGATGTGTCATGTTAAAGCACGACAGAAGCACAATTCTTTTTTTTCTAAGACCAATTTTTTGATTGGCACCGAACAATTGATCTAGTTTGAACGTCGAGTTTTCACTGACGCTTTTGGTTTTCCAATCCTATGGCACTTTTCAACCATTTGTGTGTTTTCCGCATAAATCTCGCAGTGCAGCGCCGGATACCTTTAGAGATTTGGCGAAAATTCTCGGATATTGCTATATATACATCAGTTTCGATTTGTGTCTTCAGTCAATAGTACGGTTGCCCGACTCCTATGCTTGCCTCCTACGTTCCGCTTTGTTCGGCTAGGTGTGCAAAGGGAGAACCACTGCAATTGTGCTTCCAGCTCGCATGGTTAAGCACCTCAGTGGAGAAAGCCGAAAACTGACTATCACAATAAGCGTAAACTGGTCAGCGGTCCGATGACTGTATTAAATGACGGGACGTTCATAACATTGGCCGAAGTGTTTACGGCTTGACCTTGGCTATCGCTGAACACTAACCGGGGGGCTACTTGCTGGCCTGCCAACTTTACGCTCCTATGACTAAGTGAAAGTTATAAAGCTCGCATATCTGATTGCCTCGTTTCCGCCAACACAACCACCTGCGGGCACCAAGATGTCGGCTAAGGATTGTTTTGTTATTTCGGAAACACCCTGCGTAGCATCTACAAGGGGGTAGAAGCCGACGATAGGCCAGTTTCAGATTATAAACGATCGCAACGGAAGTAAAAAATTGGGTTCATTTAGACCACAGAGTTTGGAAGCTTTCCCCAAACTAAATCCTCAGTATTTTCCTCCCACGTTGATCGGAGTTGAGGTTTCATGATCATGCTTAGCATGACAACCCATAGAGGAACCGATAGCGGGACTATTTTCTTTGGATGATGTTTCTTATCTTAAACAATAAATATAACATGTCTCTCTGCGTACCTTTGTTTATAAAAGCGTATGGCCAGATTGCCTTGTTTGCCGTAAATCTTTGCCCTCTTAAAGGCTTTATAAAGTAGGACAAACACCCCTCGGCTGCTGGCCGAGGAGGTTGAAGCCGATGGTCGGTCAACAAAGCTTTGTACAATGCGGATCCGAGCATTAACGACGTAAAGTACTTGGATACATAAAGTCATTACATATAATTTGTCATTTTACTATGGATATCGATCCTTAATTCGGCCTCCCGTGCCCGCATTAAGGCTCGGGGGCTACTGGGCTTCGGGCTTATTATTTATAAATATTAAAAGGGCACATCGATCCCCTGATCTGGTGTTGCTACCTGACCAGTATCTCAGGGGCTACTCCATTGACAATCCAATGCAGAAAATTTAAAGTGCAATATAGTTTTCGAGGAGATTATTATCCTCGGGTTGGTCGGCCGCACCCAATTTGAGTCTTGAGGACTTTGCACACCGTGTTTCTATTCCTAAGTATGCTGCCGAGCTGGGAATTGATCCTCGGGCTGATTTTATTAATCGACCTGGGTCTCAGGGGCTACTAGGGTCAGCGGTTTGATTTTTCCTTCAGGTGCATCCTGGATATTAGGCCAACACACACCATGAGGGCTACTGGCTATACATCTTGGCAGAGATTACATTGCATAATTCGGAATTAAATTCATAAAAATCAGCCCATGGCCAAGGCGGTGCACCACCTCGGATATAGTTTGGCGTTGGTGCTCGACTACAATATACACCCCAGAAGCAGTCCGGCATTAAGCTCGGACGCTAGTGGCTAGCTCCGTAGAGGGCATTTCCGGCATTAAGCTCGGCTAAACTCCTTCAACTTTTTTGAACCTTGGATATAGTCCGGCGTTGGAGCTTGGACATAGTCCGGCGTTGGAGCTCGGATGCAGTTTAGTGTTGGAGCTCAGCTGTAGCAATACTGCTCAGATTCAGTCCGACGGTGGAGCTCGCATACATTCCGGCGTTGGAGCTCGGAAGCGGTCCGGCGTTGGTGCTCGGCTGCAAAGGATACCTCGAATGCAGTCCTGCATTGGAGCTCGGACGCAAGAGGACACTGCCACCCGGGAACAACTCCAAACCCGAGGTGTGGCATAAAAATAACAATGCATTAGTAAAGGCCGAAAACTTAAATGGGCTCCTAGGATACCCGATGTGTAAACTCTTCGGATGCACTTCGGCGATCCTCAAGATCGAAGATGAGAAGATTTGTTGCACCAGCTTTGAAGACCGACGACCGAAGATGAAGAACAGTTCGAAAGAATCGAGGAGCGTCCCCAACTTGAATACCGGTTCAGGGGGCTACTAACGGTGTCCTGGACTAGGGGGTACACACCATGTAGTCTCCCGATCAGTTGGATTGGGCCGAGGACCCCTATGGCCATATACTCGTGGGCCAGTTCGGACAACCCCTGCCGCATACAAGGAAGACTCCACAAGACTTGGCGCCCAAGACAAGGACTCTTCTAAACCCTAGGCCTCCGGTGTCCTATATAAACCGAGGCCAGACTAGTCAATAGACAATCTCATATTCATTATTATCATCTCGTGGTAAACATATGTACCCTGTACTATCCCCATATGAATACAATCAAGAGCAGGACGTAGGGTTTTACCTCCATCAAGAGGGCCCGAACCTGGGTAAAATCCGTGTGCATGTTAGCATCGCTCCAAGACGCCTAGCTTAGGACCCCTACTACGAGATATGCCGAATATTGAACCGACAGCGCCCCCCTAGGCGCGCCCGGGTGGCTTGTGGGGCCCCTGGCCAGCCTTCGGTGCGCATCTTCTGGTATATAAGCCCATTTTCCCTAGAACAAATAAGGAGAGGACTTTTGGGATGGAGCGCCACCGTCTCGAGGTGGAACTTGGGCAGGAGCACTTTTGCTCTCTGGCGGAGCAATTTCGCCGGGGATACTTACCTCCGGGAGGGGGATATCAAAGTCATCATCATCACCAACATCCCTCTCATCATGGGGGATCAATCTTCATCAACATCTTCACCAACACCTTATCATCTCAAATCCCAGTTCATCTCTTATATTCAATCTTATTATCAAAACCTTAGATTGGTACATGTGGGTTGCTAGTAGTGTTGATTACATCTTGTAGTTGATGCTAGGTTGTTTATTGGGTGGAAGATTATATGTTTAGATCTATTATGCTATTCAATAGCCCTCTGATCTTGGACATGAATATGATGTGTGAGTAGTCACTTTTTACTTCAAGACATGGGAGAAGTCTTGTCATAAGTAATCATGTGAATTTGGTAATTGTTCGATATTTTGATGATATGTATGTTGTTGTTTCCCTTAGTGGTGTCATGTGAACGTCAAGTACTAGACACTTCACCATATTTGGGCCTAAGGGGATGCATTGTGGAGTAGTAATTAGAAGATGGGTTGCTAGAGTGACAGAAGCTTAAAGCCTAGTTTATGTGCTATTTCGTAAGGCGGTGATTTTGATCCATTGTTTAATGCTATGGTTAGATTTATCTTAATTCTTCTTTCATAATTGCAGCTGCTTGCGAGAGGGGTTAATCATAAGTGGGAGGCTTGTTCAAGTAAAAACAGCACCCAAGCACCGATCCACCCACATATCAATTTATCAAAGTAGCGAACGCAAATCAAACAAACATGATGAAAGTGACTAGATGAAATGCCGTGTGTCCTCAAAAAAGCTTAGCTTAGTATAAGAGATCGTTCCGGCCTGTCCTTCGCAACAAAAAGGATCGGGCTACCTTGCTTCACCATAGTTACTAATGCTATTGATGTAGGGTGGAAACCCTAAGGCAGATCTTTCATGATTTGGAGGTAATCCTACAATGAACACAAAGAACAAGAAGGGAAACACGAGCGAAAACACAAGGGTAAACACTCAAATCAATGGGAAAGATCACACATCTCTAGATCCTTGAACATAAAGAGTGATACAAGATCCACGATCAATAAAGGACGATACAAGTAGCAAGTTCTTCTCCATGAGGGGGTCTTGTGGGGTCTTCTCGTGAGGGGTCTTGAATCCACTTGTATGATCTTCTATGTAGAGGTCATGAACTCCGGTGGAGAAGGGGATCAAGTGGATGAGCAAAGCTCTATCTCTCAAATGAGCTAAACAATTGCTAACCCTAGAAAGAGGGAGGAGGAGGGGTATATATAGTCTAAGTGGACGAAGGGGTACATGGGCCTCGGCCTAACACGCTGTCAACACACAGGCATCGGACGTCTGATAGCTACCGGTTGTCCGGTGGCTTGCGAGGGTCCGAACATCTGGTACTTGTCGAAAGTCCAACGTTTTGGCTCGAGATGGTCAGCGTCGGATTGCCGGCCGGCGTCGGACATCCGGGGCATCCGTCGTCCGGTGGTCTCCATACTTCTGACGTTTTGGTTCTGTGATGGTGGTGCTGGTCGACCGGAGGGGCTCGGTCATCCTGGGGCTGGAGCATGTCGGAAGTTCAGTCGGTGTCGGTCGTCCGGCCGCTGGAGCATGCACAGGCTGGGACTCGGCTAGCTGGTTAGAGCTCCCAGGCATCGGACAACCGAAGAGTACCGGTCATCTAGTGGCTATAGATACCTGGTAGCTCTTCCTCTTGGTCATTGTACTTGGTGTCCTTGCCGCCTTGTCCGTTGGGCATAGCTAATCCGTGACCTTCCTCCAAGTACCTTATCACGCATAGGGTCTCCTCTTGAGGTAGTAGCCATGTCTCATATGTAGAAAGTGGTAGTTCGGAGAGGAGCGAGTTCACCTTATCTTTGATAGCCTTTGCTCGAGCTCTAGTAATTGGTACAAGCGTTGTCGTGGGAGACGTAGGTCAGTCCGTGGGGATGACCGTGGGATGCACCGCATCATCTCCCCTCCCCCTCTTGGGAAAGATCCAACCTCGGATCGAAAGCCTCATCACCATGGTAGGGAGAGAGATCTTTGACATTGAAGACGTCGCTCATGTTGTACTTGTCGCGCGGGAGATCGATCTTGTATGCATTGTTGTTGTAGTGTGTGAGCACCTTGAAGGGTCTCATATGTCGGCCCCTCATTGTTGTTGTGCTCCGACTCTCGCTCACGCTGCTGCTGCTGCTCTGGCTCTCGCTCGTGTTGCAGCTCTGTTTTTCCTATCGGTCACGCTGCTGCACTGCTCTTGCTTTTGTTCAGGTTGCTGCTCCACTCTGCTATTGATATCGTTCGCGCTGTTGCTCCGCTCTTCTCTCATTCGTGCTGTTGCTCTGCTCTTGCGATCGCTCGCGCTGCTGCTGCTGCACGGCCTCCGGTAGCTATAGGAGTTGCTGCTTTAGCACTCGCTCGCTGTGCTGCTGCATGAGTTACTCTCTGCTAGTGCGTTCCTTGCTCGAGCGGCTGCTGATTTAGATCACTGCTTCTCTGCTACTAGAGCTCAAAAACCCTAAACTTCTATTGCAATGCTCTGCTACTAGTTCATTCAGTTTCAATAGTAAAATTCAGTTTCGACTGTAAAGTTCAGTTTCTTCAGTTAAGTTGAGAGTAAAAAGTATTTACAACATCTGTTGGAGCGGCCATGGCGTGGCTGATGCATTTTACATCTAGCACTTTTTGGTGATGTATTTTACATCATCTATTGCAAATGATATTAGAGTCCCACTTTAGATTAACGCTGTCTTTCTTGTCCTGCTTCATCCGCACCGCTGTACACCTCACCGGAGTTGCACCAACGATGAAACCATCCATCACAGCAGAGCGTACCCTCTGTGCCGTATCCAGAGGCCTTAGATCTTCTTCCCCGCATCCGACAGTCACACCAACATCACCATACTCCACCTCCAACCCAATGATGTTGAGGTAGACAAGGCTATACCAAAGAGGTTGTACACTCGTTGCATCACTTTGTTACTCTACATTCATGTCGATCCCTCAGGAATCCTTTGGTTCAAAGCAGTTACAAATCTAGAAATAAATGAATCGTGGTCACGAAGTTAACGCCGAGAAATTGAATGCTCGTTTCAACCAATTTTAATCGGTTTAGCAAGATAGCCATTATATGATACTAATGTGGACCAAATGTAAGCTCACAAAATATTTCGAGGTCAGGCTTCAGCCTGTTGAAGACTGCCTACTAGAATCGCCACTGGTTCAAAGAAAAAGTGAAGGAAAACATAAGAATTTGGAACTTTACTATGGTACTACTATTTGTGCATTTGGTTAGAAGGAATGGAGCAAAGCAAAACTAGAGGATTTTTTTCTTTGGTGTCTATTTCAAAGAAAAAAACGTAGGAATTTTAATATCCACTTGGACGTCCTTTTCAAATTAATATGCATGGAGAACAGGACTAATTGCATTACTGGCATAATAAGATTCTTATTTCCTCATTTTAACATGGTTTGACTTTAGTTTGACCATGTTTCTCCATCCCTGTGTTCTTCCAATTCATGTGAACCGAACACCCAGGTTGACAGAAGTCCTATGTTTGCAAATGCTCTATTTTGCACATGCATTCCTATCTATTCCCGTGTTTTTCCTATATAATCCTCAAATTCTAAGGAGCCCTTACATATTTACTTCATTTTCAGATAGGTGTCAAAGAAAACTCTGTGTCTTATTTCCTGCTCCTGCCATGCCGTCATCCAACCCACCTGAGGTGCACCATCGACGGAAGTGTTCACTACAGTAGAGATTCCCCGTGCAGACTTTCTTTCGCCGCCATAGATCATCTTCCTCGTTGCTGGCAGCCACGTCAAGTGCATTACAATCATCGACGGAGCATATCAACTTGAGAACTACACAGTTCCGGAAGAGAGGTCGCACTCTTTCGTGTAAGCTTACGTTATACATTGGTTATTATTGCCTACCACTTTATTGTCTTGTTCACCTCTTAGACTTCGAGTCAGGTCCAAATTAATGTTCAAACTTGAGTTTTAAAATGCATGTAGGGAACATATCAAGGCATCAACGAATAGTATCTATCTACTATCTGGTTCATCTGGGGTCTTCTATGTGGTTCATGTTGGGTGGGCAATGATACGTCCATTTTGCATCATGCTTTTATATCAATATTTATTGCATTATGGGCTGTTATTACACGTTATGTCACAATACTTATGGCTATTTTCTCTTATTTTACAAGGTTTGCATGAAGAGGGAGAATGCCGACAGCTAGGATTCTGGGCTGGAAAAGGAGAAAATATTGGAGACCTATTCCGCACAACCCCAAAGTCCTAAAACTCCGGGAAAGTTTTTTTGGGAATTAATAAAAAATATTCAGCGGAAGAAACACCTAGGGGGGCCACCCACCACCCACGAGGGTAGGGGGCGCGCCCCCTGCCTCGTGGGCCACCTGGCAGCCCTCTGGTGCCCATCTTCTGCTATATGAGGTCTTCTACCCTGGAAAAAAATCGTAAGCAAGCTTACGGGACGAAACTACGCTGCCACGAGGCGGAACCTTGCTGGAACCAATCTAGGGCTCCGGTGGAGCTGTTCTGCCGGGAAAACTTCCCGCCGGGAGGGGGAAATCATCACCATCGTCATCACCAATGATCCTCCCATCAGGAGGGGGTCAATATCCATGAACATCTTCACCAGCACCATCTCCTCTCAAACCCAAGTTCATATCTTGTATCCTATCTTTGTACCAAAACCTCAGATTGGTACCTGTGGGTTGCTAGTAATGTTGATTACTCCTTGTAGTTGATGCTAGTTGGTTTATTTGGTGGAAGATCATATGTTCAGATCCTTAATGCATATTAATACCCCTCTGATTATGAACATGAATATGCTTTGTGAGTAGTTACGTTTGTTCCTGAGGACATGAGTGAAGTCTTGCTATTAGTAGTCATGTGAATTTGGTATTCGTTCAATATTTTGATGAGATGTATGTTGTCTTTCCTCTAGTGGTGTTATGTGAATGTCGACTACATGAAACTTCACCATTATTTGGGCCTAGAGGAAGGCATTGGGAAGTAAAAAGTAGATGATGGGTTGCTATAGTGACATAAGCTTAAACCCTAGTTTATGCGTTGCTTCGTAAGGGGCTGATTTGGATCCACTTGTTTCATGCTATGGTTAGGTTTACCTTAACTCTTCTTTTGTAGTTGCAGATGCTTGCAGTAGGGGTTAATCATAAGTGGGATGCTTGTCCAAGAAAGGGCAGTACCCAAGCACCGATCCACCCACATATCAAATTATCAAAGTATCAAACGCGAATCATATGAGCTTGATGAAAACTAGCTTGACGATAATTCCCATGTGTCCTCGGGAGCGCTTTTCTCTATATAAGAATTTTTCCAGGCTTGTCCTTTGCTACAAAAAGGATTGGGCCACCTTGCTGCACCTTATTAACTTTCATTTTTTATTACCCGTTACAAATTATCTTATCACAAAACTATCTGTTACCTACAATTTTCAGTGCTTGCAAAGAATACCTTACTGAAAACCGCTTGCCATTTCCTTCTGCTCCTCGTTGGGTTCGACACTCTTACTTATTGAAAGGACTACAATAGATCCCCTACACTTGTGGGTCATCAAGACTCTTTTCTGGCGCCATTGCCGGGGAGTGAAGCACCTTTGGTGAGTGGAACTTGGTAAGGAAACATTTATATAGTGTGCTGAAATTTACTGTCACTTGTTACTATGGAAACTAATCCTTTGAGGGGCTTGTTCGGGGTATCTTCACCCCGACCAGTAGAGAAAAGAGTTGCTCCTCAACGTACTGTACCTACTGAAAATGTCTACTTTGAAATTCCTTCGGGTATGGTAGAGAAACTGCTAGCTAATCCCTTTGTAGGAGATGGAACATTGCATCCCGATTTACACCTTATCTATGTGGATGAAGTTTGTGGATTATTTAAGCTTGCAAGTATGCCCGATGATGTTATCAACAAGAAGGTATTCCCTTTATCTTTGAAGGGAGATGCATTGATATGATATAGGCTATGTGATGATATGGGATCCTAGGACTATAAACGATTGAAATTGGAATTTCACCAGAAGTTTTATCCTATGCATCTTGTTCATCGTGATCGTAATTATATATATAATATTTGGCCTCGCGAAGGAGAAAGCATCGCTCAAGCTTGGGGGAGGCTTAAGTCAATGTTATATTCATGCCCCAATCAATCACTACTAGGAAAAGGGCTATAGATGGAAATGGCACTAATGGCGCACCAGACATGTGGTGCGCCATTAGTATATACTAATGGCGCACCACCTTCTGATGCGCCATTAGTGTTGAAACTACTAATGGCGCACCCTGCCTACGGTGCGCCATTAGTACCAATTTTTTTTGAACTAGTGCGCCTGTCCAAACATACTAATGGCGCACCGTGTGTGTGGTGCGCCATTACTAGTTAAACTAGTAATGGCGCACCATGCCACGGTGCGCCATTAGTAACCCGTGGATCGCCTTTTCAGTTTTAAAAAAAATAAAACAAAATGATAAAAATGTCAAAAAAATAAAAGAAAATAAGTTTCCCATGTGATATGTGGCCTAGTTGTTGGGAAAATTTGCAAATATGAATTTTGACTTCATTTGCAAAATCTCGCGAGAATTTGTAAAAATGGGCATAACTTTTGCATACTAACTCTGATGAAAAAGTTTTTTATATGAAAAATCATCTACTCGAAAAGTTACATCCAAATTTAACCGGGGGAACCCCGTTAAACATTTTCAAAATCCTCAAAAACCTAACAGAAAAAAAGATACGGGGCTTTTAAGATCTAGAGAGGCAAAAAAATCAAAAAAATTCAAACTTACTAATGGCGCACCTGCCCATGGTGCGCCATTAGTATCTTCCCTCCTTGAAAATTCAGAATAAGTCAAAAAAATAAAAAAAATTACTAATGGCGCACCTGACCATGGTGCGCCATTAGTATCTTCCCGCCTTCAAAATTCAAAATAAATAAAAAAATAAAAAAAATTACTAATGGCGCACCTGACCATGGTGCGCCATTAGTATCTTCCCGCCTTCAAAATTCAAAAAAAATAAAAAAAATAAAAAAAATTACTAATGGCGCACCTGACCATGGTGCGCCATTAGTATCTTCCCGCCTTCAAAATTCAAAATAAATAAAAAAAATAAAAAAAATTACTAATGGCGCACCTGCCCGCGGTGCGCCATTAGTATGTCGTATATATGGCTGGTCCTCTCCTCCTCTCTTCATTTCATCTTCCCTTCTCTCCTCCTCTGCGGCGACCTCCTCCTACCTCCTCCCTCCTCCCTCCTCCCTCC
>NC_041393.1:300715326-300769298 GCF_002162155.2 Triticum dicoccoides
CCATTAGTATGCCGCGGTTACTAATGGCGCATCCAGTTGTGGTGCGCCATTAGTATCCAAAGCACCTGGCCCCTGGGAGGCATACTAATGGCGCATCGTGGCCTATACTAATGGCGCACCAGTGGTGCGCCATTAGTATACCAGATACTAATGGCGCACCACTGGTGCGCCATTAGTAAAAATTACTAATGGCGTGCTGTTAGTGGCGCACCACAGATGCGCCATTAATGGCCATAATAGGTGCGCCATTAGTAGAGGTTTTTCTAGTAGTGAATCACTCTCAAGAGAAATGATTATTCAAAAAATTTATGCTCAGCTTTCTCTCAACAATCGCTCCATGCTCGATACTTCTTGTGTTGGCTCTTATATGATGAAGACTATTGAATTCAAGTGGGATTATTTGGAAAGAATTAAACACAACTCTGAAGATTGGGATTCCGACGATGGTAAGGAGTCAGGTATGACACCTAAGTTTGATTGTGTTAAATCTTTTATGGATACCGATGCTTTTCGTGGATTTAGCACTAAATATGGACTTGACTCTGAGATAGTAGCTTCCTTCTATGAATCATTTGCTACTCATGTTGATCTCCCTAAGGAGAAGTGGTTTAAATATAATCCTCCCACTGAAGTAAAAGTAGTTGCACCAATTGCAGTTGAAGAAAAGACTATCACTTATAATGATCCTATTATTCCTACTACTTATGTTGAGAAACCACCTTTCCCTGTTAGGATAAAGGATCATGCTAAAGCTTCAACTGTTGTTCGTAAGAGTAATACTAGAACTTATACACCACCTGATCAAATTAAAGTTGAACCTAGTATTGCTATGGTAAAAGATCTCTTGGCTGATAATATTGATGGCATGTTATTTATTTCTGTGATGAAGCTGCTAGAATTGCTAGACCCGATGCTAAGAAACATAGACTTGTTGTAGGCATGCCTGTTATTTCTTTTAAAATAGGAGATCATTGTTATCATGGCTCATGTGATATGGGTGCTAGTGCCAGTGCAATACCTTTTTCCTTACATGAAGAAATTATGCACGATATTGCACCTGCCGAGGTAGAAGAAATTGATGTTACAATTAAGCTTGCTAATAGAGATACTATTTCACCAATTGGGATTGTTAGAGATGTTGAAGTCTTGTGTGGGAAAGTCAAATGTCCTGCTGATTTTCTTGTTGTTGGTTCCCCACAAGATGATTTTTGTCCCATTATATATGGTAGACCCTTCTTGAATAGTATTAATGCTAAGATAGATTGCAAGAAGGATGTTGTTACAATTGGCTTAGGGGATATGTCTCATGAGTTTAATTTTGCTAAGTTTCATAGACAAACTCATGATAAAGAATTGCCTAGTAAGGATGAAATTATTGGTCTTGCTTCTATTGATGTGCCTCCTACTGACCCTTTAGAACAATATTTGCTAGACCGTGAAAATGATATGTTTATGAATGAAAGAAGGGAAATAGATGAAGTATTCTTTAAGCAGGGACCTATTTTGAAACACAACTTGCCTTTTGAAATCATAGGGGATCCCCCTCCACCCAAGGGTGATCCCATGTTTGAGCTTAAACCATTACCTGATACTCTTAAATATGCTTATCTTGATGAAAAGAAGATATATCATATTATTATTAGTGCTAACCTTTCAGAGCAGGAAGAGGAAAGATTATTCAAAACTCTGAAGAAGCATCGTGCTGCTATTGGATATACTCTTGATGATCTTAAGGGCATTAGTCCCACCTTATGCCAACACAAAATAAATTTGGAGGAAGATGCCAAACCAGTTATTGATCACCAATGACGGTTAAATCCTAAGATGAAAGAAGTGGTAAGAAAGGAAATACTAAATCTCCTTGAGGCAGGTATAATTTATCCCGTTGCTGATAGTCAGTGGGTAAGTCTTGTCCATTGTGTCCCTAAGAAGGGAGGCATTACTGTCGTTCCTAATGATAAAGATGAATTGATCCCGCAAAGAATTATTAGAGGTTATAGGATGGTAATTGATTTCCGTAAATTAAGTAAACCTACTAAAAAGATCATTACCTTTTACCTTTTATTGATCAAATGCGAGAAAGACTAGGCAAACATAGACATTTTTGCTTTCTAGATAGTTATTCTAGTTTCTCTCAAATAGTTGTGTCAGCGGAGGATCAAGCAAAGACTACTTTTACTTGCCCTTTCCGTACTTCTGCTTATAGACGTATGCCTTTTGGTTTATGTAATGCACCTGCTACCTTTCAAAGATGCATGATGGCTATATTCTCTGACTTTTGTGAAAAGATTTGTGAGGTATTCATCGATGATTTCTCCGTTTATGGATCCTCTTTTGATGATTGCTTGAGCAACCTAGAACGAGTTTTGCAGAGATGCGAAGATACTAGTCTTGTTTTGAATTGGGAGAAGTGCCACTTTATGGTCAATGAAGGCATTGTCTTGGGGCATAAAATTTCTGAAAGAAGTATTGAAGTTGATAAAGCTAAAGTTGATGCTATTGAAAAGATACCGTGTCCCAAGGACAGCAAAGGTATAAGAAGTTTCCTTGGTCATGCTGGTTTTATTAGGAGGTTCATTAAGGACTTTTCTAAAATCTCTAGGCCTCTGACTAATTTATTGCAAAAAGATATTCCTTTCTTCGATGATGATTGTGTATAAGCATTCGATGATGAAAGCCTTGACTTTTGCACCTACTGTTCAGCCACCTGGTTGGAATTTATCCTTTGAAATTATGTGTGATGCTAGCGATTATGTTGTAGGTGTTGTTCTAGGACAAAGAGTTGATAAGAAATTAAATATTATTCAATATGCTAGTAAAACTCTAGACACTGCTCAGAGAAATTATGCTACAACTGAAAAAGAATTCTTAGCAGTTGTATTTGCTTGTGATAAGTTCAGACCTTATATTGTTGATTCTAAAGTAACTATTCACACTAATCATGCTGCTATTAAATATCTCATGGAAAAGAAAGATGCTAAAACTAGACTTATTAGATGGGTTCTCTTGCTACAAGAACTTGATTTGCATATTATTGATAGAAAGGGAGCTGAGAACCCCGTTGCAGACAACTTGTCTAGGTTAGAGAATGTTCTTGATGACCCACTACCTATTGATGACAGCTTTCCTGATGAATAATTAGCTGTCATAAATGCTTATCGTACTGCTCCATGGTATGCTGATTATGCTAATTACATTTTTGCTAAATTTATACCACCTAGTTTCACATACCAACAAAAGAAAAAGTTCTTTTATGATTTAAGACATTACTTCTGGGATGACCCACACCTTTATAAAGAAGGAGTAGATGGTGTTATTAGACGTTGTGTACCTGAGCATGAACAGGAACAGATCCTACGCAAGTGTCACTCTGAGGCATATGGAGGACACCATGCTGCAGATAGAACTGCACATAAGGTATTGCAATCCGGTTTTTATTGGCCTACTCTCTTCAAAGATGCTCGTAAGTTTGTCTTCTCTTGTGATGAATGTCAAAGCATTGGTAATATTAGTAGACGTTGGGAAATGCCTATGAATTATTCTCTTGTTATTGAGCCGTTTGATGTTTGGGGCTTTGATTATATGGGACCTTTTCCTGCCTCTAATGGGTATACACATATTCTAGTTGATGTTGATTATGTTACTAAGTGGGTAGAAGCTATTCCAACTAGTAGTGCTGATCATAACACCTCTATTAAGATGCTTAAAGAAGTTATTTTTCCGAGGTTTGGAGTCCCTAGATATCTCATGACTGATGGTGGTTCACATTTTATTCATGGTGCTTTTCATAAAATGCTTGCTAAGTATGATGTTAGTCATAGAATTGCATCTCCATATCACCCACAGTCTAGTGGTCAAGCAGAATTGAGTAATAGAGAGCTCAAATTAATTTTGCAAAAGGCAGTTAATAGATCTAGAAAGAATTGGTCCAAGAAACTTGAGGATGCATTATGGGCTTATAGAACTGCATATAAGAATCCTATGGGTATGTCTCCATAAAAAATGGTTTATGGAAAAGCATGTCACCTACCTCTCAAACTTGAAAATAAGGCATATTGGGCTATCAAAGAGCTCAATTATGATTTCAAACTTGCCGGTGAGAAGAGGTTATTTGACATTAGCTCACTTGATGAATGGAGAACCCTAGCCTATGAGAATGCCAAGCTGTTTAAAGAAAAAGTAAAAGATGACATGACAAAAGGATACAAAAGCATGAGTTTAACGTAGGTGATTATGTGTTGCTATTCAACTCTCGTTTAAGATTTTTTGCAGGAAAACTTCTCTCTAAATGGGAAGGTCCTTACATTATCGAGGAGGTCTATCATTCCGGTGCCATAAAAATCAACAACTTCGAAGGCACAAATCTGAAGGTGGTGAACGGTCAAAGAATCAAACATTATATCTCAGGTAATCCTATAAATGTTGAAACCAATGTTATTGAAACCGTAACCCCGGAGGAATACATAAGGGACACTTTCCAGAACGTTTCAGACCCCGAAAAGGAATAGGTATGTGGTACGGTAAGTAAACCGACTCCAAACCAGTTCTAATAGCAATTTTTCTCCGTTTTGGAATATTTAAGAAAATAGAAAAATAAGAAGTAGTCCCGCAAGGACACGAGGGTGGAGGGCGCACCCTACCCCACTGGGTGCGCCACCTGCCTCGCGGGCACCTCGTGTGCTCTCCGGACTCTGTTTTCTTGCACGATACTTCTTTTGGTTAGTAAAAAAATCATTATATAATCTCCCGAAGGTTTTGACCCTCGTATCATGCAAATATCCTCTGTCTTTGTTTCGAGCTGTTTTTCTGATAGATCTAGAGCACCAGGACGTCTTCAAGCGCCCCCAAGGACAAGTTTTTTGAGAGGGTCATCAACCCCTACCTCGCGGAGGTGCTGCGTCACCCTCAAACCATTGAGATGCATGAGGGGGTGCTACACATCCGCGATGTGGAGGGACCAAGGAGTATCGAAAGCGTGGAGGCAAAGCTCGAAACAATGGAACAACAAATTTTCAAGTGCCAAGGGATGGTGGAACACAAACTCAATGCCAACGAGATGATGATCGTGGAGTTCACCAACAACCACAAGCTAGACGCCAAGAACATTGGGGAGATCATCTTCAAGCTTCATGAGAAGATCAAGCATCTCCAAGCCCAGATCAATGACCTGTAAAACCAAAACTGTGAGTATGAATATAGATTCAAGAGGATGAGTTTGGCTGCAGATTTAAGGATCTCAGAGACTCGATCATCCTTCTATGATGGTGAGCCTATGCCTTGGAAGACGGACGACAAGCCTACATCATCAACAACTCCATCATCACCTCCTCCGAGGACATAATCACATGGGTATGGGCACTCCGCTTGGCAACTGCCAAGCTTGGGGGAGTTTCCCCGGTATTGTATCACCATCACACTTCTATCTTTACTATTTTTCTTAGTTCGATCCTTTTGGTAATATCTTGATCTAGTAGAGTAAAGTTTTGATATGAATTAGTTTTGAGTTTTGCCTTGTGATCCCCCTATGTAATCGAGTCCGTGAGCTATATATAATAAAGATTGGTGTTGAGTCAAGGGCTTTGCTATCTTGCTATGATCTTGAGAAAATAGAAAGAAAAAAAGATATAAAAGAGACCATATGGATCTTATGGATAGTAATGACTTCACATATAAATAGTATGATACATAAAAGTTGTTGAGAGTTTGAAAACATAGTTTTGGTCATCGTTGAAATTAATAGGAAGAACTAAAGAAAGACAGGTTTTCACATATAAATATACTATCTTGGACATCTTTTATGATTGGGAGCACTCATTAAACTATGACATGCTAAAGAGTTGATGTTGGACAAGGAAGACAACGTAATGGGTTATGTTTTCTCACATCTCAGTTGAAGTATATTGTCATGGATCATTCAAACATGTTGAGCTTGCCTTTCCCCCTCATGCTAGCCAAACTCCTTGCACCAAGTAGAGATACTACTTGTTCTTCCAAATATCCTTAAACCCAGTTTTGCCATGAGAGTCCACCATATATACCTATGGATTGAGTAAGATCCTTCAAGTAAGTTGTCATGTTGCAAGCAATAAAAATTAATCTCTAAATATGTATGACTTATTAGTGCGGAGAAAATAAGCTTTATACGATCTTGTGATATGGAAGTAATAAAAGCGACAGACTGCATAATAAAGGTTCATATCACAAGTGGCAATATAAAGTGACATTCTTTTGCATTAAGATTTTGTGCATCCAACCATAAAAGCACATGACAACCTCTGCTTCCCTCTGCGAACGGCCTATCTTTTACATTATGCAAGAGTCAAGGTGATCTTCACCTTTCATTTTTACATTGTATCCTTTGGCAAGCACCTCATGTTGGAAAGATCCTGATATATATATCAAATTGGATGTAAGTTAGCATGAACTATTATTGTTGACATTACCCTTGAGGTAAAATGTTGGGAGGCAACACTATAAGCCCCTATCTTTCTCCGTGTCCGATTAAAACTCCATAACCATAATTATTGCGTGAGTGTTAGTGATTGTGAAAGACTAAATGATAGTTGAGTATGTGGACTTGCTAAAAAGCTCTTATGTTGACTCTTTCCTATGTTATGATAAATTGCAATTGCTTCAATGACCTGAGATTATAGTTTGTTAGTTCTCAATGAAGTTTCTGATTCATACTTGACATTGTGAATAGATTGTTACTTGAGCATAAGAAATCATATGACAATATATATATATATATATATATATATATGTGTTGTTGTTGTTATAAGAATGATCATGATGCCCTCATGTCCGTATTTTACTTTTATCGACACCACTATCTCTAAACATGTCAACATATTTTCGATATCGTCTTCCGCTTGAGGACAAGCAAGGTCTAAGCTTGGGGGAGTTGATACGTCCATTTTGCATCATGCTTTTATATCAATATTTATTGCATTCTAGGTTGTTATTACACGTTATGTCACAATACTTATGGCTATTCTCTCTTATTTTAGAAGGTTTACATGAAGAGGGAGAATGCCGGCAGCCGTGATTCCTAGCTGGAAAAGGAGCACATATTGGAGACCTATTCTGCACAACTCCAAAAGTCCTAAAACTCCACGAAAGTTATTTTGCGAATTAATAAAAAAAATTCAGCGAAAGAAACACCTGAGGGGGGCCACCCACCACCCATGAGGGTGGGGGCGCACCCTACCCCCTGGGCACGCCCCCTGCCTCGTGGGCCACCTGGCAGCCCTCCGGTGCCCATCTTCTGCCATATGAGGTCTTTTAACCTGGGAAAAATCATAAGCAAGCTTACGGGACGAAACTCCACCGCCACGAGGCGGAACCTTGGCGGAACCAATCTAGGGCTCCGGCGGAGCTGTTCTGCCGGGAAAACTTCCCTCCGGGAGGGGGAAATCATCACCATCGTCATCACCAACGATCCTCTCATAGGGAGGGGGTCAATCTCCATAAAAATCTTCACCAGCACCATCTCCTCTCAAACCCTAGTTCATCTCTTGTATCCAATCTTTGTACCAAAACCTCAGATTGGTACCCATGGGTTGCTAGTAGTGTTGATTACTCCTTGTAGTTGA
The DNA here is from genome assembly GCF_002162155.2 of Triticum dicoccoides. Lineage (NCBI taxonomy): Eukaryota > Viridiplantae > Streptophyta > Magnoliopsida > Poales > Poaceae > Triticum > Triticum dicoccoides. The sequence continues at coordinate 300,722,922 of NC_041393.1, forward strand.
TGCTAGTTGGTTTATTTGGTGGAAGATCATATGCTCAGATCCTTAATGCATATTAATACCCCTTTGATTATAGACATGAATATGCTTTATGAGTAGTTACGTTTGTTCCTGAGGACATGGGTGAAGTCTTGCTATTAGTAGTCATGTGAATTTGGTATTCGTTCGATATTTTGATGAGATGTATGTTGTCTCTCCTCTAATGGTGTTATGTGAACGTCGACTACATGACACTTCACCATTATTTGGGCCTAGAGGAAGGCATTGGGAAGTAATAAGTAGATGATGGGTTGCTAGAGTGACAGAAGCTTAAACCCTAGTTTATGCGTTGCTTCGTAAGGGGCTGATTTGGATCCACCTGTTTCAAGCTATGGTTAGGTTTACCTTAATACTTCTTTTGTAGTTGCGGATGCTTGCAATAGGGGTTAATCATAAGTGGGATGCTTGCAATAGGGGTTAATCATAAGAATTTATCCAGGCTTGTCCTTTGCTACAAAAAGGATTGGGCCACCTTGCTACACCTTATTTACTTTCATTGCTTGTTACCCGTTACAAATTATCTTATCACAAAACTATCTGTTACCTACAATTTCAGTGCTTGCATAGAATACCTTACTGAAAACCGCTTGTCATTTCCTTCTGCTCCTTGTTGGGTTTGACACTCTTACTTATCGAAAGGACTACGATAGATCCCCTACACTTAGTCTATATGTGGGTCATCAGGAAACAAACAATAGATGATCAATTGTCTATCTTTTTAAACTGAAGCTATAATCTACCTGCTATCATTAGTTTTGGATCTATCCACTCGTTTGCTAGCATCAGTCTTGATTTCTGCAGGCACCCCTTAGGCCTTACATAATCTAACTATTTTTTTATTATGCATGTCAGTTATTGTACACAATCATACTGCACACGTAGAGAAAAAGATCAGACTGTTGCATGGGAATATAATGTCATGCAGACGCCGCTCCATGGTGGGCGAAGTGGCCGCCCTCCCGCCATTCCAGATTGTATTCCAGAGGAAGATAACTGTTCAGAGGGGGATTCAGATGGAGCTGACCGCTCCTATTTACCCCCTGAGGTGTTTTCTCTAACCTGGCATCCTGATGTTAGTCATATCATGCATATGGCGACTCGCGTTGTTTACATTATACATCTTATATGTCATGACCTTAGTTTAGATTTCCTTTGTGCGAATGCCACCTGTTAGGTTTCTATATCATACTCCCACCCTTCCTAAATATTTTTCTTTTTAGAGATTTCAACAAGTGACTACGTACGGAGCAAAATGAGTGAATCTACACTCTAAAATATGTCTTGTCACATCCCTGGTCCTGGTATGCAGTAGGCTAGCCCTTCATGTGTGCATCATGTTTAACTTTTCAAATGAACTTGAAATGGGGACTGATCAAACCCTAGCACCAGATCAAATCAAATAGGTTCAACATAAAATAATTTCAATGAACCTGAAATGCCCTTCTAAATTGTTCATCATCTTTGCCTTGGTCTTAAACCTCTGACAAAAATGGTGCACAAGTTTCTAGGTCATCCTAAGGTCACTGAATTAAATCATAAGTATTTGAATTTGGACATTTAAATTCTATAAAATATTTTAAATGTCCAAATACTCCTAAACTGAAATGTTCCATGTTGGATATATTCTATACAATGGGAATGTGCAGTTTAGTGATTTTTGAAAGGGTCTAGGTATGTTTAGAAAAGCCCTAAAGATTACAGTAAAATAGAAAACAGAAACAATTAATAAGAGAGAGAGAGAGAAGGACTCACCTGGGCTTCTCACCTGCAGCAGAGCCGGCCCAGCTCCTGTTCTGGCCCAGCCCACCAGGGGCTCCCCCTGTCATCTTCCTCCTTCTGCCAGGAGGACAACCAGGTGCGTGGCGAGTGACGATGCTGCCCTGGCCACCTCCTGCTTCCCCGGCCCCTCCTAGCTTCGCCACGACGACGCCCTGAAGCCCCGTCCCCTATCCCTCACTCGCCGCTCTGTCTCCCCTACCTCTGGCTCTCTCCCTCCCACGCAACTGAGCGCGTCATCGCCACCAACGCCGTCCACCGCGGCCACCGGCTAACACTCGCCTCACCGACGCTTCCACAAGAACCGCATGACTCCTCTCCATCTCCACGCTGACGCACACGGCCGGAGAAGTCCACAGCCGTCCGCAACCTCGCCTTCTTCCTCCTCGGCCATCGGACCTCATCGTCGTCGATTCTCCGTCGTCCCTGCCTCCCCGAGCTCGACGCCTGTCTCATTAAAACCATGGTGAGCTACTGAGCGTTTCCCCTCTACCCCCCTGCTTGCTCCCGCCCTCTAGCCGTAGCCCCGAGGTCACCCGAGGCCGCCGTCCGCCATGGCCGGCGAGCCCGCGCTCCCGAGCCTCTCCTGCTCACTCCAGGGGCACTAACACGCTCCTGGCGCCTCCAGGAGGATGCCTCTCCACTCCGCTTGCTCGCTCGAGCACTGCAGCCACGTCCCTGCCCCAGCCCGAACGCCGGCCGCCGCCGCGAGCTCGTTCCGGCGAGCTCCGGCCATCCCGCGCCCTCCCGCGTGCCTCCCCTGGATGCGCGCGATCAAGGGCAACCCTCTGGTGCCCTTGGCTTGGCCCAACACCGCACGTAGCGCCACTCCGGCAACCCTCCATCGTGTTTTAGGGTCGCCGCCAGCTGAACTCCGGCGAGCTAACGTGGCCGCGCAATTAGCAGCTAATCCCCCACTAAACAACCCCCTGAGCCAATGACAGATGGGTCCCACACCCTAATTAACTCCAACTTTATTTCTTCTTAGATTAGTTATAACCCAACGGGACCCACGCGTCAGCTTTGACCAAGCTGACGTGGCTATTGACTGGGCCCACATGTCAGCAACACTAACCAGCCCAGCCACTGACCAGTGGACCCCACAGGTCAGGTTTGACCTGGACCGCACCCGTTGACTCGCTTACGTCATGCTGGCGTAGTGCTGACGCAGTAATGCATTTTCTGGAATTAGTTTATATACAGGAAATTCCAGAAAATAGCCAAAACTTCTAAAAATCATAGAAAATCAACTGTAGCTCCAAATCAAACAAGTTATATATGAAATATGATCAGAAAAATCCAATTTATCCATCTGTACAATTTTCATGCATGTTAGAACAACTTATGGCTGCTTTTTAGGACAAATCATATAAATGGCATTTGAATTTCACATATGGAGTGTGGATTTGAACTTAGGGTTCAAACCAACTTCATTTAACTTTGTTGCTAGCTGCATTAGCTCAAAACACCAGCATGTTGCCATGTCATGATCATGCATCATATTGTGCATTGCATTGATTGTATTTCTTCTCTGTTGCCGGTATTTAACCCCTCTCGGTAGACGATGTTCCGACGTTGTGATCGTTGACACTGATGAAGACTCAATGCTATCTTCAAAAGTGCCAGGCAAGCAAAACCCCCTTGTTCATTCTGATACAATCCCACTCTCTCACTCCTTCTCTCTTTTACTGCATTAGGACAACAATGATTCAACTGTTACATGTTGCGGTAGTTGAACCCCTTTCCTTTGCATGACCTGTCATTGCCACAGTAAATAGATGAAACCCACTAGCATGAGTAGGAGTTGTTTGAGCCCTGATGTGTCTACTCATCCATGCTTGTTTTTCATGCCTGCTATTGCTTAGAGTTGAGTCAGTTCTGATTCATCGGGATGAATCGGAGGTGTGTGAACATGTCCTACTATTGAGAGCTAAGTGTGTGAACACGATTTGGTAAAGGTAGCAGTGAGAGGCCATGTAGGAGTACATGGTGGGTTGTCTCATTGAAACCGTCTTCAGGAACTGAGTTCTGTGTTTGTGATCCATGAACAGCTACTACCACACATTGGGTTCCGGTAACTCGGCCTCTCTCGGCTTATTAATCAACTTGATCTCTGTCCAGGAGGTGCAACTAGTTTCTGGTGTTTGTAGGTAGTGTTAGTAGTCTACCAAGTGGCACCCGGTACAGGTGGGCTTGGGACAGACTAGGCACAGTGGCCCGGTGTACCAAGTAGCACTCGGATGGTGGGCTTGGGAACCCTGCACACGTCGTTTGGGGCCGTGAGCGACACCCCGTCCGGTTCTCCTTGCGGATGGAACCCGAATAGGCGATAAACCTGGACGAGAGACTTGTGTGGTTAGTCAGGTCATGGCCGACACCCTCGCTGGGCTTCCGCTTGAAGGTTGCCGAGTACATGTCGTGTAAACGGCGGTAAGTGGTGAGAGCTGTGTGAAGAAGTACACCCCTGCAGGGTTAATATGATCTATTCGAATAGCCGTGTCCGCGGTAAAGGACTTCTGGGTTGCCTGTACAGTTCATAGACAAGTGAAAGTGGATACTCTAAAGTTCGCAAGATAAGCGTGAGTGCTATGGATGGCGTTCTCGTAGGGAGACGGGAGCGGATCCATAGTGGTGTATTGATATGGTGAATATGTGGACTCGTGTGCGCCACCTAAAAAGAGTTACTTGCAGTCGTAGTTCAGGATAGCCACCGTTTCAAAGCTGGCTTGCTGCAGTTAAACCCCACCATCCCCTTTGTTGATAATGATGCATATGTAGTTAGTTCTGATGTAAGTCTTGCTGGGTACATTTGTACTCATGTTTCTTAATTTATGTTTTTGCAGAGAGACTTCAGTCTCGCTAGTAGTACCGCATGGACTTCGACGCTTAGCTTGTTACCTCAGCTATGATCTTGTGCCCTTGGCAGGATCTGGTAGATAGTCAGGCTTCTCAGCCTTTTTCATTTTTAGATGTCTGTACTCAGACATGCTAAGCTTCCGCTTGTGCTTGACTTGTGTGCTCTGAATGTTGGGTCATGAGACCCATGTTTGTAATATCTTGCTCCTCAGAGCCTATTGAATAAAATACTTGAGTTGTAGAGTCATGTTGTGATGCCATGTTGTATTTACACATATCGAGCATATTGTGTGAATGTTATTGAAATGCTTGGTATGTGTGGGATCTGACTATCTAGTTGTTTATCCTTGGTAGCCCCTCTTACCGGGAAATGTCTCCTAGTGATTCCACTGAGCCTTGGTAGCTTGCTACTGCTCCAGAACATTTAGGCTGGCCTGCATGTGTCCTTCTTCATTCCTGTGTCTGTCCCTTCGGGGAAATGTCACGCGGTGTCTACCGGAGTCCTGCTAGCCTGCTACAGCCCGGTTTACCGGAGTCCTGCTAGCCCAGTGCTACAACTTGGATTCACTCGCTGATGACCAACACGTTCGATGCTGGGTCATGTATGCTTGTCCCTGTAAGTTAGTGCCACTTTGGGTTTACGACTAGCCATGTCAGCCCGGGTTCTTTGTCATATGGATGCTAGCGACACTATCATATACGTGAGCCAAAAGGCGCAAACGGTCCCGGGCCTGGTAAGGCGACACCCGTGGGAATACCATGCGTGAGGCCGCAAAGTGATAGGAGGTGTTACCTGCTAGATCGGTGTGGCATAGGATCGGGGTCCTGACAGCTTTGGTATGAGAGCTTGACTGCCTGTAGGATTACTAAGCCAAACTGGTCAAAGTTGAGTCTAGAAATTCTTTAGTTATATAAGGGAATTGATTGTGGGATGGAACGTAAGGCTCTTTTTACTCCTTATACCTTATGCCCTTCTGATCCGAGTCATCTTATCTTTCCTACGGGGTTAAGGAACTAGGATATCTTTTCTTTCTATCAGGATCACGTGTTACTAATCCGTAGACCTATAGGATTGATGGTTCTAAGCTTGAGTTCAGTTCCTACTATGTTCTGTATGTTCATAGTTGATCTCAAAACCTTGATATTATGCTTTGAGTGGTTAGGCCACCATTTTTATAGCATGTCTCAAATTCTTTTGAGCATTTACAGCCGTTATGTTGTCCGAGTCATCCCAGGTTTCTAAACAGTCTGATGCATTTGCAAATCCCTTCTTACCGTTCCGATGTTCCTTTGGCCAGGTTAACCACACTAACTAGTGTGTTGAGGTACTTCATTGCCTCGGTAAATATGTTGGAGCTAGTATTATGACCCTAGGTGTCTTAGAGTACCACCTCGTAAGTAGCCATGATTTGTGTTCCCAGTGTGATCATTCTGGCCATCATTCTCAAAAGCATCCCGTGATGCCATTTAGATAGTAGGTATTCTATTCCTGGGTCCTTGAACCCGAGATTCACCCTACTTACTTCATGTTGATAGCGTTGCTAGTTCCTTTAGGATATTAGTAACCTTTGCGATAGTCCCCGAAGTTCGTGGTATTTCCTTCTTCCAAATACTATGAACCACTTTATGGCAGAAGTTTGTTGGATCAAAAGATCACAACAGGAGTGCCCTCGATGAGTTCTCCATTCTATATTGTGACTCTGCCAGTTTAACCTTTCTGAATGGGTTATCTGGAAGAAAGATGTTGAACTCGTTCGACATGCTAGTCGATGCATCCACAACTCAGAAAAGCATATGTTCTTTTGGGTTGTCCCTCTTTAGTTATATTCTGACCCACGTCTACCAATTGATAGTCGGGAGTAGTCGTGCATTCATGTTTATCGATGCCTATTATCCATGTGGTCCGTCAAGCCATTCTATTCTATAATGACTAGGAGAAATGAACTCCAGTACCTCATCCATATCTAGGATTGGGTCAAAGCAGTCATACACCGCAGATCAAAATACTAATCCAGTTTTTGTTCTGTTCCACCTTGGAGTGTTACCATCTTTATATCAAGAATATCATACGAATTGCACACCATCTTATGAACTCTTGATACAGTGATACTTCTCGCCCTCATTGTTCATTCCTTGGTCCCCGTGTTGTTGCAACCGGAATGCCGACAGATGATCTATGATGTGTGAAATCAATACTCCTAGCAACCTTGTTTCTTGGTAGTTAATGGACAATAATTTCATTCTTAACGTGTTGGTTCTTGAATCATCATTCTAAGACTGATCGTGCTATCTAGTCCATTTTCCTGGTGCACTCTTTGATCGATGAGTTAGGATTATTTCGAATCCTCGCTCTTTTGATCATATCATCTTGCCCTGAAAAGTAAGATTGTTCTCGAGCTTAATAACATACCGGTGGTTCGTGATGTTCCGAATATCCTCTCGGAAGTATTACCAGGTCGTCACCTGACCGCTATGTTGAGTTCGTGATCAAGTTGGTTTGCTTGTAACCACCCCTTCTCCAAGAATCTGTGTTGGGTACCACTGAGATAGTTGGTTAAGCTGAACAACAACTTGGAGAGTTGGAAGATAGAAGCTTGTCCGATTTAGTTCATTATAAGGGATATCTTATATGCGTGTTGAAGAAAGATGATATGTTCATCGATTGGTCCCTGTGATCAGTTGTTGGACCTATTATCTTATCAGAACTTTGATTTGAGTGTGGGCTATTCTCAAATCAAATCAGAACCAACGATATTCGTAATGTTGTCTTACTCGTGGTTCCTCCTCGAGCATACTCCATTATATCTTCTGTTCTGACCAATGCTATTACCTGTTCACATAATTATGGAATTCCATTTATATGGAAACCTGGATGAATTGTTGTTGAGCCCATCGACAACATCCTTCTCTTTTCCATAATTTTGTTGAACATCCAGCTAGTATTGGAAACTTCTATAAGCATTATCTTCATGTCCCATGCATGAAGCACATGCCCGGATGAAAGAAGTGACTTCCTCTAATTCATGTGCATTTGATGCAAGTTGCCACCGTGGATTCGAGAAAGTCAATGTTGCTTCCTTTGGAACCATCCCAAGTCAGTCATGTATACGTGCGAAGTATTCTGTGGTTTGGAGACTTGCAACCTTCATTCTATATGTATTCCTAGCACACCAAGCCACTGATTGATTTGTTCAAGGAGAAGAAGTTTCTTCATAAGAGCTAATCATGACTTATGTTAGGACTTTGTTATCCTTGATGATGGTTCCCCACCTGAACTCGGTAGTGTTTTATTATAAGACTACTATGTGGTCATGCATGTCTGGGACAGCGCGTTCACATGTGTGTAGCAGAACCAGCTCATGTTTTGGAGCTTGCTATCGTAGTTCATTTCCCGAGAATCTCGCAACGCCATCTCGTCAATTTGTGTTGCAAAGTTTCATTTTCCTTTCTAGACTTGATGGGTCTGGAATATTCTGACACCAACCAGATCTGAATCTCAGGCAGATATGATGGTTGGAACCTTTCCAAGAGCTATGATGTAGGTCCTGACAAGGTTGATGTTGGCTGACACACCTAGACAGAAGATCTATCATTGTAGTATCTTGAATGAGCAATTTTCCCATCTTCTCTATAAGGATTTCATGTGATTTTTCTAGAAGTGTTCCTTATAAATCCTTTCTCTTCTGAAGTCTGACATATACTTGATGGCCACGTTAATGCTTTAATCATGACTGTGGTATGTAGAACATCAAGGAGAACATTAGAAGTGGAGTGCTAAATGTTTCTTGGTCAATCATCCAGATTTGATCCCTTGGCCTCGCTAAGGTGAAATCTGAGAAAGTGTTATCTTCCTTCGCATCGGCATCCCCCCATCACCATTCGTCATGGTAGTATGTTGTGTTGCCAGGATCCTTGACACGGATGTTGGTAAGACCCTGATGAATATGGAAATGCTCAAGTTCTTGAGAGCACACTCAGTCACTAGGTTATATCGCCGGTATCCATTGGGTTGTGCCTTCCGTTTGCCGAGTTGTCTTATAACTCTAGTTTCCTTTCCAAATTGAGTATGCCACTCTTTCGAACTCTTCCAAATGATCATTTGTGATTTTCCTTAAGCCGGTATAAAGAGTTTCAATGATCTTTGAATCAAAGGTAATTCTTTTTGCCACTTAAGGGATGACTCCACGAGTCACCTCCTCTAAAATGTCTCGTTATGGTATCATGGCAATTCAACTCCTCGCTATGTTGACAACCATTCACCACCGTCATAAGTGTGGAATTGTTGTCTACCTAGTGAACCTTCGTCATCCTTTCCACTCCATTCCTCTAGATGTATGCTTCGTGTCTCGGCTCGAGAGATGTTGCTATGTCTCATTCCATGAGTTGATCCTATGTTGTTCGACCTTCGATAAGATCGATCCTTCTAGAGTCTTTCTTTCCCTCTCGTTGTCATGATAGTTGGAGTTCTCAGAGCAAGACGATGATACAAGATGGTGATTGAATCAACGTTCATTTGAAGTGCAACCTGGGTCATGAAGATTGCGTTAGTTGCGTTTCCCCTTCATTCTACCCTATGCTTGAATCTCGGGACGAGATTCTTGTTTAGTGGAGGCGAGTTGTCACATCCCTGGTCCTGGTATGCAGTAGGATAGCCCTTCATGTGTGCATCGTGTTTAACTTTTCAAATGAACTTGAAATGGGGACTCATCAAACCCTAGCACCAGATCAAATCAAATAGGTTCAACATAAAATCATTTCAATGAACCTGAAATGCCCTTCTAAGTTGTTCATCATCTTTGCGTTGGTGTTAAACCTCTGACAACAATGGTGCACAATTTTCTAGGTCATCCTAAGGTCACTGAATTAAATCAATTTGGACATTTAAATTCTATAAAATATTTTAAATATCCAAATACTCCTAAACTGAAATGTTCCATGTTGGATATTTTCTATACAGTGGGCATGTGCAGTTTAGTGATTTTTGAAAGGGTCTAGGTATTTTTAGAAAAGCTCTAAAGATTACAGAAAAATAGAAAACAGAAACAATTAATAAGAGAGAGAGAGAGAAGGACTCACCTGGGCTTCTCACCTGCAGTAGAGCCGGCCCAGCTCCTGTTCTGGCCCAGCCCACCAGGGGCTCCCCCTGTCGTCTTCCTCCTTCTGCCAGGAGGACAACCAGGTGCGTGGCGAGTGCCAACGCTGCCCTGGCCACCTCCTACTTCCCCGGCCCCTCCTAGCGTCGCCACGACGACGCCCAAAAGCCCCGTCCCCTCTCCCTCACTCGCCGCTCTCTCTCCACTACCTCTGGCTCTCTCCCTCCCACGCAACCGAGCGCGTCGTCGCCACTGACGCCGTCCACCGCGGCCACCGGCTAACACTCGCCTCACCGACGCTTCCACAAGAACCGCATGACTCCTCTCCATCTCCACGCTGACGCACACGACCTGAGAAGGCCACAGCCGTCCGCAACCTCGCCTTCTTCCTCCTCGGCCATCGGACCTCATCGCCGTCGATTCTCCATTGTCCCTTCCTCCCCGAGCTCGACGCCTGTCTCATTAAAACCGTGGTGAGATATTGAGCGTTTCCCCTCTGCCCCCCTGCTTGCTCCCGCCCTCTAGCCGTAGCCCTGAGGTCACCCGAGGCCGCGTCCGCCATGGCCAGAGAGCCCGCGCTCCCGAGCCTTTCCTGCTCGCTCCAGGGGCGCTGACATGATCCTGGCGCCTCCAGGAGGATGCCTCTCCACTCCACCTGCTCGCTCGAGCGCTGCAGCCGCGTCCCTGCCCCAGCCCGAACACCGGCCGCCACTGCGAGCTCGTTCCAGCGAGCTCTGGCCATCTCGCGCCCTCCCGCGTGCCTCCCCTGGATGCGCGCGATCAAGGGAAACCCTCTCGTGCCCTTGGCTTGGCCCAACACCGCACGTAGCGCCACTCCAGCAACCCTCCGCCGTGTTTTGGGGTCGCCGCCGGCTGAACTCCGGCGAGCTGACGTGGCCGCGCAATTAGCAGCTAATCCCCCACTAAACAACCCCCTAAGCCAATGATAGATGGGTCCCAAACCCTAATTAACTCCAGCTTTATTTCTGCTTAGATTAGTTATAACCCAATGGGACCCACGCGTCAGCTTTGACCAAGCTGACGTGGCTATTGACTGGGCCCACATGTCAGCAACACTAACCAGCCCCAGCCACTGACCAGTGGACCCCATAGGTCAGGTTTGACCTGGACCGCACCCCGTTGACTCGCTTACGTCATGCTGGCATAGTGCTGACGTAGTAATACATTTTCTGGAATTAGTTTATATACAGGAAATTCCAGAAAATAGCCAAAACTTCTAAAAATCATAAAAAATCAACCGTCGCTCCAAATCAAACAAGTTATATATGAAAAATGATCAGAAAAATCCAATTTATTAACATGTACCATTTTCATGCATGTTAGAACAACTTATGGCTGCTGTTTAGGACAAATCATATAAATGGCATTTGAATTTCACATATGGAGTTTGGATTTGAACTTAGGGTTCAAACCAACTTCATTTAACTTAGTTGCTAGATGCATTAGCTCAAAACACCAGCATGTTGCCATGTCATGATCATGCATCATATTGTGCATTGCATTGATTGTATTTCTTCTCTGTTGCCGGTATTTAACCCTTCTCGGTAGACGATGTTCCGACGTTGTGATCGTTGACACTGATGAAGACTCAATGCTATCTTCAGAAGTGCCAGGCAAGCAAAACCCCCTTGTTCATTCCGATACAATCCCACTCTCTCGCTCCTGCTCTCTTTTACTGCATTAGGACAACAACGATTCAACTGTTACATGTTGCGGTAGTTGAACCCCTTTCCTTTGCATGACCTGTCAGTGCCACAGTAAATAGATGAAACCCACTAGCATGAGTAGGAGTTGTTTGAGCCCTGATGTGCCTACTCATCCATGCTTGTTTTTCATGCCTGCTATTGCTTAGAGTTGAGTCAGGTCTGATTCATCGGGGATGAATCGGAGGTGTGTGAACATGTCCTACTATTGAGAGCTAAGTGTGTGAACACGATTTGGTAAAGGTAGCAGTGAGAGGCCATGTAGGAGTACATGGTGGGTTGTCTCATTGAAACCGTCCTCAGGAACTGAGTTCTGTGTTTGTGATCCATGAACAACTACTACCACACATTGGGTTCCGGCAACTCGGCCCCGCTCGGCTTATTAATCAACTTGATCTCTGTCCAGGAGTTGTAACTAGTTTCTGGTGTTTGTAGGTAGTGTTAGTAGTCTACCAAGTGGCACCCGGTACAGGTTGGCTTGGGACAGACTAGGCACAGTGGCCCGGTGTACCAAGTAGCACCCGGATGGTGGGCTTGGGAACCCTGCACACATCGTTTGGGGCCGTGAGCGACACCCCGGCCGGATCTCCAAGGCGCCGGGTTAAATAATTTTTGGTCTTCAAATACTCATCTGATATTCGGCCGGCTTGAAGATGTAAAACTTGCCGGTTTATCATTACCACAAACTATCGGATTATAAAACAGACGATGCCGGGTCATAATTGTTGTTGATACCGGTTTATGTAATTGATCCTCCTGATTGGCTCAAAACTGATAAGATGAAGATTTTTCTCCCTTATATCCATATTACCTGTAGCCCCTAAGTCTTGAGCAGAACAAAGAGATGGTTTAAGACTTGCTCCAATAAATGTTGCAACCCTGAAGAAATCCGGTTTATTCATCTCAATCATATAACTGAATATTCCACACGTGTAGCCCCCAAGTGCCGGGTTGTCATGCTTGCAGCAACCTGGGACTTGTAATTGCATTATGCTCATGAAAATTTCAACCAGTGTTTTTACCAAGGGCCGGGTCATTATGCAATAATGAGCAGGGACATTGTAGATATAACCGTGTAAATTTGAACAGCAATGTTTAGCCCCCAAGAGTCGGCTTAGTAAGATAATACTAAGCTGGGACTTTATATATACTTCATTGATAATAACATCATATGATGTAATCTCCACCACGGGGCTTGAACCCACGTCCACAAGGTTAAGAGCTTTGTGCTTTACCAACTGAGCAATGGATCCTTCAATATAATGGATTTAAGACTTATGTACCTTGAACTGTTGACAGGAGCAATTGGTAGCCCCCAAGGGCCGGCTCATTACGATGTGATGAGTCGGGTCTCCAATAAGGTGAGCAAACAATGACTTTGCATTAGCCCCCAAGTGTCATGGTGCATGCTTGCAGCGACATGAGACTTGCATATTTGATATAACCTCAATTTGAATAATGTAGCCCCCAAGTGCCGGGTCGTAAGCCTGCAGCGACTCGGGACTATTCCTTCCATTGTAGAATAAATCATATCCTTTGATACAATAATAGCCATTGCGCTAAAACGACTTTGAAAACCTCAATAATACTGGTTATTGATAATCACAATAGAAATCCAGCCATGTTGGCTATTCAAGATTTGAATAATATAACCCGGTATGAAAACCTCAATCATTCAATATCATCATGAAAATCCAGCCAGTTTTGGCTATTAAAAATTTGAATACCTCATCGGTTGATAAGTAAACCCGGAGTTTAAATACCCGGCGACTCTTGGCCAACGACGATTTAATTCGCCTTCATTGTAAGCCAGAATTTTTATAACCCGGCGGCTTATAGCCTTTGAGAAAAATCCAGAACGGATAATTATTTTGAAGGATCAAGTTCGGTAATGAGCTTGAACTTTAATCATTTATATGTCATATTCCTGCAAATCCTGCAAAGAGTTTAAACAACATATGCCCTGGCGACTTAACATTAAAAGCCAGGGCGGATAACCACCCAAATGTAGTCTTATCCTGCACACAAGCAGATCACAAGATCCCTATGATCCTTTGAATGATACCGCCGGTTTATGTGACCCAGACAGTGAAGTTGATAACTCAACTCTGTAAGATCCGACACATAGGATATTTGTAATAACTCAAATACTTGCGATTGTATAAAAACAGATAAAAATTTTGAGGCTTCGGATTGGAATACGATCAGTAAACCGTTCCAAAGGGGTTAAGCTAAGATTTGAATACGATCATATAGCCCCCAGTGGTGTTGGCTATGCCGATCAAAGTGGGTATCGACAACTATGTTCTCTTTGGTTCGAATACGACCTATGTTTGAACAGGAAAACCCCCAAATGACCACTGTAACATTGAATTTGTACTGCCGGGTTATATTACCTGTGTAATAAGGGTGATAACCCAATCCTTAGAAGCCAATGCTTCCATATAAATGATGGTTGTCATAAGTTGGCGACTTATAGTCAAAAGTCAAGCCGGTTAATCATAAAACACTTATATACATTTGAGATATAATCCCAAAAAGGTCTCAAGTTAAGTAATTGTGGCTACAATAAACTTTACCAGAGATAAAATAAAACTTTTTGAGGCTTCTGATTCAGATACGATCAGTAAACCATTCCAAAGGGGTTAAGCTAAGATTCGGATACGATCATATAGCCCCGAGTGGCTTGGCGATGCCGATCAAATGGGTATCGACAGCTATGTTCTCTTTGGTTCGAATACGACGTATGTTTGAGCAGGAAGACCCCAAGTGACCATAAGATTTGTTTAATGATGCTGATTCGTATACGATCCACATCAGACCCAAAGGGGTTAAGCTATGATTCAAATATGATCAAGAAGCCCCCAAGTGATTTGGCAGTATGCCGATCAAGCGGGTATCGACAGCTATGTTCTCTTTGGTTCGGATACGAGCTATGTTTGAATAGGAAGCCCCCAAGTGTCCATAATAAGATAAGCCGTAAGGCAGGATACATATGTTTAAACCGCGCATCATGGCAGCAAGTTCTTTTTGGCACCCTGTAATCTTTCTGAGAACTCGAACTTGCGAGAGATTAATTCTTTTTGAACTGGAACTTTAAGACGGATTTGAAAGCTTTAAAAATTTGTAAGGGACAAATTTACCTTGAGCTGGATTTTGAACCGGATTTGAGAGCTTCAATGCTTTGTGGGAGAAAGATGTCTCTTGAGCCAGATTTTAAACCAGCGTCCTTATTTTGAGCCGGAAATCTTTTGACGGCTTTTAAATTTTCTCCAATATAGCGGTAGCCTCTGGAGCCGGGTTACCTTCCCTCCGTCGACCCAGAGTTCTTGAATCCATTGAAACCGGCTAACTTTGCCGAGCCATACCATTGTAGCCCCCGAGTCTCAAGATGACTCGAAGTGTTGGCTTGAGATTCTCCATATTTGTCCATAGAAAGTGTATATCATTGGTGTTGATAACGCGATATGAATCCACAAAAAGTTGAGGTGACTGCGGCGGATTATAAATGATCTCGTATGAGCCGTGTCAGCAACTCGGCTAATGGTTCCTTCCAACCGGTTGTTTGAAGTTAACAAAACCGTAGCGGCGGCGACTTGTGCACCTACCCATTGAGCCATCCAGTGCAGACGGCGGTTGATAATATATGATAATTTGGCTCCAATTTGTTCTTGTGTTTATGTTGCAGATCAAGGCAAAGATAAACTTGTTCTTTGACAAAAATAACATTTGATAATAAAACAAAACTTGGATGGGTATCACCTGATTGTTTAGACGACGGATGATCCGTTTATTGCGACAGAGGTGGCTCATGCAGACCGGAGACTCAATATAACCCCGGCGGCTCAACGCGGCGGGGGCGGCTCGCATATGTCCATTGGCTCTAATTTATTGATCTATATATGTCGGAGTTAACCGCAACATTTAGAAGATGGAGCGAACGCGTGAGTCAGCCGCGACATTGTAAGCTGCGCGGACAGACAAATCGGCCGTGGGCGCGGACGGTTAAGTCGACACGGGTACGGTCGAATAAACCGACTATAGGCACGGTCCCGGTGAGTTGATGTAAACCGGACCGCTGAGGCGGCGATTTGCACACATCCGTTAAGCAATTTTAACCTATTGCGGATGTAGACGCGGCCTCCAATAACAGTGCGCGAGGGCCGGATCAAGCTTTAGCCATGAGGTAATTGACCTGTGTATACAATAGCACACCTCGAAAAAATCTTTTGATGATACTTAATTATAACAAAGAAGAGTTCAGAAAAATAGCACCTGCTTGTTACGGCCACGGTGATTTAGAACCAGCGGAGTGCCCGGCTGTTTGAATCCAGTGACTCGGCGGATGTGGCCGCTTGTAGCAGCGGACAGGTCAGTGGCAAGCTGATCCGGGGCGGCGCGAAGCCCGCGGAGCACCCGGCCGACGCAACGGCGGGCGGCCTGGCCTCGTTGTGGTTGAGGTGGATCGGCGAGTGACTTAGAGCCCAGCAGAGATGGAGCTGGGTGACTTTGAGAAAAAGGGCAGAAGGCAACCGAGGCAGGTTCTTCCTCCTCTTCTGGGTCGGACAAAACTCCTAGGTGGAGGCAGGAGCTGACCCCAAGACAAGCGGTGATTCGCTGCGGCGGTCGCAGCAGAAAATGGTGGATTGGGAGGCGCCCGGGAGGGGCAACGCACTAGTCGCAGTCGGAGGTGCAAGAGTGGAGTGACCAGCGGGAGCCAGCTTGCGAGCAAAGGTGGGACGGCCCGCTCATGGCACGGCTGAGAAGGCAGCCGGCGGAGGCGAAGCTGGTGGGTGGAGGTCCAGGCACGGCAAAGGCAGCGCCCAGCTTTGGAGACGGCGGTCTTCCACGGTCCGGAGGCAACGCAAGGTGGCTCGTCGGCCACATAGGCGTACTAAATGCGGGGCGCTCGACCATGGTAGCAGAGGCGACCAGGCAATGGGCAGCTCGGTCCGCAGTAGTAAGCCACGGGAGCAAGGGGACGAAGCTATGATGGCAGCGGCCTGTGGCAAGAATGGCGGCCTGAGGCCAAGGCAAACGGCAGCTTGGTGATAGAGTGACGACGAGGAGGTGCGTCGGCGGCTCACGGCCAGGGCAACTAGCTCGGAGGCAGAAACACGTCAAAAACAAAACGTAGCATAGGTCCGAGTCCTTCTCCGTGTAGTACTTGGTAAATGAATTGATTTTTTATCTTCATGTGGTGCTTGACTCTGATGCACGTAATATGCAGCAGAAGCGGACCCATGACTTGATGTGTTGATAGTAGAAGCTTGTCTCAATCCTCTCGTCGGTCGCAGTAGAAATCTTCTGGTCAAAACTTGCACATCAGCCAAACAAAGGAATCCTCTGAACTCCTGTCGGAGTCGGCGACTTGCCGTAATGTAAAGGCAAAAATTAATCTTCGACGGATCACCAAAGACGGGTGCGGCGAATGGATCGCACAACCCTAAATTTCTTTCATCTCAAATCTTTATATATGCTCTTCCGATTGCTTGTTGTTGATGCAGTTCCTTTCTTCATCTGAAAAAATTACGAAACTCTTCGGTCCCTCAAAAAGGTCCCTTCAAGAACTCAACACCACCATGCGCGAGACCCACGGTGGGCGCCAACTGTCGTAGAATTAACACGTCAGATGTCCTTAGTATCAAGACTTAGTCGCGAGGCCAACGCATCTATGTGGTAGCTTGAGAGGGGTTGATCGAGACGAGAGACGCAACACGCAAGACAAGGATTTAGACAGCTTCGGGCCCCGGGAAACATCATCCTGTAACAACCCTACATGCTGTTTGTGGCTAGGTCTCATTATGCTATAAGAAGAGTCACCGTAAGCCGGCTCCCCCTTTGTGTCTAGCCCTAGATATTGTTTCTTGTTTCCTCTCCCTCTTTGGGGAGCCCTGCCCCTCCTTATATAAGTTAGAGGGGCGGGTTACATGTGGAGTCCTAGTAGGACTATGACTAGCCTATCTTCTTTTACAAGTTAAATACAAGTCCGGGTCTTGCTTCCTCATAACGGAAATATTTGTCATCCCTTTCCTCTTAAGCTGGCCCATCATAACGTGAGCCGGCCTTATGGGCTTTGGGCCTTGTTGTCCATCTGACACACCCGCCGGGTCTCCAGTGAGTCACAATGTACAGACGGGTTATATGTAAACCGCCATGTCCAGGCAGATCTCCAGTGAGCCGCCTAGCTCCAGCCGGGTCTTCTGGTGAATCGCCTTGTCCGGCCGGGTCATAACTCTGGTCGGGTCATACCGCGGGGTATATCCCCGACAACTAGTGTATGTGATATGCTGCTTTGTTCCCTATATTTGCACTGGTGGTGAACTTTGATGCCTAGTGGATGTAATATGTGTAATAGCCTAGCGTAAGTTGCTTGCTTATTTATTTCCTTGTTGTCTTGTTTATTTGTTTGCTTGTAGTCAGTGCATTTCTTTTTCCGCGGTTTGCTAGTGCTCGCAATAAACTATTTTTAAAAACTAGGCCACAATAACCATGGGCTACATATTTACCGTAGTGACCATGGGCCTCCTACGGGCCATAGAAACAATGGGCCTTCTATGGGCCTTAGAAACAATGTGCCTTCTACGGGGCGTAGCATCCATGGGCCTTCTATGGGTCGTATGATCGATTGGCCAAACATGGGACAATAACAGACCTCACTATGGGCCGTAAATGGGCTAGAATTGGAATCATCCGTTCATGGGCCGACCATAACGGTCCATCGTTAATCGGTCACATTTGATGACGCTGCAAAAACGGCCCACCGGATTAACGGGCCACAAACAGGCCGACTATAACCACGGGCTGAATTTGGCCCACAAGCAGAAAAGGCCAGTAAGGGGCCATAAGTAAACGAATGCTGGAAATGATACCAAGAATAAATGGGCCCTGAGAAGGCCAAAATGTAACACGGGATGGAAACGACCCAATGGAATAATGGGCCGTTAATGGATAAAAAGTGATACACTATTCATTATAGGCCAGTTTCACCATATGCCGTTAATTGGCCAAGAATTACAAAGGGCCTCGTATGGGCCAAAAGACGTCATGGGCCATACATGGGCAGGAAGTTACAGCGGTCTACAATCATATAGGTCGACCCAAATGACGCTACTGGGCCTAATTCGGATAGGCCGTAACGGTCCATAACTTAGCGGGCTGTAAATGGGCTATATGCGAACATGCCGTTAACACGCTTTCCGTGAGCCGGCCCGCTAACTTTTGACCAAGTAAAATGGGCTGGCTTTTCACAGGAATGGGCCTATGTTGGGTCGTGCCATGTGTCGACGTATCATAGGCGCCTTCGGTCCAATGAGTGGATGACATCTATCCCAACGGTGAGCCGGCATGTGGTTCCTCGGGCCATTGAGAATTTTACACGTGGAAAATCCCCATTGGTCTGGGTTGTTAACTGGTTATCCGATCCAAACCGGAACCCGATAGCTTAACAGCGACCCGTTATGGTGGATGCCACGTGTCGGTCACCCTTGACAAAAGAACTTCTATGACGCGCGATTTATCATCATGGAAGTGGACACTTCCGTGATGATAATTTTGGTAATGTCATGGAACACTTCTACCAAAGCAGAGGTATGACTATCTTGATTCTGTCATAAAATCGTCATGGATGTACATGCATGACAGAAAACAAGACCTACTATGACAAACACATATCATCACGGAAGTGTATTTGTTTGTAGTGCTTGTACCTTCATGCATCTTCTTGAGGTAGTTCACTCATGCACTTGCATCCATGATGATGCGCTCTTGTAGTGGTAGAGGTCGAATGTCCAATGGGGACAACAGGTTGAAGCCATAGACGACCTCGAAGGGGGACTTGCCAGTAGAAGATTGTCGTGCTCGATTCTAGGCGTACTCGGTGATGGGTAGACATTCCTCCCACTCCTTGATGTTCTTCTTAATCGACACACGTAGTAGAGTGGAGAGCATTCGGTTCGTGACCTCCGTTTGTCCATCAGTTTGAGGATGGCATGCCAAAGAGAAAAAAATCTTGATTCCGGGCTTGACACATAGCTTCTTCCAAAAGTAGCTTAGAAACTTGATGTCGCAGTCCGAGACAATCATCTTTGGCGCTCCATGTAGACGCAAGATTTGCCTACAAAAGAGATTTGCAACATGTGAAGCATCGTCTATCTTGTTGCATGGGATGAAATGAGCCATCTTAGAGAATTGGTCCACAATAACAAACACAGAATCTTTGCCATTTCTAGTTCTAGGCAAACCAATCACAAAGTCCATACTAATATCTTCCCATGGGTGATATGGAATTGGATGTGGCATATAGAGACCATGGGATTGAGCTTTTGACTTAGCTTTGCGACATGTCGAGCATCGGTTGGTGAAGCGTGAGACGCCGGGGAACATCTTGGGCCAAAAATAGTTCTTGGAGACTAGCAAATGTCTTGTTGCGTCCAAAGTGTCCCATAAGTCCTCCTCCATGAGATTCTTGAAGAAGTAATTGATGTCTGCTAGAACTACGTCGGTATTTCCCCAAAGAGGAAGGGATGATGCAGCACAGCGACGGTAGGTATTTCCCTCAGTGATGAGACCAAGGTTATTGAACCAGTAGGAGAAGCATGCAACACAACGTAAACAACTCCTGCACACAAATAACAAATACTCACAACCCGACGTGTTAAAGGGGTTGTCAATCCCTTTCCGGTAACAGCGCCAGAAATTGGCGCGGAGACGAGAGAAAGATGTAATAGATTGGATAAATAGATCGCAAATAAAATAAAGTGCAGCAAAGTATTTTTGTATTTTTGGTTTAATAGATCTGAAAAGAAAAGCAAATGAAAATAGATCGCGAAGGCAAATATATTAAAGAAGAGACCAGGGGGGCGTAGGTTTTACTAGTGGCTTCTCTCGAGAAAAATAGCAAATGGTGTAATAATAAATTACTGTTGGGCAATTGATAGAACTTCAAATACTCATGATGATATCCAGGCAATGATCATTATATAGGCATCACATCCAAGATTAGTAGACCGACTCCTGCCTGCATCTACTACTATTACTTTACACATCGACCGCTATCCAGCATGCATCTATTGTATTAAGTTCATGGAAAAACGGAGTTATCAAATAAGAACGATGACATGACGTAGACAATGTCTATTTATGTAGAAATACACCCCATCTTGTTATCCTTAATAGCAACAATATATATGTGTTGGTTCCCCTTCTGTTGCTGGGATCAAGCACCGTAAGATCGAACCCATCACAAAGCACCTCTTCCCATTGCAAGATAAATAGATCAAGTTGGCCAAAAAAAACCAAATATCAGAGAAGAACTATGAGGCTATAAGCAATCATACATATAAGAGATCAAAAGAAGACTCAAATAACTTTCATGGATAAAAACATATATGTGATCATAAACTCAAAGTTCATCCGATCCCAACAAACACACTTCAAAAAGAGTTACATCATATGGATCTCCAAGAGACCATTGAATGGAGAATCAAGAGAGAGAGAGAGAGAGAGAGAGAGAGAGAGAGAGAGGAAGCCATCTAGATACTAACTACAGACCCGTAGGTCAACAATGAACTACTCACGCATCATCGGAGAGGCACTAATGAGGATGATGAACCCCTCTGTGATGGTGTTTAGATTGGATCTGGTGGTTCTGGAACTTGCGGCGGCTGGAATTGATTTTCGTCGACTCCCCTATGGTTTCTGGAATATTAGGGTATTTATAGAGCAAAGAGGCGGTTTGGGAGGCCACCAAGGTGGGCATAACCCACCTGGTCAGTTGTGCCCCCCTCGGGGCACCCCTCTGGTACTTCTTTGGCCCATTTTGTGTCTTTTGGTCCTGAAAAATTCCACAAAAAGGTTCGTTGTGTTTGGACTCCGTTTGGTATTGATTTCCCGCAATGTGAAAAACAAGCAGAAAACAGCAACTGGCACTGGGCACTATGTCAATAGGTTAGTACCAAAAAATGATATAAAATGATTGCAAAATGATTGTAAAACATCCAGGAATGATAATATAACAACATGGAACAATAAAAAATTATAGATATGTTGGATACGTATCAGTAATAAACGAAGAGAAGACTCGGGAATACATAGTTTGTTAGCTTTCATAAGATAATCGTCTTTGATGTAATAGCGTTCCCAAGATGTATGCATCAAACATTTGGCATATGGAATAGCAAAAGTAGGATCATGTGCATAGAAGCCTTTTATGTGGTCAAAGCCGATGACATTCAATTCAAGTTCGGTAACAAGCATGCATCTACGGGAAAGCGCATCCGCCACAACGTTTTCCTTACCTTTGATGTACTTGAAGACATAAGGAAATGACTCAATGAATTCACTCCACTTAGCATGACGCTTGTTCAACTTAGTTTGACCTTTAAGATATTTATGTGTTTCATGATCCATGTGAAGAATGCATTCATGAGGGCGGAGATAAAGCTCCCAAACATGCAAGACTCTAACTAAAGAATATAGCTCTTTGACATAGATGGGGTAGTTAAGTTGCGCTCCGGAAAGGTTTTTACTAAAGTAAGCTATGGGGCGCTTCTCTTGCATCAACACACCTCATATGCCATAACTGCTTGCATCACAATGGACCACGGAAGGTTTATCAAAGTTGGGTAAAGCAAGCAAAGGGGCATGTATAAGAAAATTCTTAAGCTCATTGAATACGGTATCTTGAGATAGTCCCCATATAAATGGTGCAATTTTCTTGCTCAAAGCATGTAAAGGTAAAGCGATGGTGCTAAAATCCATCACGAATCCACAATAGAAACCGGCTATGCTAAGAAAACTGCGCACTTGCTGCAAGTTGGTTGGTTGGGGCCAAGTTTTAATAGCATTGATCTTAGATTCATCTACATGAACACCCTTAAAAAACGAGCTTATCAACACCAAAAAGGCATTTGTCCATATTAGCACAAAGGCTCTCTTTTCTAAGAGTTTGCCACACGGTTCTAAGATGGGTGACATGATCTTGGAGAGATTTTCTAAATACAAGAATATCGTCAAAGTAGACCACAAGAAATACGCCAATGTATGGGCGAAGAACATGATGCATCACACGCATAAAGGTGCCGGTTGCTTCGGATAAACCCATAGGCATGACCAACCATTCATACAAGCCAAACATGGTTTTAAAAGCGGTTTTCCATTCATCACCCTCTTAGATGTGAATTTGGTAATATCCACTCATAAGATCAATCTTATAGAAAATGGTGGCTCCACTAAGATCATCTAACATATCTTCAACGCGTGGAATGGGGTAGCGATAATGAACGATGATAGCATTGATAGGACGGCAATCGGAACACATGTTATAAGTACCATCTTTCTTCAGAACAAGGATTGCTGGGATGACACATGGGCTCAAGCTTTCTCGTACATGGCCATTGTCGATTAGTTGTTGTACTTGCCTTTGGATATCCTTGGTTTCCTCGGGGTTGGCATGATAAGGTGCCTTGTTAGGAAGAGGTCCTCCGGGGATGAGGTCGATGCGGTGTTCGATGCCTCAAAGAGGAGGTAGACCCGGAGGTAGCTCGTCGGGGAATACATCTTGGAATTCCTTCAATAGAGAAGATAACACTAAAGGTAGATTGTGACAGGTGTTAGTTTTGGGTTCCTCGTCCGTGCACAAAAGGACATAGTGAATGACACTTGAAGGGATCTCACACACTTCTCTCATATCACTTTTGGTAGCAAATAGCACTAAGTTTTTCTGGTCGCTCATCATGGAGGCACTCAATTTGGGCTTGTGGCGCACACTCTCTTTTGGGTGGTTCGCTCTCTCTCTATGATGGGTGGCTTTCTTGTCGGTGATTACTTGACTAGGTGACATAGGTCGTAGCACATACTCCTTTCGCTTCATCTTGAATCTATTGTGATTGGTACGCCCATTAAGGATGAGGCCTTGGTCGAATTGCCATGGCCGTCCAAGAAGGAGGTGGCAAATGGACATCGGAACAACATCACACTCCAAAGTGTGTTCATATGCTCCTATCTTGAAGGAAACTTGAACCATATGTTCCACTTGGGTAGTGCCAGAGTCGCTAAGCCATTGGACCTTGTAGGGGTCGAATGCTTCATCTTGATCAATTGTAGCTTGGAGCGTAGTTCTTCACTTGCCAAGTAATGGTAACTTCCTCCATCGATGATGACCATCATGGACCTTCCGTTGATGCCCACCTTGGTGTGGAAGATATGGCTTCTTTGGTCTTTGTCTTGATGATGTTGAAGTGTCAAGAATCTTCGTCACAAAAGACTTGATCATCTTCATCTTCGTTCACTTGCCGGTGCAGGGCCACTTGCTCAAGGGCTTCCATTTCCTCTTCACTCATGGAGTCATAGGTTCTGTCATCGTTGAGGATCATGGTGCGCTTGTTGGTACACTCGAAGGATTTGTGGCCTTGGCCGCCGCATGTGAAACACTTGATTGAACTTGTCTTGATGGTCTCATCGGTTGGAGTAGATGATGATGAAGACCTCGACTTGAAGTTGCTTGCAGTAGGAGGACCACTTGATGATGTCGAAGTTTTCTTGTAGCTTGACTTGTCTCCGTTGCTTGGTGAAGTTTTTGTCAAGGTAGGAGTCGTTGTAGTCGTAGAAGCTTGGTTTGGTTGTAGGAAACGCCGTAAGTCTTGGAAGAGTACTTGGCATACTTGAAGTCATCTTGCACTTGACGTTCCGCCTTGGTAGCTTGGTGCACTAGCTCGATGAGGTTGGAGTAAGGTTGGAAGTCAACGATCTTCTTTATAGGGTGATGGAGCCCATTCAATAAACGTGCCATAGTTTGCTCATCATCTTCCATGGCATTCGCTCTTATCATGGCAATCTCCATTTCCCTGTAGTACTCTTCAACGCTCTTTGTTCCTTGCTTGAGTAGTTGTAGTCGCTTGAAGAGGTCGCGGTCAAAACATGTTGGCATAAAGCATGCTCTCATGACATCCTTCATTTGATCCCATGTTGTTATGGGTGGTTCACCTCTTGCTTCTCGTCGCTCAATGACTTGCTCCCACCAAATGAGGACATAGTCTTGGAACTCAAGGGATGCCATGGCGATCTTCTTGTCGTCCTCATAGTTGTGCAGACGGAAAAATTTGTCAACCTTTACTGCCCATGAAATGTACTCTTCGGGATCATTGCTTCCGGTGAACTTGGGCATGGTGAACTTGACCTTGACGTAGCGTTGCTCTTCATTGTGTTGGGGTCGAGGGTGATGATGCCCTTGACGTGGAGGTTTGTCAACCTCATGTTCCTCTTGGCATTGAGGATTACCATTGTCTTGTTACTCTTGGAGAACTTGGGGTTCTTGTCGAGGAGCTTGTGGAACTTGTCAGTGTACTCTTGCTTCATAGTTACTCTCTTGGACTTCATCGCGAAGCACTTCCTCTTGCTCACGAGTATGCCGGTTGCGTGCGGCGACGGTGCGACTTATCTCTCAAAGGGCATGTTGCACCTCAAGTGCTTTAGCTTCACGCCATTGTTTTTGTTGACGTTGTGCCTCGGCATCTTGTTCGTCTTGGTGTTGGCACGCTCGCTCTTCCTCTTGTTGGCGTCGACATTGTCTTTCTTGTGATTGCGCAAAGGTAGCTTGATTTTGACAATGTTGATGTTCTTGTGCTGGAAGTTGCTCCTGAGGACCGGTTCGTGTAGAGGATTGTGGTTTGGTTGATGATCTTGCCACACGGCTCGTCGAAGAGTGTTTGATGTTGGTGTACTTGAACCGGATATGGTGTCGGAGGAATGTCGACTTGAGTGGCTCTGTATTGAATAGGACGAGGTGGTAGAAGAGTGGTTGACCAACAAGGCACGAATCTCGTCCATTCTTTCATTGTTCTCTTGTTTTTGTTTGTCGATCTTGTTGTCGAAGTAGTCTCTTGTATGTTGCTCGGATTGTTGCAAGTCGGTGGCGAGATGGTCGATGTGGTCGCTCAATGCTTGTTGTTCTTGATGTAAAGCTTGTTGTGCGCCGAAGAGGTGGTTCTTGGTGATGTAGGTGTTCGGGTTCTCATCTTGCTCGATGTAGAGTGGGTTGGTAGAAGTAGTTGGCCTATCCATCATTCCAAGTAAAGTGTGAGTGGGAGAAAGAGAAGAATGTTACCAAATGTACCCTGACCAATGTTGAGAATGGATCAAAGATCACTCAACGATGTAACATGGAAATAGCGCAATTGGTACCGGTTCTCGTCAGTTTCTCACACCTACACAAATAAGCCTTTGGAGGAGCTCGGTTAGGATGGTGGTACAAAATTTATGCAATTCTTAGAAAGAATCAATAATGTTGGAAAATAATCACAAATTTTCTAATGCAACAAGTAGACCAATAGCAAAAGGAGGTACACGGGAACACACACATGGAAAGATAAATGGGGTAGTGCAACCAAAAATGAGCTCAAAATGTGGAATCCATGGAAAATTCTCTTGTTGCACAATGCTAGAGGGACGCTAGCACGATTGCACTATAGGCGGATATGAGACTTGTGCACAACCTGCAAAGAAAAAATGCAACGACTTCTATCCCAAGTATGCTATATGTGTGGTGTTCCGGTGATATGATCCAAGATGATCGAGTATGACAATCTTAATGTTGTATGATGCTATGGTTCTTGCTTAAAAGCTTGGTTGGCTCATTATTTTTGAGCTCTTTCTCATGCAAAACTTCACGGATCAAGATAGTAATTGTGTATATGTGATGACAACCTTGTGACACAAGAGATGATACCAAGACATGGACACCAAGATGATGTGATATATGCAATGATCACTAATGTGCACGAGTGACATTGCCGGCAAAACTCAAGAAGCTAGTCTCGATAGGAAGGGTACGCAAAATTGGCTACGGGATTATCAATGCAATGGCTAGGAGTAGACAAAGATGTTGTTGAGGTTACCATCCTTGATTACGGTTGAAGTTGGCAAAATGGTTGCGCGGTTGTTGTCGATGACGAGTCCGAGGCGAAGATGAGCAGCGATGGTGTTGATGTCGAACCGTCCCTAAGTTGTTGAAATGCGTTAGGAAATGGAAACTGCAACTCAAATTCTCAAAGAAGAAAACGTGTCAAAAATTTGTCGGAATTGGTGGTGGGTAAACGATGGTGGTTTGCGGGAAATGGTGGTGGTAGCGAAAGGTGTATTGGTAATGGAGTGCGTATGGGGAATTGGACGTGGATCGGTGGTGGTGGCCGAACTGAATTTTCTTTTGTTTTGTTAGGAAACTCGGACGTCCGGTGGTGGTCGGACGACCGGTACTCGTCGTATGTCCAGTGACTATCGGACATTTGGTGTCTGGGAGATTTCGGGCACGGGATGAACTTCTAGGGTTCGTGATGGTGGGGAAAAATTTGGGCAAAATTGGACGAATTTGTGGATAGAAATGGTGGATATGATTGGGGAAAGTTAGATCCACTCATGGCCAAGAAAATCCTGGATCAAATCCAAAAAAGATTCATCAAAACCAACAAATCACAAAAAAAATAGGGTTCAATTTTTTGGGGGGAATTTACGAAATTGGGACAAAATCAACAAGGGTAGGGCTCCGAATTCATGATCAACCATGGCTCATGATACCAAGATGATGTAGGGTGGGAACCCTAAGGCCGATCTTTCATGATTTGGAGGTGATCCTACGATGAACACGTAGAACACGAGGGGAAACATGTGGGAAAACACAAGGGTAAACACTCAAATCAACGGGAAAGATCACACATGCGCTAGATCCTCGAACATAAAGAATGATACAAGATCCATGATCAACAAAGGACGATACAAGTAGCAAGTTCTTCTCCGTGAGGTGGTCTTGAGGGGTCTTTCCATGAGGGGTCTTGATTCTACTTGGGGGATCTTCTCCGTAGAGGTCATGAACTCCGGTGGAGAAGGGGATCAAGTGGATGAGCAAAGCTATATCTCTCAAATGAGCTAAACCATTGCTAACCCTGGAAAGAGGGAGGAGGAGGGGTATATATAGTCTAAGTGGACGAAGGGGTACATGGGCCTCGGCCCAACACGCTGTCAACTCACAGGCATCAGACGTCCGATAGCTATCAGTCGTCCGGTGGCTCGCGAGGGTCCGTATGTCCGGTACTTGTTGGAAGTCCGACATTTTGGCTCTGGATGGTTGGCGTGAGATTTCCAGCCACCATCAGATGTCTGGGGCGTTAGTCATTCGGTTGTCTCCATACTTCTGACTTTTTTTTCTGTGATGGTGGTGCCGGTCGACCAATGGGGCTCAGTCCTCCGGGGGCTGGAGCATGTCGGACATCCGGTCGGTGTTGGTCGTCCGGCCGCCAGAGCGTGCGCAGGCTGGGACTTGACTGGCTGGCTAGAGCTCCCAGGCATCGGACGTCCGACGAGTACCGGTCGTCCAGTGGCTTTAGATTCCTAGTAGCTCTTTCTCTTGGTCATTGTACTTGGTGTCCTTGCTGCCGTTTCCATTGGGCATAGCTGATCCGTGGCCTTCCTCCAAGTACCTGATCAGGCATAGGGTCTCCGCTTGAGGTAGTAGCCATGTCTCATATGTAGAAACTGATAGTTCGAAGAGAAGCGAGTTCACCTTATCTTTGATAGCCTTTGCTCGAGCTCTAGTCATTGGTCCAAGCGGCGTCATGGGAGACATAGGTAGGTCCATGGGGATGACCGTGTGATGCTCCGCATCACAACTTATTACTTGTTATAAATTATCTTGCAATCAAACTACTCGTTACCGATAATTCAAGTGCTTGTATAAAATACCTTGCTGAAAACAGCTTGGCATTTCCTTCTAGTCCTTGTTGGGTTCGATACTCTTACTTGTCGAAAGGAATATGCATGATCCCCTATACTTGTGGGTCAGCAAGGCACTTTTCAGACCCCTCGTGAGCTTTCCCAACTCCGTTTTCTTCTAGAATACTTGTTTTTCAAGATAAAAACTCTTTATTATATATACTCCCAGACATTTTGGCGACCGCATTATGGAAATATCCTCTGTTCTTGTTTTGTGCTATATTTCTAACAGATGTAGTTCGCAATGGCTTCCCCAAGGCTCCATACCAAGCAACTTATTGTGCCACCATCGCCGAGAAAATGCCCCTACAGCGAGGTCTATTACGAGTGGTAATCAGGAGAGGAGGACAATGTCAAGGAGGAGAAGGCCGAAGAAGTTGCAGAGAACCATGTTCAAGAAGGAAGACAAGCCATGCCCATGGAGAAAACTGCAGAGGGAGATTTCCTTCAACCCTTTTATGATTATCTCTCCTCATTTGAAATTGAAGCCCTGAGGATCTTTGAGACAGTTTGTGTTCAGAATACTTATCTTACCCGTGAGGTTATTTTGCTCGGGGGAGGTGCCACGTATCGTATCACCATCACTTTTATTAGCTTTACCTATTTTTAGTTCAATCCTTGGTTATTTTGTGATTTAATTGATTTAAAGTTTAGTATGATCTATTTTCGGGTGCTAGTTTCGTGATCTTTGTATCTATGTAATCGAGTTGAGAGTTATATAATAAAGATTCACTACTGCATGATGCTGCTAACACGACACTACGATCAGAGACCCTTTGACGAAACTGTGTGTGATGCATTAATCGAAAACGGTGATGTAAAAAACTATCAAAAAAGGTGCAAAACGTTTGCAACGACGGATGCATCAAACACATTTCCGGTTTTAGTTGCGTGTGCGATGCAGGGCATACGGTTCAGTTCAATGAACTGTTTGCAATGAGGAAGAAGAATAGAAACGGGCAGCCGAATGAAGGTGTGTGCGATATGCAACATACAATTCAATCGGATTAACTATTTGTGATGAGGCAGAACAACAGAAATGGGCATCTAGATAAAGGTGTGTGTGATGGAGGGCATACGCTTTAGAAGGATTAACTCTTTGCAATTAGGCAACAGAACAGAAACGATCAGCCAGATCAAAGTGTATGCGATTTATGGCATACACTTCACATGGATGAACTGTTTGTGATTAGCCACAACAAACAGAAACAGTTAGACAGATCAACATGTGTGCGCTAGGTGGGCACATGTTCAAATTAAAAACAAGCATGCACAATGGTAACAATGAGCGCACACGATTGTTGGAACAATACGTGTGCTGACATTGCCTATTGTGGTGCACCCTATGGTGAAAACGCCACATACAAGGCCGAGAAAGCGTGCCCACGTTACGCTGTCCGGGAATAGTGCTGCACTTAGAAATTATAGAACCGTCAATAAATTTTGAGGCATCCGGTCACATTCCAAATTGCAAACCTGTTCACCCTTATCAAAACCTAAATGGTTTCCCACTTAGGAGCGTATTAGTACTCGGTTATAAATACTACTACTCCAAGATGACTGCACATTCCTCCTCAACTCCTCATCCGCAAAAACAAGCAAGTCATTAATCATCGTTCCCTTGCGTCTGCCATGGCCAGCGTGAGTTTTGGGTCGAGAGGTTGCCACTAGGAGAGGTGAGCATGGAAGCGGAAGCACTAGAGATGTCCCGCCTCGCCCCGAAAATAACCGACATGTCCCGCCGCACGGCCGTAGCAGCACAAAGGTCCCGCCATGCCGCCGAAGCAGCACGGAGGTCCCGCCACACCGTCGATGCAGCAGACTGGTTTGGCCATGCCGCGGGAGCAGCAGAGATGTCCCGCCGCACCGTGAATGCAGCAAAGATGTCCTCCCGCGCTGCAGCGGCCTAGGAAAATGTCTCGCAGGCAGACGAGGACTCTTATAGGCGCATGCATGTGATCATCCATAGCCAGATGGATCAGATCTCCGGCTGGGCGAGGTTGCAGGACGACATGAAAGCCTCATTTGAACAGGCTAACGGCGTCATCCGGCAACTAAGGGAGAGCAATGCGAAGCTCCAGGCCGAGCGCGACATGAAGATCATCGGAAGTGCGGAGCAGCAGGACGAGACCACTGTCTTGTTGAAGAGGACCGGCCTCATCGTCAAGAAACTTATGGACGAGAATGCCATGTTGCACATCAAGCACAAAAGGCTAGTGGAGGAATCTGTTGATGCTCTCAAGCAGCATCTTGAGGACAGGAAAGAGCTCATTGCCGCTCGTGACGGAGACTAGTTCCCGCGGCCTGCAGCAATGCATCAAGAAAGTAGAGATCAGCGAGCCAAATCATTTTCTTCTTCTTTTGCCCTAGTCTATTTCGGGTGTTGTCGCATGTGGCTTTTTTAATTGGGATAATTAATTTGGTGCCCTTATTGTGTCCCACTCGGTAGGTTTACCCCTAGTTTCCATAAACACTTGTTCCTTCCCAAACCACTTTGCTCCTCTTATGCTTTTGCCCTTTGACCGTTTGATCATCACTTTGAAAACTTCATAAAAAATACATACTAAATCAGAAAAATTCAAATAAGATATCAAAATGTTCAGAAAAGCATCACCTATATGTGCATATCATTTGCATTCACGAAAAAAGTGTTGGCCAGTCCCCATCTCGGTTTTAGCTCACATGATCTTAGCATGAACAGTAAAATCTTAAAAAAATCTAAAAATTCTAAAAAAATTGGTGGCAAACTTTGACCAATGTTTTGAGTGCTTGCCAAGTTTCATAAGGGAATGGAATTCGTGGAAGTCGTGGCAAAAAAATGAAATTTTGGAGCATTTATTTTTGTTTTTTTGCCACGACTTCCACCAATGTTATTCCCTTATGAAACTTGGCAAGCACTCAAAACATTGGTCAAAGTTTGCCACCAATTTTTTTAGAATTTTTTAGATTTTACTGTTCATGCTAAGATCATATGAGCTAAAACTGAGATGGGGACTGGCCAACACTTTTTTCATGAATGCAAATGACATGCACATATAGGTGATGCTTTTTCTGAACATTTTGATATCTTATTTGAATTTTTCTGAGTTAGTATGAATTTTTTATGAAGTTTTCAAAGTGATGGTCAAACGTTCAAAGGGCAAAAGCATAAGAGGAGCAAAGTGGTTTGGGCAGGAACAAGTGTTTTTGGAAACTAGGGGTAAACCTGCCGAGTGTGACCCAACTAGGGGCATAAAATCAATTATCCCTTTTTAATTATGTTCCTAAATATGTAGGACAATTATTATCCACTATCATCGTCCTTATATTCACCAGTCGTGCTATAAGTCGCAGTCGATGCTCTATAGGTCCATCGAATCTTACAACAAGATCTATGCAAAACTTTCTTTTTAGATTTTCTTTTATCTCTCTTAAATCTCAGTCCAGTGAGACATAGCCGCACCGTGAAATAGGGGCTCGGGCACAATTAATGGAGATGTTGGGAGGGAGGTGCGCAACCGATAGAGGTCAAAGGGCTCTCCTCCTGATGAGCACGCGCACGCCTACTCAAATAGCTACCCCCGCACGACACCTCCTAACCAATAAAAAAAGGGGACGCGTGGCGGCACGTAATTTGTGAGTAGAACGCCTATGATTTCAATAATCATTGTGTTTCTGATTTGTAATGTGACAGCACTTGTTCGAAAATGACTTTGTTGATTGTTATTGTGTGCTCCTTCGCAATTCGGACAGAAAAATTACCACAACATGTTGGTGCCATGTCACGACACCATGCCAAGTTTCATGATTTTTAGGCGAGTTTTGGATTTATGGGGATTTTAAAACCATGTTTATTGATGTTTCTGGCCAAGCCAAGACGCCAAGATGTTTGAATTCCATTCCCACTTCTTCCATGGGACCTAGAAGTTCGCCCAAGTACACACAAATGATTTTCCAACTAACTTTTGCCCACTGGAGCAAGAGCTTGTACTTCAAATTTGAATTATGTGCATTAAGTGTCTGGAAAATGAATTAATGTATAAAAAGGCCAAACAGACCCGGAATAATTCTAAAATTTAGCACAAAACTCCTATTTGGTCTAAGCAGCCTGTGTAAAAAATCAAGGTGGAGAAGGCAGTGTATGTCATTTCACACACGGAGATGACACGTTCCCTCTCGGAACCATGAGCCTTCTTGAGAAAAGCTCCGGTTTGCAAGAAGCTTATACCAAGGCTTGTCCCAATTCGGCCAAAAAAATTACCACAACATGTTGGTGCCATGTCATGACACCATGCCAAGTTTCACGATTTTCAGGCGTGTTTTGGATTTACAGGAATTAAAAAACCAAGTTTCTCAATATTTACAACCAAGGCACGACGCCCAGATGTTTGAATTCCATTCCCATTTCTTGCATGGGACCTACAAATTCATCCAAGGACACAGATGTGATTTTTCAACCAACTTTGGTGCATTGGAGCATGTGCTTGTAGTTAAAATTTGAATTATGCACAATAAATGCCCAAAAATTTAATTAATGTATAAAAAGGACAAACAAACCCAGAATAATTCCAAAATTTAGCATGATACTTCTATTTGGTCTCATCTGCCTGTGTAAAAATGAAGGCGGGAGAAGGCAGTGTATGTCGTTTCGCACACGGAGGTGACACGTACCCTCCCGGAACTATGAGCCTTCTTGAGAAAAGCTCCGGTTTGCAAGAAGCTTATACCAAAGCTTGTCCCAATTCAGCCAAACAAATTACCACAGCATGTTGATGCCATGTCATGACACCATGCCAAGTTTCACGATTTTCAGGCGTGTTTTGGATTTATAGGAATTAAGAAACCAAGTTTCTCAATATTTACAACCGAGGCACGACGCCGAGATGTTTGAATTCCATTCCCATTTCTTGCATGGGACCTACAAATTCACCCAAGGACACACATGTGATTTTCAACCAACTTTGGTGCACTGGAGCATGTGCTTGTAGTTAAAATTTTAATTATGCACATTAAATGCCCATAAATTTAATTAATGTATAAAAAAGGCCAAACGAACCCGGAATAATTCCAA
Organism: Triticum dicoccoides; assembly: GCF_002162155.2. NCBI lineage: Eukaryota > Viridiplantae > Streptophyta > Magnoliopsida > Poales > Poaceae > Triticum > Triticum dicoccoides. The sequence goes on from NC_041393.1 coordinate 300,756,218, forward strand.
AAATTAACACGATACTTCTATTTGGTCTAATCTGCCTGTGTAAAAAATTAAGGCGGGAGAAGGCAGTGTATGTCATTTCCACACGGAGGTGACACGTTCCCTCTCGGAACCACGAGCCTTCTTGAGAGAAGCTCCAGTTTGCAAGAAGCTTATACCAAAGCTTGTCCCAATTCGGCCAAAAAATTTACCACAACATGTTGGTGCCATGTCATGACACCATGCCAAGTTTCATGATTTTCAGGCGTGTTTTGGATTTATAGGAATTAAAAAACCAAGTTTATCAATCTTTCCGGCAGAGCCACGATGCCCAAATGTTTGAATTTCATTCCAATTTCTTGCATGGGACCTAGAAATTCACCCAAGGACACACACATGATTTTTCAACCAACTTTGGTGCACTGGAGCAGGTGCTCGTAGTTCAAATTTGAATTATGCACATTAAATGCCCAGAAATTCAATTAATGTATACAAAAGGCCGAACGAACCCGGAATAATTCCAAAATTTAGCATGATATTTCTATTTGGTCTAACCTGCCAATGTAAAAGAATTAAGGCGAGAGAAGGCAGTGTACGTATGTCGTTTCGCGCACGGAGGTGACACGTTCCCTCTCGGAACCATGAGCCTTCCTTAAAGAAGCTCCGGTTTGCAAGAAACTATACCAAAGCTTATCACAATTCGGCCAAACAATTTACAACAACATGTTGGTGCCATGTCATGACACCATGCAAAGTTTCATGATTTTCAGGCGTGTTTTGGATTTATATGAATTAAAAAATCAAGTTTCTCCATCTTTTCGGCAGAGCCACGACGCCTGGAGGTTTGAATTTCATCCCCCTTTCTTGCATGGGAGCTAGAAACTCACCCAGGGACACACATGTGATTTTTCGACCAACTTTGGCGCACTGGAGCATGTGCTTGTTGGTCAAATTTGAATTATGCACATTAAATGACCAAAAATTCAATTAATGTGTAAGAAAAACCAAACGAACTGGAATAATTCCAAATTTTAACACGGCAGTCATATAGTTCTATGTTGCCTCGGTAAAAAATCAAGGGGGCAGGAAGCGTATATCATTTTGCACAAAAAGGTGACACGTCCCCCCTCGGGAACCACGAGTCTTCTCGAGAGAAGCTCCGGTTTGCAAGAAGCTTATACCAAAAACTTGACCAAATGCGGCCAATTTTTTTACCACATCATGTTGGTGCCATGAAATGACACCATGCCAAGTTTCATGATTTTCAGGCGAGTTTTGAACTTCTAGGAATTTAAAAACTAAGTTTCTCAATGTTCTCGGCCGAGCCATGACATCCAGATATTTGAATTTCATTCCCATTTCTTGCATGGGACCTATAAATTCACCCAAAGACACACATGTGATTTTTCAACAAACTTTGGTGCACTGGAGCATGTGCTTGTAGTTCAAATTTGAATTATGCACATTAAATGCCTAGAAACTCAATTAATGTATAAAAATGCTAAACGTACCCGGAATAATTCCAAATTTAAACAGGACACTCATGTAGTTGCATGTTAACTGTACATAAATGTTCTCGCAATTTGAACACCATCCTTTCGCTCCGTAACACCATTTTGTCTTTCAAAACACAATGAAAAAAAATTAGGTATACCACAAACAGTTTACTAGAAAGAATCGTGTGGGATGCGATATAAAATATCTTGGCGCACCGTCTTGTCTAGTTTACGTAGGAAGCTTTGTCGTCTACAGTCCACCACCCCCGCTTGAACCACACTTGCGATCCAGTTTCTTGCGGCACCGAGCAAAAAATTTCTGTCACCGTGGAAATATCTATCTCCCCACCCCCTCCCTCCCATCAAAAGCCACATTTCCACTGTTCCTCCTTGCTTTCCAAGTTCAAACCTTCACTGCTGCTTACTGGCAGCTCAGCCTCCTTGCTAGCGACCCTTCTTCTTGCAGCGTCACCTTCTTGCCGTCTACCCTTCTTCTTGCAGCGTCGCCTGCTTGCTGGCTACCCTTCTTCTTGCAGCGCCGCCTCCTCGCCCACGACCCTTCTTCTTGCAGCGCAGCCTCCTCGCTGACGACCATTCTTCTTGCTACGCGGCCTCCTCGCTGTCGACTCTTCTTCTTGCTGCGCGGCCTTGTCGATATGGTCAGGTAATCCACACCCCACCCACAACATCCTCCACCGTCCTTGTCCCACATGCCCCGACCGATGGCACAACACCTTCTGCCAAAATCATTGTCCCCCTCCTCCAATTAAGCACCGCCCACAGCCATTTTGCACGCAATATAACATGGAGCTCAGTAGCATCTTTCAACAGAGAAGCAAATCGTGGTCGCACGCATGCACGAGGTCGCTATGGCTGCCATGCATGCCGACCACCAAATCTTGGAGGAGCACCTCGTCATCGAGGACACCGTTGACACCACCACGTGGTTGTCTACTTTAAAATATAGTTCATGTTGTTTTCTCGAGGCCACCGCCAGTGCCTTCTAGTGAGTTAGCCTCTATAATGTTAATATGCAATCTGATGTTCAGTTAAAAGTTTGGTCCTCTAAAAGGTAATGTTCAGTTAACAATTTGGTCCTCTGAAATGCAGTGTTCAGTTGAAAGTTTGGTCCAACAATTGCTACATTTTGTAGTACTATTCTCAAGCATTCTTTGTTTTGTTAACTGTCTTATCTTCTAGTACATGTTTCTATTCTGCAATGTCGTGCACAGTTAACTATTTTAGTTCATTTGGTCTATTGTCCATTTAACTATTTGGTTCAGTTCTGCAATTTGATTTTCATTTGTTGTGGGTACAATTTTGTATTTTTATGCAGCTGAAATAAATCGAATTTGGCTGTACTCATTACATATTCTATTGATAGAATGGCATCTCTCAGTTAACCTGATCAAGATCTTCCTTATGTGTGTTGCAGGGAAACAATGGCAGACATTGTGGTTTGCCATCGAGGTTTGCTATTGCATGGTCCTTTCGCTAATAGAACATTATTGTGTAGTTACATGAATCATTCTAATATTTAGATTTCTTACAATTTGGTCTTGCACATGTAGGTCATGCTGTCAGAGGCTTAGACCCACTATTCGACCCATTTTGCATATGGGGAAATGAGATGTCCATGAATATCGGTCAAGTCAAGAAACTCAGAAAGATTGTTAGGATGAAGAACCTTGCAACGAATAACAACAAGATCTTCGTTTGCACAGTGAAGAAGACATCAGTCAACTATAGGATGGTACTAACACTTGTACCTTGTTTTTACCCCTTGCGCCATTTCAAAATTTATAACAATGATGTATTCATATATTTGTTTTCAGTACTTTTCTAAGTAGTTCATTGATGATTACCTCTCAAACCACCTGCATGGTCAAGAGGCGAGGAATGTATTCATTCAACACCCACGATACAATATTGAAGTCTTCCTTAAGAGGATGAAGGTTGGGCAGGCAATTATCCATAGCCACTGGCCTAAAGTTGCAAGGACATTCAACATCACTGAAGGCTCAATAGTTGCCTTCCGCTTCTGCAGTTTCCCAGATGAGATTCATCTGTCTATTTACCGTGTATGATGCTACTTTCCAAAGGTTTTCGATGTTGCATGTGAAACTTGGTGCTATTGTGTAATGGCGTAACTGAGTGCCAACGCTATCTGATGTAATTCGAATATGAAATCCTGGTTGCCGTTATACGGATATGAAATATCTGGTGTGTTTCATAAGGAATATCAATTTGATTAGTACATGGATTATCAATAATAGGCTAATTACCTTGGCTATTGTCGTTTTCTATTGCAGACTGTTACTCAAATATCATAATGGTTGATGAACTCAAACAACCCACACGGTTTCTAGAAAGTAGGCGTGTTCGATCAATTAACAATCAAACACGGCTTCCAGCGGAGAACTGTTTGCATTAGGCCACCTTGCACAAACGTTTCCATACAAAAATCTACGTCTGATATACATACGAAAGGAAATGTTTTTTTGGGATTCACCATGTGAGATGTAAATACGAACGGAAACGGTTGGGTTTTAATGCCTCGCCAGATCACACACGAGCTCATTTTGCCCTAGCATGTGTGCCAGGAGGGCCTATCCCCAATGGTTTCTGGGTCGTGTGGGAAGGACCCCCCTATTGCCCACACTCACTTGGCGACGGCTCCAAACGCCATCGTGGAAATGGGTTAAAAACGTTTGCACAGCAGGTCTCTGCACCAGTGATTAGTTTGAGTTTTTGCTTCTTTACTTTTATGTTTCAATCCTAGCAATGAAACTAATGAAAAAGATCATATGCTAATCTCATGGAAAGTAATGACATTACATAAGGAAAAGTATAAGTGGTAAAATATATTGAAAGTTGACAAACATAGCTTTGGTTAGTGATGCAATTCATAAAAGAATTAATAAGGGAAGAGAAGATTCACATGCAAATAATCTTGGACATCTTTTACGATTGTGAGCCCCCATTAAGTATTTTATGCCAAATTGTTGACGTTGGACAAGGAAGACAACGTAATGAATTATGTTTGCTTATATTCACTTAGAAGTTATATTGACATAGATCCTCCAACATGTGGTGCTTGCCCAATATCATTGCTAGCCAAAAATCCGCACGAAGTAGAGATACTACTTGTGCATCCAAAAACCTTAAACCCAGTTTCATGTCATGAGAGTCCACTATACCTACCTATGGACCGAATAAGATCCTTCAAGTAAGTTGCCATCGGTGCATAAAGCAAATCTTAAATATGTATGATCTTTTAGTGCAAGGGAAAACAAGCATTGTACGAATTTGTGATGGTAAAGAAATAAAAGCGACGGACTGCATAATAAAGGTTGCTATCACAAGGGCAATATAACATGACGTTCCTTTGCATTAAGAGCTTTTGCATCCAAAAACAAAAAGTGCATGACAACCTCTGCTTCCCTCTATGAAGGGCCTATATTTTACTTTTATGTATTTTACTTTTTATGCAAGAGTCACTAGTGTTCTCCTTTGTTCCTTTTTATTTTTCTCTTTTGTAAGCATCATGTGGTGGGGAATGATCTAGGCACATATATCGAGTTGGATATGAGTGATCATGAGTTATTATTGTTGACATCACCCTTGAGGTGAATAAGTTGGGAGGCGGAATTATAAACCCCTATCTTTCTATGTGTCTATCTCAAACTTTTGCTCCATATATATGCTGTGAGTGTTAGCAATGATAGAAGACTAAATGATGGTTGAGTATGTGGTCTTGCTAAAAAGCTCTAACATGAGACCCTTCTTGAAAGTATGATGAATTCAATTGCATTGTTGACTAAGAACATAGTTTGTCAGTTTTCAAGAAAGTGTATTCCTTATACTTCATTGTTGTGATGAATTGTTATTTGCTCATGAGAAGTTTTATGCTAATGAATATTGCTTTTATAATAATGATCATGATGCTACTATGTCCGTATTTTGTTTTTATCAACACCTGTTTCTCTAAACATGTGGTCATGATTTTTGATATCGGCTTTCGCTTGAGGACTAGCGAGGTCTAAGTTTGGGGGAGTTGATAGGTCCATTTTGCATCATGATTTCCTACTATTATTTATAGTGTTTTTAATCAATATAACACTGTGTGGAGCAATTCTAATGCCTTTTCTCTCTTAATATGCAATATTAACATGAAGAGGGAGATTGCCACCAGTTGGAATTCTAAACCTGAAAAAGCTATGTCACAGATACCTATTCTGCACATCTCCAAATGAGCTGAAATATTACGGGGATTTATTTTGGAATAAATAAAAAATATTGGAGCAAAGAGATACCAGAGGAGGCCACCCAGGTGTCCACAAGACACCAGGGCAGGCCCACATCCCCCCTCCCTAGGCGCACCCTAGTGGCTTCTGGGGGCCCTGGCCAGCCTCCGATGCCCATCTTCTAGTATATAAGACCATTTTCCCTAAAAAATAAAGGTAGGACTTTCGGGATGGATCGTCGTTGTCTTGAGGCGGAACTCGGGCAGGAGCACTTTTGCTCACTGGCAGACGGATTCTGCCAGGGATACTTACCTCCGGGAGGGGGAAATCAAAGCTACCATCATCACCAACCACCCTCTCATCATGGGAGGATCAATCTTCATCAACATCTTCACCAGCACGATCTCATCTCAAACCCTAGTTCATCTCTTGTATTCAATCTTTGTATCAAAATCTCAGATTGGTATCGGTGGGTTGCTAGTAGTGTTGATTATGTCTTGTAGTCGATGCTCATTGGTTTATTTGGTGGAAGATTATATGTTCAGATCTATTATGCTATTCAATACCCCTCTGGTCTTGGACATGACTATGATGTGTGCGTAGTCACTTCTGTTCTTCAGGACATGGGAGAAGTCTTGTCATAAGTAAGCATGTGAATTTGGTATTTGTTCGGTATTTTGATGGTAGGTATGTTTTTGTTTCCCTTACTGGTGTTATGTGAACGTTGACTACATGAAACTTCACCATATATGGGCCTAAAGGAATGCATTCTGGAGTAGTAATTAGATGATGGGTTGCTAGAGTGACAGGAGCTTAAACCCTAGTTTATGCGATATTCTATAAGGGGCTCATTTGGATCCATATGTTTAATGCTATGGTTAGATTTATCTTAATTCTTCCTTTTTAGTTGTGGATGGTTGTGAGAGGAGTTAATCATAAATGGAGTCTTGTTCAAGTAAGAACAACACCCAAGAACCGGTCCACCCACATACCAAATTATCAAAGTAGCAAACGCGAATCAAATGAACATGATGAAAGTGACTAGATGAAATTCTCGTGTGTCCCCTAGAACGCTTTTCTTATTATAAGAGATCGTTCCGGTCTGACCTTTGCAAGAAAAAGGATTGGGATACCTTGCTGCAGCTTAGTTACTATTGGTACATGTTACTTTTTGCAAATCATCTTGCTATCAAACTACTCGTTATTGATAATTTTAGTGCTTGCAGAAAATACCTTGATGAAAACTGCTTGTGATTTCCTCGTTACGTTCGACACTCTTACTTATTGAAAGGACTATGATTGATCCCCTATACTTGTGGGTTATCAATGTGTCCCTGTGTGCATGTTTAGTCCCCATACAAGAAATTTCAAACATTATGAATCTTGATTTTTAAAATCTAGTAAATCCAAAACTTAGTTAAAATTCATGAAACTTATCGTGTTGTCATATGGACACCAATAGACTGTGGTATTGTACTTTTTTGTAAAATTTGAGACAAGTTTTGATGTAATCTTTACCTTCTTAGAAATGGGAGATTATTAATAATTCGGAACCAATATCCGAAACTGATTATTTTTTCGAACCGTGGGTGTTAGACCAACGATGTAAGTGTCGTGCTTCGGTTAAGTACTATAAAGCGGCAAAATTAATCATCAAAAAATAAAAACAATATACGTGTCCCATGCATCCCATGTGCCATGTGAGCAGGCATGAGTTGATGGCACGCATGCGAGGAGTACGCCATGTAGGTAGACCGGGAGGCATGCATGCAGGTGTCTGAATTGACGGGAGGCATGTTTGCTATGCAGTGTCACTAGGAGGCATGCGAGTAGCTATGTGAAATGATGGTAGGCATGCCAGTAGTCCGCCGCACAGGCTCACTGGGAGGCGAGCAAGCCCTTTAACCGCCACCCACCTTGCTCCCGCTACTCCATATTAATGGGCCATAATAGGCGGCCACACCCCCATTCTTGCTACACACACAATCCTCTCTCTCCGCTTGCATCCTCGATGCCGCTCTTAGTCCTCACCCTGTCAGTGTATGAGGATGCCGCTAAAGCGCTCCATCGGAGAGAGTGGTGACACCAGGGCTGCTAAAGCACCTGAGCACGGTGTGAAGATGGAGACAGAGGTTGTCATCACCGCCGATGAGGTCTCGCTCGACCTTGAAGTTGTCGACAGTATCGTGCTTCCACAGATGGAGCTGTAGGTCCACAGCGACTCCGCAACAACTTCGATCACCACTACGGCGATGACTCCGATGAAGATGGGGAACTGGTTAGTCATCTAGACCCATTTATGTGTCAAATATATCTAAGGGTTTCTTTAGTTACTCCTGGCTCCCCCCTTTTGGAATAGAAATCCTATGGTTATGTTCTCTCTATCCATGAAATGTGGGTAACTTTTGTTAGATCCCTATAGTTATTGATTGTTTGAATGGTACAAATGATAAGTGATTAATTGTTTCATCTATACAAATGATTTCTGCTAATAATCTGACTAGGGTTAGTGTTCGTGCTAATAATTCCTAGCCTGATCTTGACAATTGATTTGAATGTCCTACATATATGTGTGTGCTATTTTTTCAAGATTGGTATGTACATAGATGATTGTGCTTAAAAATTGAACCATCATCTTTGGATATGTCTTTAAAATAGCCATAAATTCCTAATTGTACTTTACAACATGTAAAAATTGATTTGATGCCAAATTTTTGCACTGCCAAATGTTTGCTAGAGATTAGTTTGTATTCCATTGTTCATTTTCCAATCTCACAACAGGTTGCCAAGTGTTGCATCTTTTGATTTTGCCAAATGTTGGTAGAAAATAAATCTGACCCTTAATTTTGTTGTAGTAAGTTGTGTGCTCTCTATTTATGCATTTCTTTCATCGAGCTCACTTGATGATTTAGGGTTCACGCTGTCACATGATATATTATGTTTCATAACTCTGCCTGTTGAATTTGCATTATTATAAAATATACGAACGCCATTTTTTTTACTATATGCATAGGTGCTATCTGATGATGTGGGCAACGAGGATGAAGATGGCCAGAGGAGGTACACGAGACAAAACCTTAGGGAGCCTTATGCGGGAATTCATAACAAGTGTATTAGTACATGGGATGGGGGTTTTCGATGCCCATTTTGGAACCAAAAGCTTCATGACACGTATGAAAGTGTTCCAGCGCATGCAAGAGGACGAGCCGTTGGCTCCTTCAGGCATAAGTATTCTCGCAGGGTGGCGCATGCCGCGTACGCTGAGTACCTAGAGAAGCTTCACCATCATCCCAACATATGAGATGTGGGATTGAACTATATATGTATATGTAGTGTCTTAATTATAAATGTGCTTGAGTATACTTAATGACGGTTATTTTATGAAGTTTTTTTTAAACTTGTGCTATTCCAAGTTTATGATTTTTCCCACAAACTAGTTGACACAAAAGGGACCCATTCCCAAGGATTTAAATTTTTTTGGCCTTTATCATTTTCTTTGATTTTTTCCAATTTGGGTCAAACTAGAAATGTTGACCATTCATACCAAATGGTTTGGAATTTGAACTTTGGTTGTGCCCACTTCATACACCACCAATGCAAAAGCTTAAAATGATTTTATCCAACTTTCACGAACAAACTACATCACACTTGCAGTTCAAATTTGAGTAAATCTAGTAAATCGACAAAATATAGCAATAATACTCCAAAATTCATGAAACTTGGTCAATGGGCTTCCAATTTGGTCCACCTTAGAGGAAAATGACCTAATGTTACAACTTACTTTAGGCACTTCCTTCACACACAAAATCATTTCAGGCTCTTGAAAAATGGAAATAATATTTTTTATCAATCAAAAATGTTTTTTTTGTGGTAACAATGTTCACAATTGTAAAACTAATGGTTGTGACAAATATGAACATGATTGTTTTGTTTTGTTTTAGTTTTGTCAAATAAATGTTAAAAATGTTGCAAATAGAACAAAAAACACTTCTATTATTGTAAGACCATCCATGTTTACTTCGTGAACAAGATTATCATGAATTAAATCATCTCCTTCACAAAGCAATCGTTGATGATTTTATTATATTAGAAGTTGTTTAGTGCATCTGAATGACAATGCTACTTAAGATGGTCCGCGAGCCTCTCGCCCGGTGAAGTGGGACTAAACTACATTGTTTTGTACATTGAGTTCCCTTGGTTTAATTGGGGAATACGCTCGGGAGAGGCGCATACAGAGGGAAGAAAACTTAAATATCATGCCAGCACTATGCAGCCCTGCCTACATAGGGGCAACCCCGTCTTCACAGGAGGACACATCCGAGAGCGGATGCTCCTGCTACGCATCGTCGAGGGCTTCTTCATCCATAGCTCTATGCCAAGAGACAGTCACGATACCACTAGTCCGAATCTATCTACTTTCCATCACATTCCCCACCTCTTTCTTGATCTCTAACCATTACCAAGAAGACCATCAATGCGCCGAATTGAACTGATGTGGCCTAAGTGCTATCCTCCATGCACCATCATGTCCTTTAGCTTCACATCGATTACGTGAACCTCTACAACAAAGATAACAAGATTGGATGCCCTGAATCCTTGCCATCATGGCCTTCTTCGACTTATGTAGTCGAGATCGCCGTTGTTGATTCATCGCCTACTCCTATCCCCGAGATTGATAATGTGTTGTACGGCCTTACCATGAGCTCCATAGATTGTCCCTCTCTCCTTGTGAACATTTTCATGTCATAGTGCCATTAACCATGAGCCCCTTTGACAAGAACGCACGAGCTCATGATGACGCTCTGGTGACCATTTGGTCATCTGCCCATGTCAAGCAGCACCACACGTAGCATAGAATGACATCATCATGAAAACATGTTTGAATCCGTGCTCTAGAGCTTTGTTTCCTACAACGAAACAACTCCGTCCATGATGGAACTCTCCCACTGGCACCATTTCCGTCCACCCTCGGCCATCCTGATGCCACCCAACGACGCGCACGTGCACTAGCAACCCGTAGAGACCAAGATGTCGTCCAGCCGTCTCCAGAATTGGCTGGACCAGCAACTCGGCCCTATCCTGCTATCTGTCGGTGACTAACCGCTAGTTGGATGACCTGGCCAAACTTTACAGTGGGCCCGCATGACTTTATCCAGGTAACGGTGAAAGGTGTTGACCCGATGGAAATGGTGCATTTGGCCTTATGTGAGGATCGGCTAGAGAGAGAAGGGCAAAAGTGAGGTGCGTTTGTCGCTATGGGTAAAACTGAGTAGAACTATGGAACTGAGGGCATGAAAATCAAAATCCCATTTAAAAATGGTTTTTACTAGGTTCTTATTGCAACAGTAGCACTTTTTGACTTTTATGAAATTTGTGAACTTTATTTGAAAATGAAAAATAGTTCATCTTATTCTTTGTTTTTCTGTAAATTTCATATATAATATGTCTAGGGGAGATTTTTATTTCTTTTCTGTTAAATCTTTTCTTTCTCTATTTTTGTTTAAAATAGAAAAAACGGCCGAAGCCACTGACCACTCCAACTAATCGCTGCGGCCCAACTCGCCTGTGCCCGCGCCAAAAATCTTCCAAATCGGCCACCCGCCTCTTCCTATTATCTTTCGCTCGCCGATAGTGGGATCCACCACCTGATCGCTATCCTCTCTTTCCTTCTTCTCCTTCATCCGTCCTTTCTCGCCAAATATCGATGCCGGCAACGAATCCCCTCAGGATCTGCCGTATCCCTTGCCCGATTGCTCCTGCACGCCTCCCCTCCTATAAATATCGAGCCCCTCACTCGTTCCTGCAACAAAGCCCCTTGCAATACCACACACCCTCGCCGGAATCGCTCGCCGAACTTCGCCATTGCCACCGCGCCCCTGGGCTCGTTGCACTCGCCTCACACCTCCCTGAGCCTCCCCACTACCACCAAAGTGACCTCCATCGACGCCCGCATCATCCTATGCTCTTCCCCATTTTCTCCAACCACCGGAGTGATACATCTTCATTGTATCTATAATTTTTTATTATTCCATGCCAATATTATACAATTTCACATATTTTAGGCAACAATTTATATGATTTATTGGACTAACATATTGATCCAGTTCCCAGTGTCAGTTCCTGTTTGTTGCATGTTTTTTGTTTCGCAGAATATCCATATCAAACAAAGTCCAAACACGATAAAATTCACGGAGAATTATTTTGGAATATATATGATTTTTGGGAGGTTGAATCAATGCAAATGGAGGCCCACGACCTCCACTACCCACTAGGGCGCGCCTGGCCCCCCGGCGTGCGGTGCTGCCTTGTGGGCACCCCGTAAGTCGGTTGGGGCTCTTCTTCGGGCGCAACAAACATAATTTCTGGCAAAAATCGTGTAAAAATTTCAGCACAATCAGAGTTATAGATCTCCGGGAAATTAAGAAATAGTGAAGGGCTGAAAAATAGGAACGCGAAATACAAGAGAACAGAGAGACAGATCCAATCTCGAAGGCGCTCTCGCCCCTCCGCCGCCATGGAGACCATGGACCAGAGGGGGAACTCTCCTCCCATCTAGGGAGGAGTCCAAGGAAGAAGAAGAAGGAGGGCGGCTCTCTCCCCGTCTCTCCTGGTGGCGCCGAAGTGCCGCTGGGGCAAGGATCATGATGGTGATCTACATCAAAAACCTTGCTACCGTCAACACCAAATTTCTACCCCTCCCCCTATGCAGTGGTGTAACCTCTCAATTGCCACTTCAATTCTCTACTTAAACTTGGTGCTCAACACTATATATTATTATCCAATGATATGTGGTTATCCTATGATGTTTGAGTAGATCTGTTTGGTCCTATGGGTTGATTGATGATGGTGATTCACTACAAAAAAAAGACACATCTGTGACATTTTGGGCCGAATGAATTTTTTTTCTGTCATACATATGACACTTCTGTGACGATAATTGTGAGAAAACCCGGTATCATCATAGATGTGGTGGGCTCCTACTTCTATGACAAAAAATCATGACAGAAAATGGTCTTTTCCTCCTATGCGGGCCGGAGATGCAGCTGCATGACATTCTTTGGGTTGTCCATGACGGAAAAAACCGTGGTAGAAGCGAGGGCGAGGAAAATTTCGTGGAGTTCCCGGTTACGGTGCGAGGTCGGGGGCCGAGCAATGCGCGTTTCTCTTATACACGTACGCACGTGTGTGTGAGGCGTTGGCTCTAACTGAACCCGAGCGAGGCATTGGGCTCTAACTGAACCCAAGCGATTGGACTGCAGGCTACGCGTCACTGAACCCGATCGATCGATCGATGGCTGTTAACTGAACCCGATCGAGCGATTCCTTTGCTACTGCTGCTAACTGAAGCCGATCGATGCTGCC
>NC_041393.1:300769636-300858126 GCF_002162155.2 Triticum dicoccoides
GATGAACAGTGAGCAGTGGCGTTGCCTCTGGATGAACAGGACCCCGTGGTGTGGAGGGCTGGATGAACAGTAGACATTGGAGGGGTTCTCGTGGAGGGGTGGTTGAACAGTAGCCAGTGGAGTATCACACGGTGGAGGCTGGATGAACAGGAGCCCGTGAAGGCTGGAGGAGGTCGACGGTAGCCCATGGAGGCTAGATGAGGTCGACGGTGGAGATGAACAGTATCCCGTGGAGTCCCGTTTTGCGGTACGCCACACCCCTCCCGATGAATAGGAGCCCCGTTTCGACTGTAGCGGTCCAACACAAGTCCGTTTCGTCCGTTTTGCGGTACGCCACACCCCTCCCGATCAACAGGACCCCCGTTTCGACCGTAGGAGGTCCGTTTCCTTCATTTTGCGGTACGCCAGACCCCTCCTGATCAACAGGACCCCTGTTTTGAACGTGGCCGGTCGAACACAAGGCCGTTTCCTTCGTTCTGCGGTACGCCAGGCCTCGTTTCCATCGCCTGTTCCGTCCAAGCCCTCCCGATGAACACGGCGATGCATTCCGTTCCGTCCCAGCCGGTTGGCTCCCCATGAACACGACGACAATGATGTTTCTCTGTTCCAACCTAGCCATGTACACGAGCCATGGCCATACGTATGCGCGAGTAGGCGTTCGAGACCCCGCCCATATATACACATCCGTGGCCGTATTTTCTTTCTTGCACCCTGGCCGTCGTACATACGTGTACATGCTACGTGCGCACCTCTACTACGACACGTGCGCGCCTCTACTACGACCAGTATGTACATACACGTTCACGAACAGAATGACAACGCTACGTACACTTCGACCAGGTGGGTCCCGACTGTCAGGCACTTCCTTGCCTGCGAAGATGTAGCTGGTGGGTCCCAGCAGTCAGGGGGGCAAATCGTTTTTTTGCCCGAACGCACTTTCTTGCGTGCGTAGATGTAGCTGGTGGGCCCCAGCAGTCAGGGGGAAACCTTTTTCTCTTGAAATATGGTGGCCCGTCTGGTGGGTCCCCGCTGTCAGGTGGAGGAATAATTATTTTGCGCGTAATAAGGAGGCACTTCCTTGCTGCGGCCGTGGACCCAGCTGTCAGCCTCTCCATGTACATGTCCGATGGAAGCCATTCCTTGACCACGTTGACCACGCCGCGCCAAGAGCACCAAGGCGATGGAAGACGGCGAGGCGTAGAAGGGGACGACATGGAGCCGGGGAAGACGCGGCAGTGGAAGCCCGCGTGGAGAGGAGTACGAGGGTTCACTGGTTCGGCTGCGGTGCGAGGCTGTCGTCGCCGCAGAATAATAGGGGTTGTGGGTGAGTAGAGGGGTGGCCTGGCCAGCGGTGGGAGTAGTAGGGGGCGGTGAGGCCTCCGTCGCATCGCAACCGGCCACGTGAGGCAGGAGCACGAGGCACGACCGGCGCTGGTTTGGGCGGCTAGAACAAGAAGACCAGAGGTTGAAGAAGCACTACGGCCGTTGGATGGACATCATATGGTCACTAGAGCTAGAATCATGCATATTGACTAAGTTGACAAAGCCCTCCATCCCCGTCAACTTAGTAGGCCCACAAGTCAGCCTGCCACTATACTGGGTCCCAGCTAACAGGGGGAGTATTCATTTTTTTGTGCGTAATAAGGAGGCTCTTCCTTGCGTGCGAAGATATAGCTGGTGGGTCCGAGATGTCAGCGACGGTAATGTTTTTTTCGCAATATACAGAGGCCGTTTCGATGGGTCCCTGATGTCAGGTGGAGGAATCATTATTTTGCGCGTAATAAGGAGGCATTTCCTAGCGTGCGGCCGTGGACCCAGATGTCGGCCTCTCCACATACAATCCACTTCAGATGCATGTCGGTTGTTGACCACGTTGACCAGGCCGCGCCGAGAGCACCAGGGCGGTGGACGATGGCGAGGCCTAGGAAGGGAACGACGTAGAGGCAGGGAAGTCTCAGCAGTTGTTTCCCATGCGGAGGGGAGTACGACTGTACGAGGGTTTATTGATTCGTTTGTCGTCGCCAGAGAATAACAGCAAGTGTGGGTGAGTAGAGGGATGGCTAGGCCAGCGATGGGAGTATGATGGGGCGGTGAGGCCTGCGCGGCAGCACAGCCGACCGCGGGGAGGAGGGAGCAGGTAGTCCCGCCGGCGCTTGTTTGAGCGGTTGGAGCAGGAAGAGCAGAGATTGAAGAAGCACGGCGGCCGTTGGATGGACATCCAACAGTCACTGCTTGTGCGTCAACCTTTTTTAGGAAAGCCTTAAATATGTGGAAAACAACATACAAACCATCTGCCATCATTTCTAATAATTTACAGCCCATTTGCTAATTCTTAAGGGTTTTTTAGCCCATATTATTTTTGTTAGCATTACAGCCCATATTGTGGCCACGGTTAAAAAATTATACGAAATTTTGCATATTTCGGTGCGGTCCGAACTGTTTTTAATCCCAAAATTTCGACTCACATTCAAACTGATTTTAAAAATAAATGTATATCAACATAAAATCCAACAAATTTTCCACGCATAAAAATTAATGTAATTTAAAATCTAGCAATGAAAAAAAGATATTTGAAACTAATTGCTGGTTTGATGTGTTTTAAAAATGTACAACCCATTTCTCATTACTGATGGGCCATTTTCTCGGCCAGCCAAAAGAAAGCTCTCCTCATCTTGAAAGATTTGCAGCCCAACAGGCCTGACAAAGCGACTTACTTGGCAAATCACAAAAAAACTGGGTTGTGGCCGTGGACCCAGCTGTCAGCCTCTCCACGTACAGTACTCTTTCGACGGAATGTCGTTGACCACATTGACCACGCCGCGCCGAGAGCACCAAGGCAGTGGATGACGGCGAGGCCTAGAAAGGGGATGACGCGGAGCCGGGGAAGACGTGGCAGTGGTTGCCCACGCGGAGAGGAGTACGAGGGTTCACTCGTTCGGCTGCGGTGTGAGGCTGCGCTGCAGGGCCTGGCTAGCGGTGGGAGTAGTAGGGGGCGATGAGGCCTCAATGGCAGCACGGCCGGCCACTATAGGCAGGAGCAGGCGGTCTCCCCGGCGCTGGCTTGGGCAGTTGGTGCAAGAAGAGCAGCAATTGAAGAAGCAGCAGGACCGTTCGATTCAAATCCAACGGTTACTGCTGCTAGAATCGTTTGTTGACTAAGTTGACAAGCCCTACGTTTGCGTCAACTTAGTAGGCCCACAGGTCAGCCTCCCAACCGGTGCGCCCTAGATGTCAGTGGGAGGAATCATTTTTTCGCGTAATAAGGAGGCAGTTGATTGCGTGCGGCCAGGCCAGCGGAGGGAGTAGGGTGGGCCGGGAAAGCCTGCGCGGCATCACACGGGCCACAAGAGGAGGGAGCAGGCCATCCCGCCGGCGCTAGTTTAGGAGGCTGGAGTAGGAAGATCAGAGATTGAAGAAGCACGTCGGCTATTGGATGGACATCCAACAGTCACTGCTGCTAGAATCGTGTGTTGACTGACAAAGCCTTGCGTAAACAAGCCAGCCTCTAAATCTGTGGCATGTATAGCCCATTTGCTATTATTTTTATAATTTTTACTCATTTTCTAATTTATATGGAATTTATTGCAGCCCGTTTTCCATTTTTAGAATTGTTGGCCATTTTCTGGTCTGTACCAGGGTCAAAAAATTAACTAAATATGTGGGAAATTTTGAAAATTCGCAAATTTTTGCTGTGGAATGAAATATTCTTAATCCAAAAATTAATAGCCATACTAAAACAAATTTAAAAATAAATTAGTACTATGTCATGTTAAATCCAATCAAATACGTATAAGATATCAGTGAAGAACAAAAACAAAAAAAGAAACTAATATCCCATTCGCTATAATTTTTTTGGAATTTTCAACCCCTTTTGATATTACTTTTAACAGACATTAACCATACTCTTTGGCCAGGCCGGAATGCATCCCTCCTCTTCTTGAAAGATTTGCTGCCCAGTAATTCGGAGAAAACAAATAGGCCTAGCTTGGGTATTCTTCAAAAAGAAATACTAGGCTACCTATTTTCCCAAAGAACTGGTGCATGAGCATTTAGCATTATTTATTTATTTACTTATTTATGTTTAGGGGACCATGAGCATGTAACTGGGCCAGATTCATGTGAGAGCCTCCCTTCCAGTTAATTATGGGCTTCTCTATTAGGCCTGCATCAGTGGGCTGCATGTTATCAACAAGTGGAAAATGTGTTCCGTACGAAAAATAGTATGAGCTACGTACGGTACGGAGCACTAAAGGATCGAACCCTACAACGACTTCTAAAACATTGTGTTTGTCGTTCTAACAACACATTTATTCAACCAACAGACGAAATATACTATTGATTAAACATTGAAAACAACAGCAGCAGCAACTAGGGCTGGGGGTGCAACAGAAGCAGTAAGCAGGCCAGAAGAGTGAAGACGCAACTCTCTCTTCCAAACCAAACATAAGCCATCATTACAAAAGGGCTACCAAAAAAAACAAGTGTATGCATCAAACTAAATAAAGATCCTACTACACCAAGTGTACGCATCTAACTAACTGGCTCAGTTAGACATTACTATTTATTAAGCTGTGGAGATTGGCTGATGACTTGAACCAGATGGGTGCCTGACGGGGGAAACTCCAGCCAGCAGGTCAAAGTCTGATACTTGTGACCCTCTCTCCTACTTTGGGCTACAGAGCGTGGCGGCACATATCAGGGTATGGTGCATGCAGAGACGCATGGTACGCTATGTACACATAGTTTTGCCTGATGAACGAAACCGCGCTGCCATCATGATCCTTGCCGTTGGTTATTGTCGGTGTACAAAAGTAGGGGCTCTCCTTTTGATCTCTTTACATGTGCACGGGCAGTCAGAGCCACCTGCCACGGCCATGCATAACAGGGCAGGAAAGTGAAGCCGGAGAGAAGCCGAAGGCACAAGACAAACAAAGCAACGACAAGGACCAAGGCCACAAAGATCGGATGAACGAAGCAGGTTTACCCGACAAGGACCCTTGCCGGGGCAGCCTCAGCGGCCCCGGCAAGACCCTTGCCAGGGCAGCTCGCCCACACCAGCTGAGCGAGCCACCTTTGAGCCCACCAAGGCTAGACAAGCGCATTGGGACAGGGCTAAGGAGGCACCTCTGTGGTGGCATGCAGATCTTTGTGAAGATAAAGAATAAGTCAAGATCAAGTGAGGATAGGAAGGCAACAAATCCTCGGCAGGGTTCTTGCCGAAGAAGCCCATGAGACCCCCGGCAAGGTCCTTGCCGGGGATGATAGCGTGCCACGGCAAGGCCCTCGCCAAGCGCGCCAGCAGGGCCACCGCCAGGCCCATGCCAGCCAAGTCTTCGCCACCGTTCGCATGCAGTTGCCGACCCAACCAGCTGGGCAGGCACCTGCATGGCAACATGCAGCCCTTCATGGAGGCTCCACCACAGCGCCACCTTAGCTGCCTGCCTGCCTACATGGCACCGCATGCATCACTGGCCGAGGCGTGTGTCAAAGCAAGGAGGAGTGGCGACGGACGGGACGGGCCTCGCTCCCGTCCCTAATAAAGTGAAGGCACACCTAAGCCTCATATTGAATGGACTTTGTCCTGTAATACCAGCGATAAGCTCACAACGCTGTAGCACTTTCCATCTCCTGTGTGCCACTGTGGCAGCCCCTTTCACCTAAAAAAGAGGCCCATGGCGCACTGGAGAAGGATTCCGCTCTTTCGAACCTAGTAGCACCTAGAGCTAGTTCAAGAGCTCAAGAACACTAAATACATCCACCAAAGCAGGATTGAAGGGTTTTACGAATCTTTGCGGCCCGAACATGGGTAAATCCCCTTTGTGTTGTCTACTAGTCCCGCTCTTCTCATGATCCCCGCGCCCCGCAACCGTAGTAGGGATTCCAGTGATCCCATAGGTGTTGTTTCCCACCGACATCTTTGGCACGCCAGGTAGGGGGTGCAATTGTGAGAATCTGGTCTAGCAGTTGACCTAGCTGTTCTTCATCGCCATGCCTCCTA
Organism: Triticum dicoccoides; assembly: GCF_002162155.2. Lineage (NCBI taxonomy): Eukaryota > Viridiplantae > Streptophyta > Magnoliopsida > Poales > Poaceae > Triticum > Triticum dicoccoides. Next base: position 300,775,635 of record NC_041393.1, read on the forward strand.
AGAAGAAGAAGACCACGGCGATCGGTTTGTCCGGAACCGGGTTGCCAGTACTGGCGCGGACCAGTAGCGGGCCAGTCGCGGAGAGAAGCTGTGGCGTGGACCACGAACATCCACATCGCAATGGCGGTCCGGGCCTGGCGAGTGGCGTCGTTCGCGCGCCAGGCGACGAGCCACCAGTCGCGGGCTCCAGAGACGGAGTCGGGCCCCCCGCAGGTGGCGCGGGGCCCTCCAGGGGCGCCCCCATCCCGCTAGACAGCGGCACATCGACCTCCAAGACGCCAACACCGGCGCCCATGACGCGCTCTTCTCAGGTTGTGCGCGATGAGCAGTGTCACCCTGCCAGTGACCCTGCATGCCGCCCAAGGAAGAGTCCCGTGCACCCATCACATGGTGAGGAGGACCAGCGTGCGCGCCGAGGTGCTGACGGAGGTGGCGAACGGCTGCAGGGCCATGACGCAGCTCCTTCTAACATGGTTAGAAGTCGAGGCGCATCGCGGACCACCCAGCTTTTGCCTCCACCCACGCCAGCGGAAGACCTAGCACGTGCGCAGCTACTCCTCGACTTTCCTCCCGCCTCGGAGAAGCTCGACGAATGGAGGGCCACTGTCCGGAGCCTCATCGGCATCGCCAACAACGATGAGTTGTGTCCGACGGGACCCGTAGGCCATCGCTCCGCCGGGCCACCACAGTCCAGCAGAGGTTGTGCAGGAGGCGATGCGACCACGATGCACTCCCCACCTCCATCCCAGCCACCCGGGCATTGGTCCGTCGCGACGACGCTCGTGATGATATCTCCATCGCATCGTCCGACCCGCAAACCAACCGCTATCAGTGTCAAGCCCTTCAGGAGTGGGTTCATGAGGATGCTCGAACTACCATCGAGCGTCGACGTGACGCGTGCCACTAGTCAGACAGGCGGGCAAGGCCCGCTATGGACCGCCCAGCGCCGGGAGGCTACGGTGGCCTACCCTACGTGGTGGGTTATCCGGCTTTTACCCGTGAGCTGCACAGTTCCAGTGGCCCTCCCACCATACATTCAAGCTTGACGTTGACGAGAAGTACAATGGCAAGACTCACCCGTCAGAGTTCCTCCGCATCTACACCATCGCGATGCAAGCTGCTGGGGCCCGCGATAATAAGGTGCTTGCCAACTACTTCCCATTGGCACTCAAGCCTAATGTTATGTCATGGTTGATGCACTTGCCGGTGGATTCCATCTCTTCTTGGGCGGATCTGTGCCATGAGTTTGTTGGCGCCTTTACCGGAGGTCACCAAGCTCATGGACAGGCGAGTGATTTGCACATCATCCCCCAGAAGGAAGGAGAAAACTTGCGCAAGTACATCCAAAGGTTCAGCCGGGTGCAGTACAACATCCCTGATGTTCATCCAGCCGCCGTGATCAGTGCGTTCCATCAGATCATGCGCAACCGCAAGATGCATGAAGAGCTAGCAATGAACAAGGTCAAGGATGTGGCCGAGCTTTATGTCCTAGCTGATCGATACGCTCGTGCTGAAGAAGGAAGGAAGTACCCCGGCGAAGATGCCGGCGCAGAAACTGACTCCACTGGCGACACCGCCACCCAAGTGAAGAAGGGCCGACGCCATAACAGAAAGCGCAAGGGCAAGGCTGTGCTTGCCGTCGAGGGATCCGACGACAGCGACGCCACCAAGAAGACCAAGGCGAGCGACCCCGGCAAGGAGGTTGCCGGATGTGTCGCATGCCGGGCCTTGGCGGCTGCCGACAAGCCAGGAGGCTCCGACAAGCAGTACTGCAAGATCCACCACACCAAGGGCCATGACCTCCAAAACTGCTGGCAGGTAGAGCTGCTCGCTAAGAAGAAGAAAGCCGGGTACGAGCGGCGGGACAAGGAGAAAGGCCCAGATGGTGCCGAGGGATCCGGCAAGAAATGTGGCGGCCAAGGAAGCCGCCGCAGCAAGGATAATCAGCAGGAGAGGCCCGCCCGGGGCCATGACAAGAAGCAGGAAGACAATGATCATGACGAGGATGACGAGTCCGACGACCACGAGTTTCAAAAAGCCACAGAGGCCATGTGCGTCGATGGTGGCGCCTCGCTGCATACGTCCCACCGCCAACTCACGGCGGTGGAGCCATCGTTCGACGCACGGAAGCCGCTGAAATGGTCCAGCACACCCATCATCTTCGACACCGAGGACCACCCTGACCGCACTACTGCGGTCGGGTGCTTGCCATCGTTGGTTTTACCGCAACCTCAAGGTGACAAAGATGTTGGTTGACGGCGGGGCCGGCCTGAACTTGATCTCGCCTGTTGTGGTCAAAAGGCTGCAGATCCCTGATGGAGACCTCGAGGAGACGGGCATGTTCCAAGGGGTTAACCCGGGGAGGAGCCAGCCAAAGGGAAAGGTCACACTGCCCGTGACATTGGGAGGCGAGCTGAACCACAGGACGGAAAGGATTGTTTTCGATGTAGCCTAGATCCCCTTGCCTTACAACGGGATCCTTGACCACCCGCACTAGCCATGTTTATGGCGGCTTCACACTATGCCTACAACATGCTGAAGATGCCCGGGCCGATGAACATCATCACCATCCCCTCTGACAAGAAAGATGCGTTGATCTGTGCCGACCAACTCTACCGGGATTGGCCAATCCGGTAGTAGTGCGCAAGGCAAATGGGAAGTGGAGGCGATGCATTGATTACAGACACATTAATAAGGTTTGTCCAAAGGATCCCTTCCCGTTATCGCGCATTGACCAGATTGTTGACTCCATGGCCGGATGTGACCTTTTATCATTCCTCGACTCCTACTCGGGATACCACCAGATCTTCATGATGAAAGAGGACGAGGAGAAGACAGCATTCATCACCCCATGTGGTACGTATTGCTTTTTACGGATGCCTTTCGGGTTGAAGAGTGCTGGCTCAACCTTTGCAAGAGCGGTCCAAATTGATTTTGAGCCCCAACTCCATAGAAATATGGAAGCTTATATGGATGACATAGTGGTCAAAACCAAGGACAAAGCAACCCTTGTGCAAGATCTGGAGGAAACATTTGCAAACCTGCGCAAGATTAACCTCAAATTGAACCCTAAGAAGTGTGTCTTCGGCGTCCCGTCTGGCAAGCTTCTCGGGTCCTTTGTGTCCTAGTGCGGCATTGAAGCAAACCCAGATAAGATCAAGGCCATCGAGCAGATTGAGGCACCCAAACAGATCAAGGACGTGCGTCGGCTCACTGGCTGCGTTGCTGCCATGATCCGGTTCATCTCCAAGTCCGCGGAGCGTGCCCTTCCTTTTTTCAAGATCTTGAAGAAGGCAGGGCCAGTGGAGTGGACCCCAGAGGCCGAGGCAGCGCTGCAAGATTTGAATAAATACCTCTCCTCTACCCAAGTGCTGGTTGCGCCCAAACCACAAGAAGCGTTGCTGCTTTATCTAGCGGCAACAAATCAGGTGGTTAGCGCCGCACTAGTGGCGCAGAGAGAGGTCGACGAGAAGGCAGCGGCAGCGGCACAATCAACGGTTGGCGGGCCAGGACCCTCCTCGACAGGGCTCGGTCCCGGCAAGATTGAGTCCCTGGCAAGGCTCGGTCCCGGCAAGACTGGTGCCAGTGCGACAGGACCCGCATGGCTAGGTGAAGTGGCGCAAAGGAAGAAGATGGTGCAGCACCCGGTTTACTTCGTTGGCTCCCTCTTGCAGGGAGCTAGGTCGAGGTATTCAGGTGTGCAAAAATTACTCTTCGGCCTCCTTGTGGCCTCGATGAAGCTGCGCCCCTACTTCTAAGCACACGAGATCACCGTGGTTACCCGCCTTCCGTTGCAACGGATACTGCATAACCCAGATGCGACAACAAGGATCGTGGAATGGGCCCTGGAGCTGTCAAGTTTTGGTCTAAAGTTTGAAAGTACCTCGACAATCCAGAGCCGAGTCTTGGCGGAGTTTGTTGCAGAATGGACCTCGATGCCTGACGAAGAGGTACAGGAGACTACTCTCCCCGGTGAGGAAACAAGCGGCAACTGGATCATGTACTTTGATGGGGCCTTTTCGCTGCAAGCGCCGGTGCCGGAGTGCTGCTTGTCGCACCCACCGGAGAGCACCTCAAGTATGTCATCTAGATGCACTTTCCCCGGGAGATGTCAACCAACAACACTGCCGAGTACGAGGGTTTGCTCGCCGGTCTCAGGATCACGGTGGACATCAAAGTTAAAAAGCTCATCGTCAGGGGCGACTCGCAACTCGTCGTCAGGCAGGTCCACAAAGATTATCAAATCCCATTGATGGAAGCTTACGTAGATCAGGTGAGGAAACTGGAGGAGCGCTTTGATGGTATACAAGCGGAGCATGTCCCTCGAACAGAGAACGACATCACCGACTACCTGTCAAAGCGCGCTGCCCTCAAGCTACCTATGGAACCAAGTACTTTTGTGCTTCAGTTAACTCAACCATCCGTTGAGCCGTCGACCGGGCAAAACAAGCGGAGGAAGCTAGGCTCCGGCAAGTACTTCCCCACCAAGCTCCCCGGAGCCGCCGGCGAAGATGTTGCCGTGGATGCCGATCCTGCCACAGGACAACCGACTCCGGCAGGACCTCAGGTCATGGTCGTGGAGGCAGCCGCTCCCATGGCAGAAGAGATGCCTTTGGTCCTTGTCGTCGAGCCACAAGCTCCGGCATGGGCGCAGCACACCGTCCGATTCCTTCAAAAAGGAGAGCTTCCCGAGGAGCAGGAAGAGGCCGAAAGAGTAGCCCGCTGGTCTGCTCTGTACCAATTCGTTGATAACGTATTGTACAAAAAAGACCGAATGGGGTGAAATTGAAGTGCATCTCCTGGGAGGAAGGACTAAAGCTGTTGGCAGAGATACATGGAGGCATATGTGGCTCCCACATAGGGTCGAGGGCCCTTGCCGACAAGGCTTTCCGCAAGGTTTCTTCTAGCCCACCGCCCTCCAGGATGCGACGGCACTAGTAACCAAGTGCGAAGCGTGCCAGTTCCATTCGAAGAAGCTCCATCAACCAGCTCAAGCCCTTCAAACTATCCCTCTCTCCTGGCCCTTCTCGGTCTGGGGGCTCGATATATTGGGCCCTTTCCCCCGTGCTGTCGGGGGCTTTGAGTACTTGTACGTCGCAATCGACAAGTTCACAAAGTAGCCAGAGGTGGACGCAGTGAGGAAGGTGACAACACAGTCAGCCATCAAGTTCTTCAAGGGACTAGTGTGCCGTTTTGGGGGGCCCAACAGGATCATCACCGACAACGGCACACAGTTCACAAGGTACGCCTTCATGCAATACATTGAGGTCTTGGCAACAGGGTCTGTTTTGCTTCCGTGGCACATCCACGGAGCAACGGCCAAGCGGAGAGAGCAAATGATGAAGTCCTGCGAGGCTTAAGAACGAAGACTTTTGATAGGCTCTGCAGGAGTGGAAGGCGCTGGATTGATGAGTTGCCGGCAGTTCTTTGGTCGATCAGAACGACGCCAAATCGACCAACCAGCCAGACACCCTTTGCCCTGGTTTACGGGGCAGAAGCAGTTCTCCCCATAGAACTCATATACGGGTCACCTCGAGTGTTCGCTTATGATGAGCTTGAGCAAGAGTGATTGCGGCAAGATGATGCGACGCTCCTTGAGTAAGATCATCTCCGGGCGGCTGTGAGAGCAGCACGCTACCAGCAAGCCTTGTGCCGTTACCATAGCTGCAAGGTTCGTGCCCGGAGCTTTGAGGAAGGCCACCTTGTTCTTCGGCACATTCAATCGGCCAAGAATTCCAACAAGTTGATGCTCAAGTAGGAAGGCCCTTATTGGGTAACACGAGTCACCAGGCGCAGCGCAGTCCGGCTGGAGACCAAAGATGTCGCTCCAGTGAGCAACTCCTGCAACATTGAGCATCTCCGCAAGTTTTACCCATAAGGCGCAGCTGCCGGGCCTCCCGTCAAGCCACCCTTTTGTACAAGCCTTGCCGGCAAGGCATGTAACCCTTTGTACAAAGCGAGGTGCAGACCCTGAGCATAAATAAATGAAGCGCTGGAGCCCTAAGTTATAGCATGCATGCTAGGTCGAGTCTATTCCTCGGTTAGGGTTGATAGTGCTTGGCAGCGGCTAACCCCTAGCTTAGAGGTCGAGTGTGCGTCTTTCTGTTCTTCTCTGTCTTCTTTGGTTCATAGGAAACATGAGTATTCTTGTCAGACTACTTTGTAAGAAAGGGAACGGACCGACGCCCGGGCCCCAGCAAGCCAAAGTTGTCGGGGGCTATAAGAGCAAGGGTCCATCCGCGGCAAGCCAAGGTTGTCGGGGGCTGAAGATCCAGATAAGTCTTCTATCCTCTATCATGCGTTTCATTATGGACTGAGGTATGTGAAACCTCGTTTTATCCTTAGGCTACCGTGCTCCCCTCATTCCATACCATAGGACTCATCTCCTTGGGCCGAGTTTGGTCATAGTCGTGGCAGCAAGGAAATGAAACGAGGAGCCTAAGCCCACCTCATCCCTGCCTCCGCCAAGGGCGTGAGAAAGGACGAGCGAAGTGGGGGGACGACAAGGCCTGTTGCCGGGCGAAAAACCATTTATCTTGAAGATAACGAGGATTCACTCCTTGTCGTGGGTTCCTCCTGCGAACGAAAAACCCGACAAACATCCCTTTTTCATTAAAAACATCCCGTACAGGTACAGTTCATACGAAATGAAAAACATGAGCAAGGGGATTACAAGTTATAAAGGTAACAAAGGCCCGAAGGCTTACAAGACTAAAAAGAGATAAGGTGCCCGTAATCCCTTTCTTGTCCCTCTCCTCAGGAAATGGAACAAGAAAGCAGAAGGGCAAAAGGGGCGCCTAGATGAGCTACGAGTGGTAGAAGACACCAAGAGAACATCTCGCTGGCTGTCCGAGGGCTGGATGTTTATGGCGGCGCGGGAGGAAGAGCTCGAAGACGAGGCGGCAGGACGTCAATACGCGACGAAGGCGTCGGTGCCCGCGTACTCCGACTTGACATCCTTTCCGCCCACCCTCTTCCTCTTCCGCTGCCTCCCCACGCAAATCGACCAAGGAGGCGACCTTGAGAAGTTCAAGGGGCCGGTGACACGGATGATGGGGTCGCCGGTGCCACCCGGAGCGGCGCCCGACACCTAGTCGGACCCGTCATCCTGCCGCCCTCTACCCTCCTCGTCGCTGCCGCTGTCCTCCTCATCACCCTCGCTCGAGGAGGAATCTTCATCGTCGGAGGAGCTCTCCATGCAGCACCTCACGCGAGTCCCGAAGTTCTCGAAGATCTTGACGGAGAGGAGGCCACCCTCCATTAATTTGAAATGGAGAGTGAGCCCCTCCGTCAAGATATGGACGTGGGCGAAAGTCTTCCACCCTCGGTAGAGGTACATGACGTGTGGGGAGGGGAACTCGACATCGGCCCATGTGCCGCTGTTCCCACAACCCCTCATATGCAGCCGCAATGCCTGCGGTGGATCCAGCTCCATCTCCCGCGCAAACAGAATTGGGAGGCGAAGACGACGGCGCGGCGGCTAGCGCAGCTTGATGAAGAACTCGCAAGGGTTGTCCCTGACGTGGCCCTCCACCAGAGGATGGGCCACTGGCGGAGGCAAAGCCGATCTGCCGCCCCGTCCTCCTCTCCCTCGAGCGCCACGGTGGCCTCGACCTCGCTCCCTCCCCCTCCCTCTAACAGACAGCTCCGCCGCCACGAGCTCTCGGGGAGGAGCGATGCGTTGTCGAGCCGAGACCCTCGCCGCCACTGATGAAGCGTCGCCACACCCCCTCGCCATGGCCGAACAAAGGAGGAAGCAGGAATTGGGAGAGGCAGATGGCGAAGGGTTGAGAGGCACCGTTCCTCCCGCTCCTCTCTTGATAAAGGGGTGGGGGCGAGGCTTGGCCGCCCCCTCTCAGCCAATCGGGCCCATTGAAGTGACAGCAAGCAGGGTCGTCGACCGCCCTCCCCGCTCCATTGAAGGTGCGTGGGAATCAACCCACACACGCGCACGAATTCCCACATCTCGCGCGCCTATCATTCGCCCCGCATTGTGCATGCAATGAACGTGGCGCAAGGGATAGGCACAGTGGGACGCGTGGAATGACGGTTCCCAAGCGAGGGCAGTAAATGAGCAGCGGCCCTGCGGTCTCGAAGAGACACGCAAGCCGGCTCTTTACTGCCCACCGCGGGATGATGCCAGCATGCTTCAATCATGCGCGCGCACGACCCCCACGTCACGTGTTCAAGGTGGGTCATGGGAAGCACAGCGGATGGAGCAGTTACCACCGTAAAAATCCGCCCCAACTGCCCGTGCACCGTTTTGGGCCTAGCCCAACAGCGTGATGCGCTTATGTATGGCCCAGGTCCGGGGGCTCCTGTCGGTGTACAAAAGTAGGGGCTCTCCTTTTGACCCCTTTACTTGTGCACGGGCAGTCAGAGCCACCCGCCACGGCCACACATAACAGGGCAGGAAAGGGAAGCCAAAGAGAAGCTGAAGGCACAAGACAAACAAAGCAACGACAAGGACCAAGGCCACAAAGATCAGATTTTGAGAAAGCGTTTGATTCCATTAAACATGAAGCTATCCTTCAAATCATGAGACACAAGGGCTTTAATGACAAATGGATTGGTTGGGTTAAATCTCTCTTGTCTTCTGGGACTTCCTCTGTTCTGCTCAATGGGGTGCCTGGGAAAAAAATTGTATGTAAAAAAGGTGTCAGGCAAGGAGACCCAGTATCTCCTCTTCTTTTTGTTCTTGCTGCAGATCTCTTGCAATCTGTGGTAAATGATATGCACAACAGAGGGGAAATTAAACTGCCTTTTCCTTCTCATGACAAGGACTATCCAATTGTGCAATATGCTGATGACACCTTGATTGTGGTTCCTGCTGATGAAGCTCAGCTCTTGGCTCTCAAATAAATGTTGCTGGTTTTTTCACAGTCCACTGGCCTGGAGGTTAATTACCATAAGTCTTCCATGATCCCAATAAATGTTTCCCAGGAGGAAACCCAAAGATTGGCATCCCTCTTTGGTTGTCAGGTGGGCAAGATGTCATTTACATACCTTGGTCTGCCTGTTGGAACTTCCAGGCCTGCAATGTCTGATGTGCTGCCTCTGGTTACCTGTATGGAGAGAAGAATGTCTGCTAGTTCATCTTTTCTTGCTCAGGGAGGAAGACTACAGTACTTGAATTCTGCTTTGTCCTCCTTGCCTATTTTCTTCCTTTGCAGCTTGCTCATTGCCCCTGGTATTTTGAAGCAACTTCGGAGAATTCAAAGGCAGTGCCTGTGGAGGAAAAATAGGCAAGAACCAGCTCCTTCTCTTGCTGCTTGGGATTTGATTTGTCGACCCAAAAACAAAGGAGGGCTGGGTATTCTGGATCTTGGCATTCAAAATGTGGCCCTTCTTCTGAAACATGTGAATAAGTTCCTCAACAAGGCTGATGTTCCTTGGGTTCATCTAATTTGGAACTCATATTACCATGATCTTGTCCCACAAGGAACTGCACCATGTGGATCTTTTTGGTGGAAGGATGTCCTTAAACTTTTGGATCAATTCAGAGAAGTCACATGGGTCAAGGTTAATGAAGGGGATACTGCTCTTTTCTGGCAGGATAAATGGCTCATTGGAAACTCTATTTTGCCTTTGCAGCACAGGTTTCCTAGGTTATTTTCTTTTGTCAAAGATGCTCTGGTTACAGTCAAGGAAGGATTTTCTTCCCTGGATCTGATCTCTTGGTTCCATCTTCCACTTTCAGAGAAGGCTCACAATGAGCTCTTGGTTTTGAAATCTCTTATGTTGCACCATGAAAGGGACTCTGACTTGAAGGATGTTTGGTATTGGCATGGCTCTCACAAACCCTATACTCCTAAACAGTTTTATGTATCCAGGTTCATTCATCATACTTTTAATCCTGTTTTGACTTGGATTTGGAGGAGCTGCTGTACCATGAAGATTAAGGTTTTTGCTTGGTTGTTAATAATGGATAGGCTCAACACCAAGGATATGGTGGAAAGAAGGCATTGGCATATAGATGATGGAGTCAATTGTGTGCTTTGTCCCACTCACACCAGGGAAAATAGAGATCACCTATTCTTTAATTGTAATTTCAGTCAGAGGGTTTGGAACTTCCTCCAGATTGATTGGGAATCTGGGAATGACATGAGTCAGATTGTGCTCAATGCAAGGAGGAACTTTGCTCAGCCTTTCTTTGCTGAAGTGGTCTTTACTGCTTGCTGGAACATTTGGATCATCAGGAATGGAAAGGTTTTTCGAAAGGAAAGGCCTAGTTTTAATAGGTGGAGAGGAGCTTTTGTGAATGATATGCTTTTACTCTCTCATAGAATCAAGGTTAGACACAAGGAAGGCCTGATTAGATGGGTCTCCTTCCTCCCTCCTTAAATGTAATTGTTTTATTTTAGCTTTTCACTTTTTCTCTTGCTACTCCTGGTAGCATTTGTAATTATTGTAATTATGTTTGCTAAGTCAATAAAGGGCTGTGGGGGCTTTCCCTATAGTGTTCAGTCAAAAAAAAGATCGGATGAACGAAGCAGGTTTCCCTGGCAAGGACCCTTGCCAGGGCAGCCTCAGTGGCCCCGGCAAGACCCTTGCCAGGGCAGCTCGCCCACACCAGCTGAGCGATCCACCTTTGAGACCACCAACGCTAGACAAGCGCATTGGGACAGGGCTCAGGAGGCACCTCCGTGGTGGCATGCAGATCTTTGTGAAGACAAAGAATAAGTCAAGATCAAGTGAGGATAGGAAGGCAAAAAATCCTCGGCAGGGTTCTTGACGAGGAAGCCCACGAGACCCCTGGCAAGGTCCTTGCCGGGGATGACGGCGTGCCTCGACAAGGCCCTCGCCAAGCACGCCAGCAGGGCCACCGCCAGGCCCACGCCAGCCAAGTCTTCACCACCGTTCGCATGCAGCTACCGACCCAACCTGCTCGGCAGGCACCTGCGTGGCAACATGCAGCCCTTCATGGAGGCTCCACCACCACACCACCTCAGCTGCCTGCCTGCGTACATGGCACCGCATGCATCGCTGGGCGGGGCGTGTGTCAAAGCAAGGAAGAGCAGCGAGGGACGGGACAGGCCTCGCTCCCGTCCCCAATAAAGTGAAGGGACACCTAAGCCTCGCATTGAATGCACTTCGTCCTGTAATACCAGCGATAAGCTCACAACACTGTAGCACTTTCCACCTCCTGTGTGCCACTGTGGCAGCCCCTTTCGCCTATAAAAGGAGGCCCATGGTGCACTGGAGAAGGATTCAACTCTTTCCAACCTAGCAGCACCTAGAGCTAGTTCAAGAGCTCAAGAACACTAAATACATCCACCAAAGTAGGATAGTAGGGTTTTACACATCTTTGCCGCCCGAACCTGGGTAAATCCCCTTTGTGCTGTCTACTAGTCCCGCTCTTCTCACGATCCACGTGCCCCGCAACCGTAGTAGGGATTCCAGAGATCCCATAGGTGTCGTTTCCCACCGACAGTTATCTCCTGGTTAATCGGATAATTCAGTCCGACAAACAGAGAGCATGTACCAAGGCTACTTACCAGCCTCCAGTCAAAAATTCCTGAAGGCCCAGAGAAGCTGGGATCCTGCTCAAAGACCTTGCAGTGACTGTGATTGTATTCCGCGAAACAACACGTCCGGTACATGCGAACGATCATCAATCTTTCGCCGTCGTCTGATCGAGCCAGGAACCACCTGCAACTGCCATGCCACTTTTCTTTGAAATGTTCTGGGATTAGGAAGGGTAGGGACACCAGGTGGCCTACAACATCATATCAAGTTGGAGTCAAATAAAAAAGGGCTCTTGATTTAGTCAATCTTAAGAACAGCATGTTATGAGCATCAATATTTTTTCAGTAAATGTTGACAGTAATATAAGCAAGCCATCATGATATCATAGGAAAGTAACATACTGCTGTAACAACGGTTTATAGCGATGAATGGAGTAGGCCAGCAATACGTCCAGCCATGGAAGGAGTCGACAGTGTAAATGAAGCCCTTGTATTAAATGGCATCAGAGAACCATGGAGGATGTATGATCCTACGATGGATGTGCAGATTTATCCACTTACCGCAGTGACCTATCAGATAGGCGAGACCGCGGTTGAAGAATGCAATTATCCTGAAGTCTTTATAATTCACAGATCTTGTGGGCACTTGGCAAATTACAACTTTGACCAAATCAAACTTGGTATCATGTTGGCTACTGTAAGATTCCGAGTATTCTGGGCCGCGGTGCCAAAGCAGTGCAGTGTTAATCGAAGGAAGGGAGATCAACCGCCGGGTGTAGACCTCCATGAGCATCCAGCTGCCGCGACTGTCAACGAGCACCATCCAAGATGTGTTCATGCCGACCCAGTACATACCGTTAATGTAGTTGAGGATGATGGGGATCGGATCGTAGTCAAGGGGGTTGATGCTCGCCACCCTACGATCGCTATGTTGCGTGACACACCATTCCTAAAGATCAGGCGGCATCAGCAAGCAAGGAGCTGGCTTAAAAAGCTCCGGCCTGAGGGCTTTGAGTAAATGGTACAGCCCCGACGAGCACGCGGTGAGCGGCATGGTACTGAGATTGTCCACACACGAAACAATTAGCTTGATTACCTCTGTGGGGAGCGAATTCCAGCCACTCTTTCGGTGGATGCTGCTCGGTTCTGCCATTGTTAGTGCTTGGGTTTCGGACGAGGGGGAAGGCGCCTTAGCGAGGATGGAAGATTGGAGGAGATTATGTGCGGACAAAGATGGAGAAGCAAATATGTGCTGCGGGAAGTGGACAGGTGATGATGACTACAGCACGACGCTTGACTTACGAGACACATACCAGTAGCATAGGGTCAGATTGATGCCAGACAACTTGCTTGAGTGATCACAGTACTGGTACTCCCTACAGTACCTACTACAGTACTATGCCCTAACTTTCTTGAGTAGAGTAGTAGAGTAGGACTCTGCTCTACCACTAGCACCGGAGGAGTAGTATATTCTAATCTAAAATAGTTACAAACTTCAATTCCCGAGGGTGGAACGACTATGAACCGTGCTCAAAGACCGTGTCTACGTGGTGTTTGGACTTATATGCAAAAAAATAGCAAGATGCTCGTGCATTGCACGGCACACCATCATCACGAACTCGGTTTTTTCTCTACTCCTACTCCTATAAAAGATTCAGTTGGTGATGATGGAGGCGAGGAGGCATGTTCAGCCGGGCGTGCAGCGGACGGCGCAACACTATTTGGTTTGTTATAAAAAACAAAGAAGAGTAGTAGAGATAGAGACATAGGGAGGAGCATGAGGTTGTGGGAGATAAGGATGAACGAGGCAAGGCCTTACCTGTAAATGTGGAGAGAGGTGCGGGTATCTTTTGTAAAATTGTCATAGTTGGCTTTCTATCCGTCAGATACAGATCGGGCGGTCTATATTACAAGATGGCAGGCATACCATCATCACCAACTCGGTTTTCTATAAGAGTAGATATAGATAGATAGAGACTAGGGAGTACTAGTAAGGACACCATCTACTGCTTTGTGTGCTACTCCTGCGCTCCATTTGGCGGCTGCCACATCTTGAGCTTGCGTTGGTTTTCCTCGAAGAGGAGAGGGTGATGCAACTAGTGTAGCGTAAGTATTTCCCTCAGTTTTCGAGAACCAAGGTATCAATCCAGTAGGAGGCACCTCAAAAGTCCCATGCACCTACACAAACAAAGTGAGAACTCGCAGCCAACGCAATAAAGGGGTTGTCAATCCCTTCACGGCCACTTGCAAAAGTGAGATCTGATAGAGATAGTATGATAAGATAAATATATTGGTATTTTATAATATAGATGCAAAAAAGTAAAGATGCAAATAAAAGTAGATTGGAAGCAAATATGATAAGAGACAGACCCGGGGGCCATAGGTTTCACTAGAGGCTTCTCTCAAGATAGCATAAGTATTACGCTCGGTGAACAAATTAATGTCTAGCAATTGATAGAAAAGCGAATAATTATGAGATTATCTAGGCATGATCATGTATATAGGCATCACGTCCATAAAAAGTAGACCGACTCCTGCCTGCATCTACTACTATTACTCCACACATTGACCGACTCCTTCCTGCATCTAGAGTATTAAGTTCATAAGAACAGAGTAACGCATTAAGCAAGATGACATGACGTAGAGGGATAAACTCATGCAATATGATATAAACCCCATCTTGTTATCCTCGATGGCAACAATACAATACGTGTCTTGCAACCCTTTCTGTCACTGGGTAAGAACACCGCAAGATTGAACCCAAAGCTAAGCACTTCTCCCATGGCAAGAAAGATCAATCTAGTAGGCCAAACCAAACCGATAATTCGAAGAGACTTGCAAAGATAACACAATCATACATAAAAGAATTCAGAGAAGATTCAAATAGTATTCATAGATAAACTTGATCATAAACCCACAATTCATCGGATCTCGACAAACACACCGCAAAAAGAGATTACATCGAATAGATCTCCACAAGAGAGGGGGAGAACATTGTATTGAGATCCAAAAAGAGAGAAGAAGCCATCTAGCTAATAACTATGGACCGGTAGGTCTGGGGTAAACTACTCACAACTCATCGGAAGGGCTATGGTGTTGATGTAGAAGCCCTCCATGGTTGATTCCCCCTCTGACAGAACACCGGCGAAGGCTCCAAGATGGGATCTCACGGATACAGAAGGTTACGGCGGTGGAAATTGTGTTTCGGGTGCTCCCTGGATGTTTTCGGGGTACGTAGGTATATATAGGAGGAAGAAGTATGTTGGTGGCCGCCCGAGGGGCCCACGAGACAGGGTGGCGCGCCCTACAGGGGGGGGCACCCTCCTATCTCATGGCCGCCTCGGCTGCTTCTTGGCTTGCACTCCAAGTCCTCCGGATCACGTTCGTTCCAAAAATCATGCTCCCGAAGGTTTCATTCCATTTGGACTCTGTTTGATATTCCTTTTCTTGGAAATACTGAAATAGGCAAAAAACAGCAATACGGGCTGGGCCTCGGTTAGTAGGTTAGTCCCAAAAATGATACAAATGTGTAAAATAAAGCCCATAAACATCCAAAAGGGGTAATATAATAGCATGGAACAATCAAAAATTATAGATACGTTGGAGACGTATCAAGCATCCCCAAGCTTAATTCCTGCTCGTCCTCGAGTAGGTAAATGATAAAAACAGAATTTTTTATGTGGAATGCTACCTAGCATAATTCTCAATGTAATTTTCTTTATTGTAGCATGAATGTTCAGATCCAAATGATTCAAAATAAAAGTTCATATTGACAAAAGAAATAGTAATACTTAAGGCATACTAATCAAAGTAATCATGTCTTCTCAAAATAACATGGCAAAAGAAAGTTCATCCCTACAAAATCATATAGTTAGCCTATGCTTCATTTTCGTCACACAAAGATGTTCCAAACTTCTATACCCCCGATGACAAGCCAAGAACTTGTTTCATCCTTAAATAATCTCAAACTTTTTCAACCTTCACGAAATATATGAGCGTGAGCCATGGATATAACACTATGGGTGGAATAGAATATGATGACGGGGATTGTGTGGAGAAGACAAAAAAGGAGAAAGGCTCACATTGACGAGGATAATCAACGGGCTATGGAGATTCCCATCAATTGATGTCAACCTGAGGAGTAGGGATTGCCATGCAATAGATGCACTAGAGCTATAAATGAATGCTCAACAAAAGAAAACTAGTGGGTGTGCATCCAACTTGCTTGCTCACGAAGACCTAGGGCATTTGAGGAAGCCCATCGTAGGAATATACAAGCCATGTTCTATAATGAAAAATTCCCACTAGTATGAAAAAGACAACTTATGAGACTCACTATATGAAAAACATGGTGCTACTTTGAAGCACAATATATGAGACTCACTACATGAAGAACAAGGTGCTACTTTGAAGCACAAGTGTGGAAAAAGAGATAGTAACATTGCCCTTTCATTTTTTCATTTTTTTTCTTTTTTTGGGCCTTTTATCTTTCTTTTGGCCTTTCTTATTTTTTTCTTTTTGGGCAATGCTCTAATAATGACGATCATCACACTTTCATGGATTACAACATATCAATTACAACTCAAAACTAGAACAAGATATGACTCTATATGAATGCCTCCGGTGGTGTACCGGGATGGTGCAATGAATCAAGAGTGACATGTATGAAAAATAATGCATGGTGGCTTTGCCACAAATATGATGTCAACTACATGATCATGCAATGGCAATATGACAAAAGTAAAGTATGTCATGATGATGATAAACGGAATGGTGGAAAGTTGCATGGCAATATATCTCGGAATGGCTATGGAAATGCCATAATAGGTAGGTATGGTGGCTGTTTTGAGGAAGATATAAGGAGGTTTATGTGTGATAGAGTGTATCGTATCACGGGGTTTGGATGCACCGGCAAAGTTTGCACCAACTCTCAAGGTGAGAAAGGGCAATGCACGGTACCGAAGAGGCTAGCAATGGTGGAAAGGTAAAAGTGTATAATCCATGGACTCAACATTAGTCAAAACAACTCATATACTTATTGCAAAAATTTAGAAGTCATCAAAAATCAAGTACTAAGCGCATGCTCCTAGGGGGATAGATTGGTAGGAAAAGACCATCGCTCGTCCCCGACCGCCACTCATAAGGATGCACAAGCCAGGTACACTTCATGTTTCAAATTTGTTACACAACTTTAACCATACGTGCATGCTACGAGACTTGCTAACTTCAACACAAGCATTCTTTAAATTCATAATCACCCAACTAGCATGACTTTAATATCACTACCTCCATATCTCAAAACAATTATCAAGTATCAAATTGATCATAGCATCCAATTCACTTTGTATGATAGTTTTTATTATACCCAACTTGGATGCTCATCATTCTAGGACCAAATTTGTAACCATAGAAAATACCATGCTGCTCTAAAATACTCTCAAAATAATATAAGTGAAGCATGAGAGACTAGCAATTTCTTCAAAATTAAGGCACCACCATGCTCTAAAAGATATAAGTGAAGCACTAGAGCAAAAACTATCAAGCTCAAAAGATATAAGTGAAGCACATAGAGTATTTGTCACATCCGTAGCATCTGGTAATGCTCTAGGCTAGCTTCATGTGTGCATCATGTTTAAATTCTGAAAATTGAATTGAGGAATTTTCAAAAGCCTCAGGAAACCTCTAAAAAATAACCAACAATTAAATCTTCTCAAATGTGTCCAAGAAAATGTTCCTGTTATTCCATGGAAATATTGGTAAGAGGTAAAATTTAAACCAATATTTTTGGAGTCACAGAGGTAATTATTTTGGCCATTTGAATTAATCCAATAACTATTTGCTTTGGATTTATATTTAATATATATATTAAATATGACTCCAATAATTCTGGAAATTTGTGAGTGGCTTTGTATATATTTTAGCAAGCCACATAAAAATCTACAGAATTTATTTAAATGATTTAGTTGCTAAACTAAATCAAAACAAACTACAGGAAATAGAAAACAGAGGTAAAATAGGAAAAACAGGGAGAGGGAGAGAAACATTACCTGGCGCTCACCTGGTAGCCACCTGGCCCAGCAGCACGGCCCAGCCCGCCACCGCTACCCCCCCCTGTCGCCTTCCTCCCCTCGCACCGAAGCAGCTGCGTGCCTGACGCTCGCCGCGCCACCTCCAGGCTGCCTGCCTGTGCCCCGACTCCTCTGAAGACGCCACGCAGCCGCCCGGAGCCGTCCAGCCCTTCCTCCCTTCCCTGGAGCTCTCTCCCCTTCCCTGGCTCTCTCTCCCTCGCTGTTCCCCACCTCACCGGACCGCGCCGACGCTACCGACGAGCACCACCGCGGCTATCGCCTCCCCCTCGTCCTCTCGAGCGGTCCAGGAGCTCCGCCATGACCTGCTCTTCATCTTCGCTGAGACAAACGACGCCGGAGCGCCCCGCAGCGCCGTCATCGTTGTTGCCTTCGTCCTCTGCACCGACAGCCGTCGTCGTCGATTCGCAGCAAACCGACCGCCCCCGACCTCGCCGACGACGCCATCGGACGCGCTGTGAGCACCCGCATCGTCTCCCCCTTCTCCCCTGGTCGCGCCCGCTCTCTACGCTGTAGCCCCGCCATGGCCGAACCTTCGCCGCCGCCGCACTCGTCGCCGGTGATGCTCCGGTGACCATTTGGTCCCGGGCATGCGCCCAACGCGCTCCCCGCATCGCGTAGAGCCTCCGTGGCACTTCGCCGCGCTTGTTTGCGCACCGCAGCCCCATCCCCACTCGCACCCGAGCTTCGGCCGCCGCCGAGCTCGTCGCCGGCACCACTCCGGCCACTTCCCGGCCGCGCCACCACCACAGTTGGATGCGGACGAGCGCCCGCATCCTGAAGCTGTGCTCCGCGCGCCAAACCGAGCCCTGTGGGCAAAACCCGAGGCTCGCCACCGCGGCTGGCCTCGCCGGCGTCAAGCCGCCGGTGGGTTTGACCCACGTTGACCACGGCGGGACCCTTCCCTGTGTCCATGACAGGTGGGGCCGGCCTGTTAATTAGGTTAGGATTAGTGTTAACAAAAAAATTAGTTAGACTAATTACACTGACATGCGGGCCCCGCCCGGCTAACCAAGTTAGTTACGGTTAATTTTAATTAGTTTAGTTAGTCCAGACACTGACATGCAGGGCCCACAGGTCAGTTTGACCTGGACGGCACCCGTTGAACTGCTGACATCATGCCAACGTCATGCTGACGCAATAATTCCTTTCTGGAATTTAAATAAATCTTAAATGATTTAATATTTTCAGAAAATGCCCTAAACTTCAATAAATCATAGAAAATTAACTGTAACTCCAAATGAAATAATTTATATATGAAAAATTATCAGAAAAATTCAAGGAATCCATCTGTACCATTTTCATGCATGTTAGAACAACTTATAGCTGCTGTTTAGCACAAATCAATTAAAGGGCATTTAAATAATCACATATGGAGTTTGAATTTGAATCTTGTATTCAAACCAACTTCATTTAATCTATTGCTAGTTGCATTAGCTCATAACACATTCATTTTGCCATGTCATGATCATGCATCATATTGTGCATTGCATTGATTGTGTTCCCTTCTGTGTTGCCGGTATTTGTTCCCTCTCGATAGACGTGATACCGATGATGTGATCGTTGACACTGATGAAGACTCAATGCTATCTTCAGAAGTGCCAGGCAAGCAAAACCCCCTTGTTCATTCCGATACAATCCTACTCTCTCACTCCTGCTCTCTTTTACTGCATTAGGACAACACTGATTCATCTGTTACTTGCTGCGGTAGCTGAACCCCTTTATCCTTTGCATGACCTGTCATTGCCACAGTAAATAGATGAAACCCACTAGCATGAGTAGGAGTTGTTTGAGCCCTGATGTGCCTACTCATTCATGCTTGTTTGTCATGCCTGCTACTACTTAGAGTTGAGTCAGGTCTGATTCATCGGGGATGAATCAGAGGTGCGTGAACATGTCCTACTGTGTGTGAGCTAAGTGTGTGAACACGATTTGATAAAGGTAGCGGTGAGAGGCCATGTAGGAGTACATGGTGGGTTGTCTCATTGCAGCCGTCCTCAGGAACTGAGTTCTGTGTTTGTGATCCATGATTCAGCTACTACCACGCATTGGGCCCGAAACCAATGGACCCTCTCGGCTTCTTAATCACCCTTGTCCTCTGTCCAGGAGTTGCAAGTAGTTTCTGGTGTTTGTAGTATGCTGGAGGCCGTGCGCAGTGCTGACCGTAGGGGTGGGCTGTGATGCGGTAGGCACGTGGCCGGGTAAACCGGGCGCCCGTTTGGTGTCACGGAACCCTGTTCACATCGTTTTGGGCTGTGAGCGAAACTCCGGCGGATCTCCTCATGGATGGAACCCGAATAGGCGATAAACCTGGACTAGAGACTCGAGTGTTTAGGCAGGCCGTGGCCGACACCCACGTTGGGCTTCCGCTTGAAGGTTGCCGAGTACATGTCGTGTAAACGGCGGTAAGTGGTGAGAACGTGTGTGAAGAAGTACACCCCTGCAGGGTTAACATCATCTATTCGAATAGCCGTGTCCGCGGAAAAGGACTTCTGGGTTGCTTATATCAGTTCATAGGCAAGTGAAAGTGGATACTCTAAAATACGCAAGATAAGCGTGAGTGCTATGGATGGCGCTCTCGTAGGGAGACGGGAGTGGATCCATAGTGGTGTATTGATATGGTGAATATGTGGACTCGTGTGCGCCACCTCAAAAGAGTTACTCGCAGTCGTAGTTCAGGATAGCCACCGAGTCAAAGCTGGCTTGCTGCAGTTAAACCCCACCATCCCTTTGTTGATAATGATGCATATGTAGATAGTTCTGATGTAAGTCTTGCTGGGTACATTTGTACTCACGTTTGCCTATTTTATGTTTTTGCAGAGAGACTTCGGTCTCACTAGTAGTTCTGTGTGGACTTCGACGTTTAGCTTGTTACCTCAGCTACGATCTTGTGCCCTCGGCAGGATCTGGTAGATAGTCAGGCTTCTCAGCCTTTTTCATTTATAGATGTCTGTACCCAGACATGATAGCTTCCGCTTGTGCTTTGACTTGTATGCTCTAAGTGTTGGGTCATGAGACCCATGTTTGTAATATCTCGCTCCTCGGAGCCTATTGATTAAAATACTTGAGTTGTAGAGTCATGTTGTGATGCCATGTTGTATTTGCACATATCGAGCATATTGTGTGTATGTTATTGAAACGCTTGGTATGTGTGGGATCTGACAACCTAGTTGTTTATCCTTGGTAGCCTCTCTTACCGGGAACTGTCTCCTAGTGTTTCCACCGAGCCATGGTAGCTTGCTACTGCTCCGGGACACTTAGGCTGGCCGGCATGTGTCCTTCTTCGTTCCTGTGTCTGTCCCTTCGGGGAAATGTCACGCGATGAATACCGGAGTCCTGTTAGCCCGCTACAGCCCGGTTCACCGGAGTCCTGCTAGCCCAGTGCTACAGCCTGGATTCACTCGCTGATGACCGACACGTTCGATGCTGGGTCATGGATGCCTGTCCCTGTAAGTCTGTGCCACTTTGGATTTACGACTAGCCATGTCAGCCCGGGCTCCTTATCATATGGGTGCTAGCGACACTGTCATATACGTGTGCCAAAAGGCGCAAACGGTCCCGGGCAAAGGTAAGGCGACACCCGTGGGAATACCGTGCGTGAGGCCGCAAAGTGATATGAGGTGTTACATGCTAGACCTATGTGGCACTGAGTCGGGGTCCTGACAGTATTCTAACAAAATTCTAATCAAATAGGCTTCTCCCAAAAGGTGTGTATAGCAAGGATGATTGCGGTAACCTAAACAGCAAATACTAATATAATACGCGACGCTCCAAGCAAAACACATATCATGTAGCGAATAAAAATATAGCTCCAAGTAAAGTTACCAATGAACAAAGACGAAAGAGCGGATGCCTTCCCGGGGAATCCCCAAGCTTAGGCTTTTGGCTATCCTTGCATATCTTGGGGTGCCTTGGGCATCCCCAATCTTAGGCTCTTGCCACCCTTTATTCCATAGTCCATAAAAGCTTTACCCAAAACTTGAAAACTTCACAACACAAAACTCAACAGGAAATCTTATAAGCTCCGTTAGTGAAAGAAAACAAAACCACCACATAAGGTACTGCAATGAACTCATTCTTTGTTTATTTTGGTGTTAAACCTACTTTATTCCAACTTCTCTATGGTTTATAAACTATTTTACTAGCCATAGATGCATCAAAATAAGCAAACAACACACGGAAAACAGAATCTGTCAAAAACAGAATAGTCTGTAGCAATCTGTAACTAACGCAAACTTCTGGAACTCTACAAATCCTACCAAAATAGGAAGTACTGTACAATTTGTTTATTGATCAGCAGCAAAAATAATCAATGCAAAAGCACATTTCTGTGATTTATTGAATTTTTTCTCGTGAGTGCAAAGTTTCTGTTTTTCAGCAGAATCAAATCAACTGTCATCATAGTTTATCCTATAGGTTCTACTTGGCACAAACACTAATTAAAAGATAAAAACACATCTAAACATAGAGTAGATGCAATATTTATTACTAAACAGAAGCAAAAACAAAAAAACACAAAGAAAAATTGGGTTGCCTCCCAACTAGCGCTATCGTTTAACGCCCCTAGCTAGGCATAAAAGCAAAGATAGATCTAAGTAGTGCCATCTTTGGCACTTGATTGATAAGTGGCACGCATGATAGATTCATAAGGTAATTTGACTTTCTTTCTTGGAAAGTGCTCCATGCCGTTCTTTAAAGGAAATTGGAATATAATATTCCCCTCCTTCATATCAATAATCGCACCAATCGTTCTAAGAAAAGGTCTACCAAGAATAATAGGGCAAGAAAGATTGCAATCTATATCGAGAACGATAAAATCTACAGGCACCAAATTTCTATTAGCAACAATAAGAACATCATTGATCCTTCCCATAGGCTTTTTAATGGTGGAATCCGCAAGGTGCAAATTTAACGAGCAATCATCAAGATCATGGAAATCTAGAATTTCACATAATGTTTTCGGAATCGTGGAAACACTAGAACCCAAATCACACAAACCAAAACACTCATAATCTTTAATTCTAATCTTTATAGTAGGTTCCCACTAATCATTAAGTTTTCTAGGTATCGAAACTTCCAAATTAAGTTTTTCATCATAAGAGTAGAACAAAGCATCAACGGTATGTCTGGTAAAAGCTTTGTTTTGACTATAAGCATGAGGAGAATTAATAACGGATTGCAAAAAGGAAATACAACCTTTTAAAGAACAATTATCATAATCAAATTCCTTGAAATCCGAGATAGTAGGTTCAATGTTATTTGAAGTCGTGACTTATCCAATCTCACTTTTACCAAATTTAGCATCAAGATCTAAAGACTCCGAATTTTCGGGACGCCTTCTACACAAAGTTGATTCATCATCAGTCCCATAATCATCAAAATTCATATTGCAAAACATAGATCTAATATTAGACGCATCAATAACTTTAAGATCTTCATCATTATTTTCTTCGAAACTAGAAGAACACGCTTTTATAAAGCTGTCTTTTTTAGCACACAATCTAGTGGTTCTTTCCTTACACTCATCAATGGAAATTCTCATTACTTTGAGAGACTCATTGATGTCATGCTTAGGAGAAGAAGATCTAATTTTAAGAGAATCAACATCAAGCGAAAGTCTATCAACGTTCCTAGCCAAATCTTCAACTTTGAGCAATTTTTCTTCAAGCAAAACGTTAAAATTCTTTTGAGAAATCATAAATTCTTTCACACTATTCTCAAAATCAGAGGGCATCTTATTAAAATTACCATAAGAATTATTGTAGGAATTTCCATAATTATTAGAGAAATTACTAGGGAATGGTCTAGCATTAAAATTTCCTCTATAAGCATTGTTTCCAAAATTATTCCTACCGAAAAATTCACGTCCATAGATTCATTATTATTCTCAATCAAAGAAGACAAAGGCATATCATTGGGATCAAGAGGAGTATTTTTAGTAGCAAACAATTTCATGAGTTCATCCATCTTTCTACTCAAAACATTGATTTCTTCTATAGCATGCACTTTTTTACTAGAAGATCTTTCCGTGTGCCATTGAGAATAATTAGCCATAATATTATCAAGAAGTTTTGTAGCATCTCCTAACGTGATTTCCATAAACGTTCCTCCCACGGCCGAATGTAAGAGATTTCTAGAAGCAAAGTTCAACCCGGCATAAATTTTTTATATAATCATCCATAAATTCAAACCATGAGTAGGGAAATTACGAAGCATCAATTTCATTATTTCCCAAGATTGGGCAACATGCTCATGATCAAGTTGTTTAAAATTCATAATATCGTTCCTAAGAGTGATGATCTTAGTAGGAGGAAAATACTTAGAGATAAAAGCATCTTTGCACTTGTTCCAAGAATCAATACTATTTTTAGGCAAAGACGAAAACCAAACTTTAGCACGATCTCTAAGAGAAAATGGAAATAACTTCAATTTGACAATATTGTTATCCGTATCTTTCTTATTTTGTATATCACACAAATCAACAAAGTTGTTTAGATGAGTAGCGGCATCTTCACTAGGAAGGCCGGCAAATTGATCTTTCATAATAAGATTCAGCAAAGCAGCATTGATTTCACAAGACTCAACATCATTAAGAGGAGCAATCGGAGTACTAAGGAAATCATTGTTATTGGTATTCGATAAATCACACAATTTGGTATTATCTTGCGCCATGTCAACAAGTAATCCAACACACAAGCAAACAGAAAAAGGGCAAGCAAAAAGAGAAGAGGAGATTGGGAAATAGAGGGTGAATGAAATGGCAAGGGTGAAGTGGGGGAGAGGAAAATGTGAGGCAAATGGCAAATAATTTAAATGCGAGGGAGATAGGTTTGTGATGGGTGCTTGGTATGTCTTGACTTGAGCGAAGACCTCCCCTTCAACGGTGCCAGAAATCCTTCTGGCTACATCTTGAGCTTGCGTTGGTTTTCCTCGAAGAGGAGAGGGTGATGCAGCAAGTGTAGCGTAAGTATTTCCCTCAGTTTTTGAGAACCAAAGTATCAATCCAGTAGGAGGCTCCTCAAAAGTCCCACGCACCTACACAAACAAACTGAGAACTCGCAACCAATGCAATAAAGGGGTTGTCGATCCCTTCACGGCCACTTGCGAAAGTGAGATCTGATAGAGATAGTATGATAAGATAAATATATTTTTGGTATTTTATAATATAGATGCAAAAAAGTAAAGATGCAAATGTAACATCCCAAATTTTCAATTTGGAATGTTATACATAGATCATCATTGCTTATCATATTTTTTTTGCATCGTTGGCTCGATCCTAGAAATTCTATGCAACTCAAGGACCCACGGAGAGAGTTGGGGATTTCGTTATTTTCTTATTTGAGTTTTCTCAAATTTTGAAAATAGGATCATTGATTTTATTTATTTTATCTTCAATTATTTCTACTACCAAAATTTCAGAGAGGGAATAAAATGACTTTCCCAAAATAAAGAGATAATGAAGATTTAATAAAAAAATCAAATAAGATTTAATTTGGAGTTTTTCGCCTTTTATTTGGATTTAGGAAAAATGTGCGTTTTTAAAAATTGCATTTAGGCCCCAAATAAATGTTCATCTTGTCCGGCTTGATTTTAGAAGCCGGGGAAAATTTATTTTGGGAATTTTGGAGACAGTTTAGTATTTCTTTATATTTTTCTTCTGCGTGAAATTATTTAAAAAAAACGCGAACCGCCTTTGGGCCGTGCCCGAGCGGGACTCCGCCCGGGGGCGCCTTTAAATAGCGCCGCCCTGAGCCCCCCCAGGCCCGCCAGCCACCCGCGCCCCGCCAGCCCAGCCGCCGCCGCCGCCGGCCCACTCGCCCGAAACCCTAACCCTAGCCGCCAGCCGCCGCCGCCGCCGCCTGCCGCCGCCGGACTTCGCCGCCACCGCCGCCGAGGTTCGCCGCTGCCTCGATTCGCGTGTCGCCATTTTTTTTTATAAAAACCGGCGGTTTTTCTTCGTTTTTTCGGTTTATTTTATTAGATTGGTTTTTTCTTCGGTTCGGTTAATTAGCAAGTGTTCGCTCGTTCGTTTGTTTTAACGAACGTACTCGTCAGATCTATTTAGTCAACGAATGTTCGTTCGTCAGCCTATTCGTCGTTTTTCTTTTTCTCGGATTTAATCCGCGATTTTTCTGATCGCGATTCCTGATCCGATTTTCGTTTTAGTATAACTTTTCGCTCGTTTATCGGAATCAGGCGATTCAAGCGCCTGGAGTTTCATCTCGAAACCCTCTTTCCGAATAATCAACTTAAACAAGTTTTTGCTTCTGTAAAATTTGACTTAGATCCAGATTAGTAAAACGAAGCTGTTTTCTTTTGCCGTTTGATTTTCGTTGCTTTGCTTGATTTGGTTCTTTTTGCAAACCGGAGTTCTTAAGTTGAAAATTCTGGTTAGATCTTTTATTCGAGTTTTACCAGTGCATTAGATGAGTACTTATTGTATGTTTGTTTGTTTGTCTGCGATAGAATACCCGGAGTGCGCCGCCTGTTACTTCGAGTCTCTAGGTTTTGCGGATCATCAGCAAGGCAAGTAACACTTTGATCATACCTTTCTACTACCCAGTTTTATGCATTAGATCAAGCCTCAAACATTGCATGAATAGGATCTAATTAAATTGTGGGATGGGAAGTAGTTGAGGTAGTACCTATTACCTGTTTTATTATCAAACCTTTGGGAGTTACTTCTACGTTTGCTTATTATGCCATGCTATGCTAGTAGACGCGGATTGGGTGAGTGTATCCATGACAGATGTGAGATTGTTAATCAATGGTTTATTTAAGGTGGCAACTTAAACACACATCTGGGTGGATTGAGGCACCTGGTTTCTATCAGGACTTCCCTGTATTTCTTCGGACCGCCACCCAGGCTCAAAGGGATCATGAGATTAATCAAACTAGAAACTTCCGTGTGCAGCCACAAGCCATTATGGGCTCTGGCATAGTTGATTAAGTTGTGCGAACTCTTACGGGTAGACTAGCAGAGTCAGGGAATGTAGGTGTACCGGTCTACCCGCATGTAAGGTGCTAGCACTTCCGAAAGACTATGTCTCGGTCATCCGTTTCTCAAACATCATGTAATGCGAGGAATCAAACAGAGGCGATCGAGTCTTGTGGGGAAAAGTGTGCAAACCTCTGCAGAGTGTATAAACTAATCATGGTTAGCCGTGTCCCCGGTTATGGACGTTTTGAGTATCTAGTACCTGGATATCATGTGAATCTCATCATGTTACTTCTAATTTAATATTGTTGGCTTTAATGAGTACTTTTAATTGGGATTGAGAATGTTGTCAACCATTCTCAATGTTTAACAACCACCATGATAGTTAAATAAATTTATTCCTTTGTAGTAGGGAAAAATTGGCTTTATGCAAAACTGTAACCATAGAGCTTTTCCACCAGCCAAATATGCATGTAGTATAGCTTAATCCATTGTTATTCTTTATGTGTTACATTGCCAGCATATTCCATGTGCTGACCCGTTTTCGGGCTGCAACGTTTCATGTCGCAGACTTTTCAGACGTCAAGTAAGGTGCTTTTAGGTCGTGGTTCTATACTTAGTGATGCCGTTGGAGTTGATGGACTCGCTTATCTTCCAAGTCTTCCGCTATTATCGTTTTTAGATGGCCTTAAGCCATATTTATTTCAATAAGTTCTCTTTTGAGACATTAGATGTAATAAGTGTGTGATTGCTACTCTGTTATAAATCCTCCAAGTACTGTGTGGTGTCAGCATTACTGATCCAGGGATGGCACTGAGCACAGATGTCAGACTGTTCGAGGTCTGGTCGCTACAAGGTGGTATCAAAGCACACGCTGACTGTAGGACACGGCCACTAAGCTAAAGCCCTAGATCACTACTCTTTCTTCTCATTTCTGACTCCTCATCTTTTCTATTCTTTAGGATGGCGGATGCAAGGATCAAGTTCGCACAACTAGATGAGAATTCACCTTTTGGATGTCACTTGAAGGAAGCCACTAGATACCTGAACATAGGAGTACCAAGCTTCACTGGGACTTTCAACGCCACTTTACCCGAAGAGGAGCGCTAGAAGATTCAAGTCTGCATTCCAGGAAGGACATTTGCACCAGTCACGGAGCCAATAGAGTTTACCTTTGATGTACCAACATGGAGCCTAGGAAAAAGCATGGCAGCTCACATCACCACGGGACGAATTGGAGAAGTTTACTACAACGATCTCAAGAATACTATCTACCAGATTTGTGGGCCCCGAAATAAGCATTGGGAGTTAAACCAACACATCCAGGAGTTAAACCCTAGATCACTACCAGGAAGGACAGATCAATCGCAGCTTATATTCAGGAGTTAAACCAACACATCCGACGCTAGGAAAATCAGATGTGTGCAGATATGGAGGATCTGCAGAAGGCTATGACCAAGATCAAGGAGCTGGAAGAAGAACTCAAGGCTACACGTAAAGACTATATGGAAGAAATCGTCGCTCTAGTAAGATAGAACGGTGACCTTAAGGAGAAGATTGGAGTATTCATGGGAGGATCAGCACCCAGAGAGGAAGAGGATGAACCTACTTGCCCAGATAATTATATCATCATCGACGACATCGACTCGGATCCCGACGACAGCGATGATGACTATGTTGATGAAGCTGGAGTAGATATCATGGAATCTGCATCGGAGCAGCTTTTCTAGTTGACCACCATAACAGTAGTAGAATTTTCCACCATTTAATTAGTTTTAGTCCAACTACTTTTGTAACGATAGTTAGACCGTTGTAAGCCCTTGTTGGAATTGATTGGAATGATATTGTGTGTTTTGTCTCATGTGCATATGGGTAGTGTTATCTCACTAGACCTCATTCTATTCTTAACTCTCCCCTTTAAACCCTCAGATGCCTCCGAGACGCGACCCCGAGTTTGTTTTTCCACCAGAGATCACTTAGTTGATTCAGCAGCAGAATACCTTGATTCAAACATTGGTACAGAACCAAGGCAACAAAAACAACAACCCACCACCACCACCACCTGTTGACCATCTGGCACGTTTCTTAAGGTTGAATCCGCCGGTGTTTCCCAGTAGCACTGAGCCAATAGTAGCAGATGATTGGCTCCATAAGATAGGGAGGGAGTTCACCACTGCAGGATGCACGGATGGAGAAAAGGTGAAGTTTGCCGCACATCAGCTTGACGGACCCGCAGCAGCATGGTGGGAGAATTTTACAGCCACTTACCCTGTAGACACTATCACATGGAATCAGTTTCAACAAGCTTTTCGTACTGCCCATGTTTCAGCAGGAGCTATGCCCATGAAGAAGCGTGAGTTTTGCAACTTACGCCAAGGAGGATGGACAGTTGGCCAGTATGTGGATGATTTTAGTAAGCTAGCACGTTATGCCCCCAGATGACGTTGCTACGGATGCAGTTAAGCAGGAGAAGTTTCTAGAAGGACTGAATGATGAGCTGAGCATGCAGTTGATGGTAGCCACTTTCAATAACTACCAGGAGTTAGTAGATCATGCTCTTATGATTGAGGGGAAGCAGCAGCAGATTGACAATCGTAAGAGGAAGTATGCATAGGGGAAGTACAATTCTGGAGCTCAGCAGAAGCCACGCTTTACCCCAAACTCAGGGGGACACTTTCAGCATACTCATGGAGGAGGCAGCTCGCACAATCATAATGGCACAAAGAATGGAAACGGGAATGGAGGAAGCAATGGACAAAGCCGCACCAACCCGTCAACACCATCCAAGGTAGACCTGAGCCATATCACCTGTTATAAGTGTCGTAAGACTGGGCATTATGCAAATGATTGCCCAGAAGCCCAAAATGGAAATGGCAATGGAAGCTCAGGAAAGAAGCCGAACCCTGTCAACAGGGGGCAAGTGAACCACGTTACCGTGGAGGAGGTTGAAGCCCAGCCAGGCGCAGTAATAGGTAAGTTTTTGGTTAAGGCATTTCCGGCAGTTGTTCTTTTCGATACTGGTGCATCGCATTCATACATATCAAGGGGATTTGTGGATAAGTTTAGCCTGCCCACTAAGATTCTTAAGACACCTATGCTAGTGAGTTCACCGGGAGCTGAGTTTATGGTCAGTCAAGGATGCTTTCAGTTGCCATTAAGTATAGGAAGGCTTGTTTTCCCAACGGATTTAATTATATTGGAATCCCAAGGTTTGGATGTAATTCTTGGTATGGATTGGCTGTCAATGTATGGAGGGAACATTGATTGCGCCAGTAAGTCAATTTTGCTTACGACACCAGAAGGAAGAAGAATCAAGTATGTATCACGGCATGAGCCGAGAAGAGCACATGTAAATTCCTTATCAGGAGTTGTGCAGGAGGAAGTACTAGTGGTAAAGGATTTCCCCGATGTATTTCCAGAAGAGTTGCCAGACATGCCACCGGATAGAGACATTGAGTTCTTAATTGAACTACTGTCAGGCACTGGGCCTATATCCAAGAGACCATACAGGATGCCAGCCCAAGATTTGGAGGAAATTAAGAAGCAGATTAAGGAGTTGTTGGACAAAGGTTTTATTCGCCCAAGTTCTT
Organism: Triticum dicoccoides; assembly: GCF_002162155.2. Taxonomy (NCBI): domain Eukaryota; kingdom Viridiplantae; phylum Streptophyta; class Magnoliopsida; order Poales; family Poaceae; genus Triticum; species Triticum dicoccoides. Next base: position 300,805,717 of record NC_041393.1, read on the forward strand.
CACCTTGGGGATCGCCAGTACTTCTGGTGGAAAAGAAGGATGGATCGTTAAGAATGGTTGTCGATTATCGCGGATTGAATAAAGTAACCATCAAGAACAAGTACCCACTACCAATGATCAATGATCTGTTTGATCGGTTGCAAGGAGCTAAGGTGCTTTCCAAGATCGATTTGCGATCAGGATACCATCAGTTGAAGATTCAGGAGCAAGATATACCGAAGACTTCTTTTACCACCAGGTATGGGCTGTATGAGTATACCGTTATGTCATTTGGTCTGACTAACGCCCCAGCCTATTTTATGAACATGATGAACAAGGTGTTTATGGAGTTTTTGGATAAGTTCGTCGTGGTGTTCATTTATGATATTTTGGTTTACTCGAAGAATGAAGAGGAACACAAGGAACAGTTGCGTTTGGTACTCGAGAAGCTCAGAGAACATCAGCTATACGCCAAGTTCAGCAAGTATGAGTTTTGGTTGAAGGAAGTTGGATTTCTCAGACATGTTATATCCGGAGAAGGTATCGCAGTAGACCCCACTAAAGTTGTCACTGTGACAAACTGGGAAGCACTAGCAACAGTGGGAGAAATCCGGAGTTTCCTTGGACTCGCAGGATACTACCGGAGATTCATTGAAAATTTCTCGAAGATTGCGAAGCCTATGACAGAGTTGTTGAAGAAGGATACTAAGTTCATTTGGACTGAGGAGTGTGAGGCTAGTTTCCAAGAGTTGAAGAAACGTTTGGTTACCTCACCAGTATTAATTCTGCCAGATCATACTAAGGATTGTGAAGTGTATTGCGACGCTTCACGTCGAGGACTTGGAGCAGTGCTTATGCAGGAGGGAAGAGTTGTTTCGTATGCTTCACGACAACTTAAGCCTCATGAGTTGAATTATGCTACTCATGATTTGGAGTTAGCAGCCGTAGTACACACACTGAAAACGTGGAGACATTTTCTCATTGGAAATAATTGTGAGGTGTACACGGATCACAAGAGTTTGAAGTACATCTTCACGCAGAAGGAGTTAAATCTCAGGCAGAGGAGATGGTTGGAGCTTATTAAGGATTATGATATGAGACTGCATTATCACCCCGGGAAGGCTAACGTTGTAGCAGACGTGTTGAGCCGCAAGAGCCATGTCAATACACTAATGATGGGAGGAATACCCAAGGAGTTAGCCGAGGATCTTCATGATCTATGTTTGGAAATAGTTCCGAGAGGCTATGTAGCAGCAATGGAGATTCAGTCTACGTTGATGGATAAAATCAGAGAAGCTCAAAATACAAATAAGGAAGTTGCCTCTATAAAGGAGAAAATGAGCGAAGGGAAGGCTAAGGGATTTCGTGAGGATGAGTACGATACCCTACGATTTGAGGACCGTGTTTATGTGTCCAATGACCCGGAGATCAGGAAGTTGATTCTGCAAGAGGCACATGATTCACCATATTCGATTCACCCTGGGAATACCAAGATGTATTTGGATTTGAAGGAAACCTTCTGGTGGACCGGAATGAAGAAGGATATTGTAGAGTATGTAGCAGTTTGTGAAGTATGTCAGAGGGTGAAAGCAGAACACCAGAAGCCAGCCGGATTGTTGCAGCCATTGCCTATAACCGAATGGAAGTGGGACAAACTAGGCATGGATTTCATCACGGGATTGCCCAGGACTCGTTTAGGCTATGACTCAATTTGGGTTGTAGTCGATCGTTTGACAAAGGTAGCTCATTTCATCCCAGTAAAGACTACCTACAGTGGTGCCAAATTGGGTAAGATATACATGACAAGGATTGTATGTTTGCATGGAGTTCCGAGGAGTATCGTATTAGATAGAGGAACCCAATTCACCTCCGAGTTCTGGAAGCAGTTACACGAAACATTGGGAACCAGGCTGGAGTTTAGCACTACATTCCATCCACAGACAGATGGACAGACCGAGAGAGTTAATCAGATTTTGGAGGATATGCTTAGAGCTTGTGTTTTGGATTATGGATCAAGTTGGGATGACAACTTGCTATACGCGGAGTTTTCTTACAACAACAGTTATCAATCCAGTTTGAAGATGGCCCCTTTCGAAGCCTTGTACGGAAGGAGGTGCAGAACCCCGTTGTTGTGGGATGAGGTGGGAGACCGCCAGTTGTTTGGACCGGATTTGATTAAGGAGTCTGAACAGAAGGTAAAACTGATCTGCGACAGGCGCAAGGCAGCTCAGTCAAGACAGAAGGGCTATTCAGATTCGAAACGCAAGGAGACAGAACACAAAGTCGGAGACAGAGTTTATCTTCGAGTATCTCCACTACGAGGAGTTAAGCGTTTTGGGGTTAAAGGGAATTTAGCACCACGTTTTGTGGGGCCATACAAAGTTTTGGAACGCATGGGAGAAGTAGCGTACAAGTTGGAATTACCTGAGGGATTGTCAGGAGTTCATGATGTGTTCCATGTTTCTCAGTTGAAGAAGTGTCATGCAGAAATAGCCGATATACCACTGAGAGGTACTATGCCACTGGAAGCAATTCAGTTGAAGGATGATTTGACTTATGAAGAGAAACCAGTTAGAATTCTGGATTATGCCAGTCGAGTTACCCGCAGTAAGGTTATCAAGTTTTGCAATGTTCAGTGGAGACACCACACCGAGGAGGAAGCCACCTGGGAGCGAGAGGAAGATCTGCTCAAGGACCACCCTCACCTATTTGCTAGCCAACTCGAATCTCGAGGGCGAGATTCATCTTAAGGGGGGTAGGTTTGTAACATCCCAAATTTTCAATTTGGAATGTTATACATAGATCATCATTGCATATCATATTTTTGTTGCATCGTTGGCTCGATCCTAGAAATTCTATGCAACTCAAGGACCCACGGAGAGAGTTGGGGATTTCGTTATTTTCTTATTTGAGTTTTCTCAAATTTTGAAAATAGGATCATTGATTTTATTTATTTTATCTTCAATTATTTCTACTACCAAAATTTTAGAGAGGGAATAAAATGACTTTCCCAAAATAAAGAGATAATGAAGATTTAATAAAAAAATCAAATAAGATTTAATTTGGAGTTTTTCGCCTTTTATTTGGATTTAGGAAAAATGTGCGTGTTTCAAAATTGCATTTAGGCCCCAAATAAATGTTCATCTTGTCCGGCTTGATTTTAGAAGCCGGGGAAAATTTATTTTGGGAATTTTGGAGATAGTTTAGTATTTCTTTTTATTTTTCTTCTGCGCGAAATTATTTAAAAAAAAAGCGAACCGCCTTTGGGCCGTGCCCGAGCGGGACTCCGCCCGGGGGCGCCTTTAAATAGCATCGCCCCGAGCCCCCCCAGGCCCGCCAGCCACCCGTGCCCCGCCAGCCCAGCCGCCGCCGCCGACGGCCTACTCGCCCGAAACCCTAACCCAAGCCCCCAGCCGCCGCCGCCGCCCGCTGCCGCCAGACTTCGCCGCCGCCGCCGGAGCATCGCCGGACTTCGCCGCCGCCGCCGCCGAGGTTCGCCGCCGCCTCGATTCGCGTGTCGCCGTATTTTTTTATAAAAACCGAGCAGTTTTTCTTCCGTTTTTTTCCTATTTTTTATTAGATTGGTTTTTTCGGTTCGGTTAATTAGCGAGCGTTCGCTCGTTCGTTCGTTTTAACGAACATACTCGTCAGATCTGTTTAGTCAACGAACGTTCGTTCGTCAGCCTGTTCGTCGTTTTTCTTTTTCTCAGATTTAATCCGCGATTTTTTTGATCGCGATTCCTGATCCGATTTTCCTTTTAGTATAACTTTTTGCTCGTTTATCAGAATCAGGCGATTCAAGCGCCTGGAGTTTCGTCTCAAAACCCTCTTTCCGAATAATCAACTTAAACAAGTTTTTGCTTCTGTAAAATTTGACTTAGATCCAGATTAGTAAAACAAAGTTGTTTTCTTTCGCCGTTTGACTTTCGTTGCTTTGCTTGATTTGGTTCTTTTTGCAAACCGTAGTTCTTAAGTTGAACATTCTGGTTAGATCTTTTATTCGAGTTTTACCAGTGCATTAGATGAGTACTTATTGTATGTTTATTTGTTTGTCTGCGATAGAATACCCGGAGTGTGCCGCCTGTTACTTCGAGTCTCTATGTTTTGCGGATCATCAGCAAGGCAAGTAACACTTTGATCATACCTTTCTACTACCCAGTTTTATGCATTAGATCAAGCCTCAAAAATTGCATGAATAGGATCTAATTAAATTGTGGGATGGGAAGTAGTTGATGTAGTACCTATTACCTGTTTTATTATAAACCTTTGGGAGTTACTTCTACGTTTGCTTATTATGCCATGCTATGCTAGTAGACGTGGATAGGGTGAGTGTATCCATGACAGATGTAAGATTGTTAATCAATGGTTTATTTAAGGTGGCAACTTAAACACACATCTGGGTGGATTGAGGCACCTGGTTTCTATCAGGACTTTCCTGTATTTCTTCGGACCGCCACCCAGGCTCAAAGGGATCATGAGATTAATCAAACTAGAAACTTCTGTGTGCAGCCACAAGCCATTATGGGCTCTGGCATAGTTGATTAAGTTGTGCGAACTCTTACGGGTAGACTAGCAGATGTCGGGGAATGTAGGTGTACCGGTCTACCCGCATGTAAGGTGCTAGCACTTCCGAAAGACTATGTCTCGGTCATCCGTTTCTCAAACATCATGTAGTGCGAGGAATCAAACGGAGGCAATCGAGTCTTGTGGGGAAAAGTGCGCAAACCTCTGCAGAGTGTATAAACTAATCATGGTTAGCCGTGTCCCTGGTTATGGACGTTTTGAGTATCTAGTACCTGGATATCATGTGAATCTCATCATGTTACTTCTAATTTAATATTGTTGGGTTTAATGAGTACTTTTAATTGGGATTGAGAATGCTGTCAACCATTCTCAATGTTTAACAACCACCATGATAGTTAAATAAATTTATTCCTTTGTAGTAGGGAAAAATTGGCTTTATGCAAAACTGTAACCATAGAGCTTTTCCACCAGCCAAATATGCATGTAGTATAGCTTAATCCGTTGTTATTCTTTATGTGTTACATTGCCAGCATAATCCATGTGCTGACCCGTTTTCGGGTGCAACGTTTCATGTTGCAGACTTTTCAGACGTCGAGTAAGGTGCTTTTAGGTCGTGGTTCTGTACTCAGTGATGCCGTTGGAGTTGATGGACTCGTTTATCTTCCAAGTCTTCCGCTGTTATCGTTTTTAGATGGCCTTAAGCCGTATTTATTTCAATAAGTTCTCTTTTGAGACATTCGATGTAATAAGTGTGTGATTGCTACTCTGTTATAAATCCTCCAAGTACTGTGTGGTGTCAGCATTATTGATCCAGGGATGGCACTGAGAACAGAGATCAGACTGTTTGAGGTCTGGTCGCTATAGCAAATAAAAGTGGATTGGAAGCAAATATGATAAGAGATAGACCCGGGGGCCATAGGTTTCACTAGAGGCTTCTCTCAAGATAGCATAAGTATTACAGTGGGTGAAAAAATTACTGTCGAGCAATTGATAGAAAAGCGAATAATTACGGAGATTATCTAGGCATGATCATGTATATAGGCATCACTTCCATAACAAGTAGACCGACTCCTGCCTGCATCTAGTACTATTACTCCACACATTGACCGAGTCTTGCCTGCATCTAGAGTATTAAGTTCATAAGAACAGAGTAACGCATTAAGCAAGATGACATGATGTAGAGGGATAAACTCATGCAATATGATATAAACCCCATCTTGTTATCCTCGATGGCAACAATACAATAGATGTCTTGCAACCCTTTCTGTCACTGGGTAAGAACACCGCAAGATTGAACCCAATGCTAAGCACTTCTCCCATGGCAAGAAAGATCAATCTAGTAGGCCAAACCAAACTGATAATTCGAAGAGACTTGCAACGATAACTCAATCATACATAAAAGAATTCAGAGAAGATTCAAATATTATTCATAGATAAACTTGATCATAAACCCACAATTCATCGGATCTCGACAAACACACCGCAAAAAGAGATTACATCGAATAGATCTCCACAAGAGAGGGGGAGAACATTGTATTGAGATCCAAAAAGAGAGAAGAAGCCATCTAGCTAATAACTATGGACCCGTAGGTCTGTGGTAAACTACACACAACACATCGAAAGGGCTATGGTGTTGAGGTAGAAGCCCTCCGTGGTCGATTACTCCTCCGGCAGGACGCCGGCGAAGGCTCCAAGATGGGATCTCGCGGATACAGAAGGTTACGGCGGTGGAAATTGTGTTTCGGGTGCTCCCTGGATGTTTTTGGGGTACGTATGTATATATAGGAGGGAGAAGTACATCGGTGGCCGCCCGAGGGGCCCACGAGACAGCGGGGTGCGCCCTCCTATCTCGTGGACGCCTCGGCTGCTTCTTGGCTTGCACTCCAAGTCCTCCGGATCACGTTCGTTCCAAAAATCATGCTCCCGAAGGTTTCATTTCATTTGGACTCCGTTTGATATTCATTTTCTTCGAAATACTAAAATAGGCAAAAAAAACAGCAATACGGGCTAGGCCTCCGGTTAGTAGGTTAGTCCCAAAAATGATATAAATGTGTAAAATAAAGCCCATAAACATCCAAAAGGGGTAATATAATAGCATGGAACAATCAAAAATTATAGATACGTTGGAGACGTATCAGCAGCCGCAACGTCCCCTACAACCACTCCCTCCTTCGCTCCATTCGGCGGGCGCTGTTGACATTTCGGAAGCGCACTCTCGCGACTGCTGGTAGCGACGACTTCACCGACGACGACTTCTTCCCTGACCTCGGCAACCTCTTCCTCAACGACATGGGCGACAACCTGAACGCCAACGGTGCTGCTCCTCTTGCACCGTATGTGTTTCTGTCCTTCCTGTTCGAAATCGTGGTAGAATTCATGTTTCTACTCTGTGTCCTACTACAATGCTAGTCCATATGATTAGTTTCATGTCTGTTAGAGTCATCATGATTTATTTTGTGCTTATTCGGATTAAATCTCGTAGTAACTTTCATATATTCAACTGGCGTAACGTCCCCTACAGCCACTCCCGTTTCATGGACGGCCTGGTCGATGCCTCCAAGGAGCCCTTCGTCCACTGCTATGAGTTCCTGATGCCGTTTTGTGGCTCGCCGGTGGACATGGTGCATCACCTCACGGATGCGTGCAGCAGTCACTGCTGGCCCTTGGCGGAGATAAAAGTGTGTTATATCGACTAGAGGGGGGGTGAATAGGCGATTTTTTATGAATTCTTCACTGAGGAATTTGCCGGTGAGGAAATTCCTTAGCGAAGAACTACTAGCGGCGGAATAAGTACTCAGAAGTAAGCATAACAGGATACAGACATAGTCATCATGATGAAATGAAGACAAGCACTGAGTACAGGAAGCGTAAACACAGGATAACACAAGATGAAGACAGACTGACTGAAGAAATTGAACTGAGGAAATTGAGAAAGTCTTCAGTCAAAGTCTTCAAACACAGATATGAACAATCACTCAACACAGTAATGAGCAAATGAAAGAGTTGAGGAAATAGAACCAGTAAGGTTGGTGAAGACAATGATTTGGTAGACCAGTTCCAACTGCTATCTCAGTTGTACGTCTGGTTGGAGCGGCTGAGTATTTAAACTCGAGGACACACAGTCCCGGACACCCAGTCGCTGAGCACGCAGCTCAGGACACCAAGTCCTCACCTTATTCTCCTTGAACTAAGGTCACACAGACCTCATCCAATCACTCGTGGTAAGTCTTCAGGCGACTTCCAAACCTTCACAGACTCGGTCACTCGACGATCCACAATTCCTCTTGGATGCTCTAGACCATGACGTCTAACCGTCTGGAAGAAGCACAATCTTCAAAGGTAACAAGCGTCGGATCCACACAGGATCAATCTCTTCAGTGATGCTCAATCACTTTGGGTTTGTAGGTGTTTGGGTTTGGGGTTTTTCCTCACTCGATGATTTTCGCTCAAAGTCCTTAGAGGATGGGTTGCTCTCAAATGACAAGTAACAGTTTCTCTCGGAGCAGCCGACCAGCTAGTGGTTGTAGGGGGCGGCTATTTATAGCCTAGGGAGCAGCTCGACATGATAAGACATAAGTGCCCTTGTCTGATATGACCGTTAGGTGGATAAGATATATTGGGACAGCTGGCGCGCAGCACAACAACGGTCAGAAATTTGACTCTCAAATTCCTCAGGGCTATCATGTTCCTCACTGTGTAGGCAATCCGCACTGGCGAATTCCTAACTCCTCATTCAGAACAAATTCCTCAGCGACCAGAAGAACTTCGTCTCTATCACTGAAGAAATTGACTGAACTGTATGAGATTTCCAAAGGCTTCACTCGAAGGGTTTGGTAGGTGTAGGATTTTGAGTTGAGCATCACATGGAAATTTTTCCTTAGTATTTCCTCGACCCTCTTTAACAGTACGGTGTTTCCTATGACTCAAGAAAGAGAAAAACAAAACTATGAAAACGGAAGTCTTCAAGCTTCATATTCCTCACATGAATATCAAGTCTTCATGGATACACCAATTTCTTCACTTTCGAAGTCTTCATGAAAGTCTTCAGGAATACCAAAATCTTCAGTCAAAGATATTCATTTTTAGGGGTCGACTTTCTCTGTAAATATCAAACTCCTCATAGACTTATAGACCTGTGTACACTCACAAACGCATTAGTCGCTTAACCTATAAGTCTTCAATACACCAAAATCACTAAGGGGCACCAGATGCACTTACAATCTCCCCCTTTTTGGTGATTAATGACAATATAGGTTAAGTTTTCAACGGGGATAAACATATGAAGTGTAAGTACTGATATTTAGGAATTTGATTGCAAGATATAGAAGAACTCCCCCTGAAGATGTGCATAGTGAGGAATTTGCTTTTGAAGCAATGCACACTTGAAGAGTTGAATCATGGAGATCTCCCCCTATATCTTGTAATTCATACACGCACTTCACATATAATATGAAGAATTTGAAATGCATGATGAAATATGGTGCCTGATGAAATTCAGCATGCGTGCAATAATATTAATGAGGAACAAGCATGCAGAATAACGCATCAAGGGTATCAGCTCATAGTGCATCAAAAGTATCAGAGCACCATCGGGTTTAAGATTACAACTCGATCCAATAAAGTTTAAGAAGAACAAGAGTTGTAACTTAGCAAAAAAACGCCCATATAATAGACCCGCTTGAAGACTAACTCAAATTTCTCCCCCTTTGTCATCGAATGACCAAAAGGATCGAAACTAAGGACTAACGCCCCTGAAGAATATCTAGTTGATGGAGGAGCGCCAGCGTTGTCGGGGTTGGTAGTCATAGTAGGGCCTGCCGTAGTGTCGTCCAAATCTCATTTTCATCTGTGTCGCGCGATGAAGAATAGGAGCTGGCCACCAAGGAAGGAACCTTGACCTTCTTGAATTTCTCCGGTGGAGGTGCAGACCAGTCAAATTCTTCCTTGAGACCCATATTCTTCAGATCTGCAGCGTTGTAGACATGTGATAGAACAGCCCGGGTATGGTTGAAGGTTTCATGGGGGTAGTAGTGGTTTTTCTTCACTGCATTGTGTGTTGATGTCATGTTGTGAAGAATTGAACCAAACTGACGCTTGACCCATTGATGATTGCGATCAACCTTCTGATGAAGACTAAGGAGTAACTCACGATCAGTCATCACCCTGGGTGCTGTGGCTTGAGGATATTGCTTGGCAGCAGAGTCATGTGTGGCAGAGTCATCATTGGTGGAGTAGGATGCAGCCTTGCGAAATTGACCATCCAATGGATGAATGCCTTCATCTATCACAACAGTTGCCTTTCCTTTGTCATCAGCTGAGGAATATGTCCGTTTGAGGACTTCAATCGGAGGCAAGTAGCTGCCATGGTTCAGAGTGTTAGCTTTGTAATTTAGGGAAGCCCTTGTCTTGATGAATCTCATAATCCATGGTGCATAAGGCTTCAGCTCAAATGGTGACATAGCAATATACGCCAGAGTCCTCATGAAGAAATCATGGAAGTTGACGGGAACGCCATGAATGATATTGAAAAGCATGTTCTTCATGATGCCAACAACTTCTTCATCATTTGAGTCATGGCCTTTGATAGGACTCATTGTCTTCGTCAGAATGCGATAGACAGTCCGAGGCACATATAGTAATTCCTTGACGAGGAATTTGGTTCGAGGAGCCTGCTCTGGCTTCAAAGGCTTCATCACCACTTGCATGAAATGATTGGAAAGCTCAGGTTCACTGTAGACGCAACGAGCACCATCAAGGGGAGGACTGACTAGGAGGGCATGAAGGAATTCAGCTGTTGGTGCCTTGTAGTGAGTATTTTCAGACATCTAGTCCAACACCCATGAATTCACATCTTCAGAGTTTCCTGTGATGTGCAGCGTTGCATAAAATTGAAGAATGAGTTCTTCATTCCAGTCACAGATGTCAGTGCAGAAATTTAGCAATCCAGCATCATGAAGAACACAGAGGACTGGCTCGAAGCACGGCAGAGACTCCATGTCTACATGAGGAATATGTTCATGATCGAATACTTTGTCTTTGTCGAACAGTACTGACGAATAGAAATTGGCTTGACTAGCAGTCCAGAAACGCCTCTTCCTTATGCGAGCAGAGTCATAGGGGTTGTAGTCAGTGAAGAACACAAGCTCACTGAAGAAATCTTCAGCCTTGAACTTTTGCTTCTTTGAGAATGGATTCATTGGCTTGGGCACTGGTGTGTCAGTGAGTTGCATCACAACCTTAGGAATCGCAATCTCAGGTTCTTCAGGCTGAGGAATTTCTGGTTCCTCTTCAGTTGCAGTCTGCGTGTTCAAAGGTTCAACAATAGCAGTTTGTTCAACACTAGCGGCTGGAATGTCTTCATGCATAGACGAGGTGGGATGAGTTTCTTCAGAGCCCATTTGAACAGTTGGTGCAGGGGACTGAGGTATTTGTTGAAGTGGGGTGAAGAGTGGGGAATTGCGGTGCTGACTTTCCCAAAATTCATCATTCATCACGGGTGTTGTGCAGCCAATGTCCACGTCTTCATCTTCATTTTCTTCAACGCCAGCCTCTTCAGCTGTGAACTAAGGCATTGGCGAGGAAGCAACATTCGTTGAAGGGATCGTATCCACTTTAATTTCTTCATCAACCTGCTCTGACAAATCAGCAGATTGAGGTTCTTCATCAGAACAGCTAGGGGTCACATATTCCTCACCAAAAGGATCAAGGTCCTTTGATGGCATGGTGGAAATCGAAACAACATCAATTGGATTTTCAATAGAGCTTGTCAGAGGCTTCATCTTCTTTGGAGCTGAAGATTCTGAAGCACGGATGCTTTCTTTTTCTTCACTACAGCTCGCTCTGCGGCCTTGGTCTTCCTCGCATCTGATGCATATGGAAGAATAGGAGTTGGTGTAGGCGCTGGAGGAGCTGAGGAATCTGGTTGAATTTCCTCAGGAGCAACTGATGCAGTTGTCCTGACTTCTTTAGTTTCTTCAGGCGCACCACTAGTGGATGCCCTGACAATTTCTTCAGCGGCTGGAATGGAGTCATCAGCCCTGGAACTAGCATTTTCTTCTGCAGCCTGAATGTCATCAGCGGTGCTGGCATGTTCTTCAGTTTGCTGAGCAGAAGCTTCAGCTTGAGGAATTTCTTGTTGCGATGGGGCTGCAACATTTGTGAATTTCTCAGTCAGTTTCACAAACCTGACTTTGGCTCCTTGCCAATCAGCATAATAAGCATTGAAATCATCGCTGAGGGCTTTGATTTCAGCTTGGATCTTGAGGAGTTCATCAGTTGTCATATTGACAACGTGTTTCTTCAGGAACTTCTCCTTTCTGAACTAAGCCTTCTTGCTCTGTCTGGCCTTCTCAAATTTCCATTTCTCTTCAATGATAAAATGGGTCAGCATGTGACTTTGACCAGGAGACAAATTGAAATAAGGCATAGGAGTATTTGGATCCTTGTGCCAGAGATCAATGTAATCAAGGATCGCCCTTGGATCCAAAAGCAGTGGCACATTTGTGCCTTTGGCTCTAGCGGCCCTTTCTTGTCGGTCTCTGATGATTTCTGCAAGTTCATCATCATCAGCTTCATCGTCAGATGGCACTTGGAAGGCAACCTGTTTCTTCTTCGGACTTGGCCGAGGATCTCGACCAGTTGTGGCCTTTGTCTTCAGCAGAGTGGGGCGTGATGAAGATTTTGGTGCAGCTGAGGAACTCGCTGAGGCACCAGAGGCGATAGAGATGCCTGTAGTCCTTTGGCACGTGGCCAGATGTATAGGTGTTGAGGACTTTGCCGGAGCAGCTGAGGACTTTGGAGGAGGAGCTGAGGATTTTGGAGGAGCAATAGCAGCATGAGGGACTGGCCGTGAGGGCTTTGAAGATTCTGGCCGTGAGGGCTTTGCTGAGGAACTTGGCCGTGAGGGCATAGTTTGTGAAGCACTTGGCTTGTGAGCGGGCTTCTTTGCCATAGATTTTCTAGGCTTGACAGAGGCCTCAGTGGCAGCAGCAGCAGCAGAGTCTTGATTGAATTTCCTCATTGCTTCTTTGGCCTGTCTCCCCAACTTCGCTTGGCGTTTGGCCCATTCTTCAGGAAAATCCTCACCACGCTTGATGCCGAAGGGGTCAGCTTCTTGGCCAGGTGCCAATGGAGCTCTTGGGCATGGAGGATTAAGTACGAATTTCTTCATATACTTCTGAGTCACATATCTGTACTCCCTCCATTCTCTTGCCCATCTCCGTTCAATCCTCTGTATGCGCACCTTGCGCTGAGTTTTGCTTTCTTTTCCGAACTCGGCCTCATCGGGTGTGCAATAGTCAGCATAGAGGTCCTCAGGGATTTCAAAAGCATTCATGACTTCAGGCTTCTTTCCTCCTTTCTGCAGCTTCTTACCATCAACCATATTCTTCAGATGAGGAATTTGAACAATCGAATTTTCTGAAGAAGTATGCAACTTTTCTTTGAGGAACGCTGCAAATGAGTTAAGTTGATGAGAACCTAGTGATTCAGCAGCGGACATGAGTACCTGTGAACAGAGTATAGTTGCGAGGAATTTGGAGAGGTCATATGCGTTCTCAGCAGGTTTTTCAAAAAGAACAAGTTTGAGGAATTAGACCAGATGAGCCTTGAAGAATTTCACTCAGCGTTCTTTGTCTTAGGTTCCAGAGTTGTATAGATCGAGGATCGACACAATTGAGGAATCCTGAAGAAAAACGATGCTTAGAGAAACGAATCAAGAACAGATGACTAGTGAGGTGTTTTGTGTGTGAGGATTTGAAGAATAAAACACCTTTGAAGATTTTGTAGTGAAATTTTGAATCAAAAAAGGCAGTAAAAGTAACTTTTAATTACCCTGGATTAAGAACACGATGAACTGTGAAGTAGAACAGTGAAGTTCGTCGGTGTAGATCTTCCACGCCCTAACTTGGCGGAGGAAGACAGCTACGGCGACGGCGGAGTGAAGATTTCTGGGGTCGGCACGAGTATAACGTCGACGAGGTCGAGGCAGTGAAGCTCTTCCTCACCGGTGATGATGGAGTAGCGGCGGCGCTAGGGTTTGAGAAGCTCGAGCGAGAGAGAGAGAGAGGTCGAGCGGAGTAAAGGAAGTGAAGAAGGGGAGAGGGGGTATTTATAGTCACAGTTAAAACTGTTCGCCTGAAGATTTAGGACGAACGTGCCTGAGGGAGTCCTGGATTAGGGGGTGTCCAGATGGCCGGACTATGACCTTTGGCCGGACTCCCGGACTATGAAGATACAAGATTGAAGACTCCGTCCCGTGTCCGGATGGGACTTTCCTTGGCGTGGAAGGCAAGCTTGGCGATACGATATGAAGATCTCCTCCCATTGTAACCGACTCTGTGTAACCCTAGCCCTCTCCGGTGTCTATATAAACCGGAGAGTTTTAGTCCGTAGGACGAACAACAATCATACCATAGGCTAGATTCTATGGTTTAGCCACTCCGATCTCGTGGTAGATCTACTCTTGTACTACCCATATCATCAATATTAATCAAGAAGGAGTAGGGTTTTACCTCCATCGAGAGGGCCCAAACCTGGGTAAAAACATCGTGTCCCTTGCCTCCTATTACCATCTGCCTAGACGCATAGTTCGGGACCCCCTACCTGAGATCCGCCAGTTTTGACACCGACATTGGTGCTTTCATTGAGAGTTCCTCTGTGTCGTCGCCTTTTAGGCCCGATGGCTTCTTCGCTCGTCAACCGCGACGCAGTCCAGGATGAGACTTTTGTCCCCGGACAGATCTTCGTATTCGGCGGCTTCGCACTGCGGGCTGACTCGTTCGGCCATCTGGAGCAGATCGAGAGCTACGCCCCCGGCCATCAGGTCAGGTTTGGAAGCTTGAACTACACGGCCGACATCCGCGGGGACTTGATCTTCGACGGATTCGAGCCACAACCGGGCGCGCTGCACTGTCATGATGGGCACGATTTAGCTCTGTCATCAGACAACACCCAGAGTGTCGCTCAGGTGTCCGCTCCAACCATTAGCTCAGAGCCCACTACGCTAGTCGGGGACGGACGGTTGGACGCCACCTGGAAACTGCAATCTCTACGACGATAGAGCCGGATACCAGCCTAGTCCCTCGCAAGGCCCGTGACTCCAAGGTGCCGGACTCCGATCCGGACTCCGTAAATCCCGCTCCTCTCCCGGTTAAGGCCGGTTGGGCTCCGGTCATGGAGTTCACCGCCGCGGATGTCTTTCAGCACTCACCTTTTGGCAACATCCTGAATTTGTTAAAGTCTCTCTCTTTGTCAGGAGAGCCCTGGCCGGACTACGGCCAGCACGGTTGGGACACGGACGATGAAGAAATTTGTAGCCCACCCACCACCCACTTTGTAGCCACTGTCGACGATTTAACCAACATGCTCGACTTCGACTCCGAAGACATCGACTGCATGGACGCCGATGAAGGGGACGATCAAGAACCAGTGCCTATAGGGAACTGGAAAGCCACCTCGTCATACGACATATACATGGTGGACACCCCTAAAGTGGGGGATGGCGAGGAGAAAACGGAGAATGACCCCTCCAAGAAGCAACCCAAGCGCCGACGTCAGCGGCGCCGCTCTAAGTCCCGCCAAAGCAAAAACGGCGATTCCGGCACCGGAGATAACAATACGCCGGACAGTGCCGAAGACAACCCCCTCCAGCAGGATTCAGTGCAGGAGAACGAAGGAGCCAGCCCTCGTGAGAGAGCGGCCGACAAAGAGGATGAGGACGACTATTACATGCCTCCCTCCGAAGACGAGGCAAGCCTCGATGACGATGAATTCGTCGTGCCAGAGGATCCCGTCGGGCAAGAATGTTTCAAACACAGACTAGTAGCCACGGCAAGCAGCCTCAAGAAGAAACAGCAGCAGCTTAGAGCTGACCAAGACTTGCTAGCCGATAGATGGACCGAAGTCCTGGCTGCCGAAGAATATAAACTAGAACGCCCATCCAAGAGCTACCCGAAGCGCAGGCTGCTTCCCCAACTTGAAGAGGAAGCAACTAAACCTACATCACCAGCGTACGATGCGCCCGATCGGCCACCCCGTGGCCGCGATAGAGAGGCCTTCAGGCCCTCGACCCAAGCCGCACCCCGACACTGCTCAAAACATACCAGAGTACGGGGAGACGCAACAGACCTGCGAGACATCTTGGAGAATAAGGCAAGGCAAACAAGATCGATCAACGGATCGCATGGGCGCCCCACTTCACGTGACGCTAGCCGTCACGCCGGACATAATAAGTATGGCTCGGCCAAATACAACAGACCAAGCTCGTCCGAGCTACGTCGCGATATAGCTCAGTACAGGGGCACCTTACACCCACTATGCTTCACAGACGAAGTAATGGATCATCGAATCCCCGAGCGCTTCAAACCCGTAAACATCAAATCATACGATGGCACAACAGATCCTGCGGTATGGATCGAGGATTATCTCCTTCACATCCACATGGCCCGTGGCGATGATCTACACGCCATCAAATACCTCCCGCTCAAGCTTAAAGGACCAGCACGGCATTGGCTTAATAGCCTGCCAGCATAGTCAATCAGTTGTTGGGAGGACCTGGAATCCGCATTCCTTGACAACTTCCAGGGAACATATGTGCGGCCACCAGACGCCGATGACCTAAGCCACATAATCCAGCAACCAGAGGAATCGTCCAGACAATTCTGGACACGGTTCCTGACAAAGAAAAACCAAATAGTCGATTGTCCAGACACCAAGGCCCTCGCAGCTTTTAGGCACAACATCCGAGACTAATGGCTTACCCGGCACCTAGGACAGGAAAAACCGAAGTCTATGGCAGCCCTCACGACACTCATGACCCGCTTCTGCTTGGGAGAAGACAGCTGGCTAGCTCGTAGCAATAACATAAGCAAAAGCCCCGGCAATTCAGATAACAAGGATAACAACGGCAGGTCACGCCACAACAAGCATAAGCGCCGCATTAACGGTGACAATACTGAAGATACGGCAGTCAATGCCGGATTCAGAGGCTCCAAACAGGGTCAACGGAAGAAGCCATTCAAACGAAACCCTCAGGGCCCATCCAGCTTAGACCGGATACTTGATCGCTCGTGCCAGATACACGGCACCCCCGAACAGCCAGCCAATCATACCAACAGGGATTGTTGGGTGTTCAAGCAGGCAAGCAAGAGAAGTGCCGAGACCAGAGAGAAGGGGCTACATAGCGATGACGAGGAGGGGCCCCGGCCGCCGAATAACAAAGGACAGAAGGGATTTCCCCCGCAAGTTCGGACGGTGAATATGATATACGCAACCCACATCCCCAAAAGGGAGCGGAAGCGTGCTCTCAAGGACGTCTATGCGCTGGAGCCAGTCGCCCCAAAGTTCAACCCATGGTCCTCCTGCCCGATCACTTTCGATCGATGGGACCATCCCACCAGCATCCGTCACGGCGGATTCGCCGCACTGGTCCTAGACCCAATTATTGACGGATTTCACCTTACCAGAGTCCTAATGGACGGCGGCAGTAGCCTGAACCTGCTTTACCAAGACACGGTGCGAAAAATGGGCATCGATCCTTCAAGGATTAAACCCACAAAGACAACCTTCAAAGGTGTCATACCAGGGGTAGAAGCCAGCTGTACAGGCTCGGTCACACTCGAGGTGGTCTTCGGATCACCGGATAACTTCCGGAGCGAGGAGTTAATCTTCGACATAGTCCCATTCCGCAGCAGCTATCACGCCCTGCTCGGACGAACCGCATTTGCAAAATTCAATGCGGTGCTGCACTACGCATATCTCAAGCTCAAGATGCCAGGACCTCGCGGAGTCATCACGGTAAATGGAAACACAGAACGCTCTCTCCGAACAGAGGAGCACATGGCGGCCCTGGCGGCGGAAGTACAGAGTAGCCTCTCAAGGCAGTTCTCCAATCCAGGCGCCAAACGTGCGGACAACGTCAAGCGAGCCCGAAGTAACTTACAACAAATTCGGCTGGCATGTTCCGAGCAAGCATAGTAGTGCGGCCCCAACCCCAGCCCCTGCCAAACGGCAATACTGGTACCATGCGTACATAATTACGCCTTAAAGATACCATGGGCATAAGGGGAGGGGCACAACAACGGCACGCCCAGAATGCGGCTCAACCGCACTAGGGGGCTCCCTATTTCGCCGTTTTCCTTTTTCACACACTTTCAGGACCCAACTATTCGGAAGGCCTGTCCGGCAATACTCTCGCCGAACCAACGATGCAATAGCCAGGGAGGAAGCAAGCTACGTCAAAAGTCCGGGTGGTCTCTATAACGAGTTTAATACCTGTTTCTCTTACAATCCTGCAGCTTGCCCCCAAAGGGGAATATGTCAAATACTCCCATCTCTTGCTTACCACACTTGTTGTATCATTCTGCTTTCGCAGCAGCACCTTTTTTTTAATGAACAATATATAGCTCTTGCCTATTATTGTACTTATATATTTCTATATGCAAATATGTTCAGTCATGACACTATGCAACCGTACACTTTGGTACGGATAATACACCAGGGGCTTACAACACCCCATAACATGGTGTGAGAAGACCGAACACTCTAACAAGTGCGGCAACTTATAGCACTATATGCATCGGCTTCGAATCATGTCTTTGGTCAATAGTTGGGTTTGCCCGGCTCCCATGTTTTGGTACCTTACGTTCCGCATTGCTGGCTAAGGTAGCGCTGGGAGAACTACTACGATTGTGCCCCAGTTGAGCTGGGTTAACACCTCAGTAGAGAAAGCTAAAACTGACTGTCATGATAGTGCGAGAGACCGGTCGCTGTTCGCGAGGTTTTTTCGAGCCCTTAAAGACTTATGCCGCTTCAAGCGAAGAACCGGACTTATCCGGCGTAGGCTTGGATAGCGCCCCGAACTCGGTCTTCTGAATACTAGGGGCTTCGCCAAAATTTAAAATTATAGAATTCTATGGCTAAGTGAGAGTGATAAAGCATTATAAGTCCGATGGCCTGGTTCGTTGTGCTGAACGCCTCCCTAGACGGACCCAAGAATGGGAACAAGAGTGCTCAGGTTTATCTCGAACACCCCAACACTCGTGGCATGGGGGTCGAAGCCAACGACTTGCATCTCTCAAATTTGATAAACGGCCGCACAGAAGGTAATATTTTAAATTAACAAGCGTTGCTTAATGCATATGAACAAAGCTTCAGCGTACATGATAACAAATGCGAGTTTACTCAAAAATTACATCTTTGGAGAACTCATCTGCTATGCGGCGGGCACCCTTCAGAATGCCATTATAATACATCTCGGGCGTATGATACTCCTTGCCCGGCGGTGACGCGTCGGTCAATAGCCTCTCCGCGTCTAGCTTGCCCCAATGCACCTTAGCACGGGTAAGGGCCCGACGGGCACCTTCAATGCAAACGGAGCGCTTGACGACCTCAATCCACAGACGCGCGTCCACCATCCGCCACACCAGACCGAAGTAGCTCCCAGACATGACTTCTCCAGGCCACAGCCGAGCTATGAGGCCCTTCATGGCCTGTTCGACCACCTTGTGGAGCTCAACCAGCTGCTTCAGCTAGTCGCTCAGGGGCACCGGATGTTCGGCCTCAGCATACTGAGACCAGAACACTTTTTCCATCGAGCTCCCCTCTTCAGCTTGGTAGTATGCGGCGGCATCAGACACACGACGGGGCAGATCGGCGAACGCTCCTGGAGATCTCCGAATTCGGGTAAGTAGCAGATAATTAACTTTTATATTTTTTCTTTGCATAAAGAACGCCTTACCCGCCGCTATCTTCTTCATCACCTCGATCTCCTGAAGGGCCTTCTGGGTTTCAGCCTTAGCAGTCTTGGCACTCTCAAGATCCAAGGCAAGCTCGGACTCTCGAGTCTTCGAGTCACGCTCCAAACTCTCGTGTTTTTCCACGAGAGCCTGGAGCTCTTGCCGCACCTCCGCCACCCGCGCCTCCTGCTTCTCTCGCTCGGCGCTCTCCAAGGCCGCACTCTTTTCGGCCTTGGAGACTGCCTCTTTTAGGGTCACCACCTCGGTCGTGGCTCCTACAACATTAATGTTGGTCCTGTTATTATTATTATGCAACCAAGTATTTCTATATACATTTACAGGAGGTACTACGTACCCTCTTTATCCTCGAGCTGCTTCTTGGCACAGCCGAGCTCGCTCTCCGACCGCTCGAGGCTTTCCTTCAAGGCATTGACCTCCGCAGTCAGTCCGGCAGAGGTCAGCAGCGCAGCCTGCATTCCCATATTGACATATTTCTATTAGACTCCTGCGTATATCTTCTAAGATACTCAGTTCGGCTTTTCTTTCCGAACACCGAACTAAGCATCATGGGCTACTGTATATGCGGTAACATGTTTTATATATGTTTTTGAACACATACCTCAAAGCCCGTTAACAGGCTTGTGTAGGCTTCCGTCAGCCCGCTCTTGGTGGACTGAACCTTCTGAATCACCGCACTCATAACAGTGCGGTGTTCTTCGTCGATAGAGGCACCGTTGAGCGCCTCCAGCAAATTGTCCGGCGCCTCCGGGTGGACGGAAGTCACCGGCGTCGCGGACTTGCCCTTCTTGTGAAGGCGCCGCCTGTCGGGCTTTGGAACCACTGATGGTTCCGGAGCGGTGTCCGGCCCAGGGCCGGACTTAGATCCCTGCGGGGTTTTACCCCCTTTGGGTTGGGAGTCCGGAAGGTCGCCTTGTGGCGCTTCCAGGACCACCTCCTCCTAGTTTTGTCCCCTACTGGACTCCACCTCCGCGCCGTCTGTAGGAGAGGGGAGGAGGCCGTCGGAAGTGAAGCACTATTCACATCCGGCGAATTCAGAGATCCGCTCGATGAATCGCCAAGCTGAGCTCTGGGCGGACTGTATGATTAGCTTTGGTGTTAGAAGCTATCAAATAATTAAGGAGTGCAATAAGTCATTCGGGTAGCCGGACACTTACGATTTTGCCAGGGGCTTGACCCTGGAAGGCCAGTCCTCCTCGCCG
Organism: Triticum dicoccoides; assembly: GCF_002162155.2. Taxonomy (NCBI): domain Eukaryota; kingdom Viridiplantae; phylum Streptophyta; class Magnoliopsida; order Poales; family Poaceae; genus Triticum; species Triticum dicoccoides. The sequence continues at coordinate 300,826,175 of NC_041393.1, forward strand.
TCTTCGGCGTCGGGGGCGTAGTCCGGCAGAAGGGGCTTCCCCTTCTTGGACCCTCCGGCTTCCCCAGTTGGGGCACCCTTTCTCTTCTTTCCTACCCTCAATGGAGGGGGAGAGGCATCTTCTTCTTCCTCCTCCTCATCTTCGGAGGCGGAGGGCGCGTTGGAGCCGTCGGGCGAATCCGACGACACCGAAAGCCGGGAACTCCTTCGAGTCCCCGTGGCCTTCTCCTTGGCCTTCTTCTCCGGCACCACATGGGGTGCCGGAACCAGTAGCTTCCCTAAGTGTGCGTCTACTGGGCCTTCGGGCAAAGGGGCCGGACAGTCAAACTGTCCGGATGTCCTCTTCCAATCCTGTCAAAGGAACGGGAGTTTAGATCCCACATAAGGTCACACTATGAAATGCGGATATCCCGTAAGGGATTAAAGGTAAGCTTACTTCGGAGGCTTGACGTTTGGCGCAGAACCCGCGATCCTCGGTGACGGGAGGGGAGACCTCGGAGCTTTTGAAAAGCACCTTCCAGGCGTCCTCATGCTTCGTTTCGAAGAGCCGGGATAGAGTCTGGTGCCGGGCCGGGTCGAACTCCCACAAATTGAAGTCCCGTCGTTGACACGGGAGGATCCGGCGGAAGAGCATGACCTGGACCACGTTGACAAGTTTGACCTTCTTGGCCACTAGGTCTCGGATGCAGGTTTGGAGTCTGGTCACCTCTTCTAGATTGCCCCACGACAGGCCCGTCTCTTTCCAAGATGTGAGCCGGGTGGGGATGCCGGATCGAAATTCAGGTGCCGCTGCCCATTTAGGGTCACGCGGCTCGGTAATATAAAACCACCCAGATTGCCACCCTTTGATGGTTTCCACGAAGGCACCCTCGAGCCAGGTGACGTTGGCTATCTTGTCCACCATGGCACCTCCGCATTCCGCCTGTCGGCCTTGCACGACCTTCGGCTTGACGCTGAAGATCTTCAGCCATAGGCCAAAGTGGGGCTGGATGCGGAAGAAGGCCTCGCACACGACGATAAACACCGAGATATTGAGGATGAAGTTCGGGGCCAGGTCGTGGAAGTCCAGGCCGTAGTAGAACATGAGCCCCTGGACGAACGGGTGAAGAGGAAAACCCAGTCCGCGAAGGAAATGGGGGAGAAAAACAACCCTCTCATGGGGCCTGGGGGTGGGAGTGAGTTGCCCCGCATCTGGGAGCCAGTGCGCGATGTCGTTAGACAAGTATCCGGCCTCCCTCAGTTTTTGATTTGTCCCTCCGTGACGGAGGAGGCCATCCATCTACCTCCCGCTCCTGACATGGTTGGAGAAGGTTGAGGTGGGAAGTGCGGGCTTGGGCGCTGGAGCTCGAGCGCGCAGGAACGGATAAGCAGAGGAGAAAGAGGGCGTGAGTGGAAAGGGCGGATTCTTATCCCCTTATATGGGTGGCCAAAACTACAAGCCCCCCACCGGCCCAATAAAACTCGCCTATCCCCCAAGCGCCGCGGTTAATGGCGCGGTTGGGTTACCCACACCCGTATTGATGAGAATCCCGGAATAAGGGGACACGATCTCTGCTTTGACAAGACGTGCCAAGGAAACCGCCTCGCTAAACGCGCTGAGGTGGAACAATAAAATAAATAAAGAGCCTGGTTGTGGCATTATGTCACGCCGCGGAATACGTCAGCAGATCCAATTAATACAAATATTATTCTCTCTACAAAGGAATGTGGAACTTATTTTGCAGAGCCGGACACTACCCTGGTGTTCAACATCTTCTATGAAATATTCGGAGGAGGAACCCGCCTTGCAATGCCAAAGACAACTTGCGCGCCGGACTCGTCGTCATTGAAGCCTGGTTCAGGGGCTACTGAGGGATTCCTGGATTAGGGGGTGTCCGGATGGCCGGACTATGACCTTTGGCCGGACTCCCGGACTATGAAGATACAAGATTGAAGACTCCGTCCCGTGTCCGGATGGGACTTTCCTTGGCGTGGAAGGCAAGCTTGGCGATACGATATGAAGATCTCCTCCCATTGTAACCGACTCTGTGTAACCCTAGCCCTCTCTGATGTCTATATAAACCGGAGTGTTTTAGTCGGTAGGACGAACAACAATCATACCATAGGCTAGATTCTATGGTTTAGCCACTCCGATCTCATGGTAGATCTACTCTTGTACTACCCATATCATCAATATTAATCAAGCAGGAGTAGGGTTTTAGCTCCATCGTGAGGGCCCGAACCTAGGTAAAAACATCGTGTCCCTTGTCTCCTGTTACCATCTGCCTAGACGCACAGTTCGGGACCCCCTACCCGAGATCCGCCTGTTTTGACCCCGACAGTGCCCCTAACCCTTCTCCTTCGCTTGACATGTGTCACCCACATACTGGGAAGTGGAGATCGTGTTAGATCGTGGGTGAATAGATAAGTCTATCGTGGGATCCAGAACGGTTTGAGCGGTAAAACCAAAAATTTGGATAAGATTAGTTTTAAAGTTCCGTTTGCAAATTCTTCAGCTATCAAGGACACAGTGAAGATATTGAACGAGTTTCAAATAGAACGCACATGAAGAATTTGTGAATAGATTGGGTTGAGTATAGCATAGAGGGGAAAGGGTCCGATCACATTCACTTAGCAGAAAAAGCAACTTGAAGAAATAGCCACAAGTGAATGTTGTAGAGGTCATAAACTCATATATATAGCCAATGAAGAAAAACATCTGAACCAGTGAAGATTTTGCAAAGTTGAAGAATTTGAAAAACTGAAGAATTTCAAAAGCTGAGGAATTTCAAAAATAAAAAATTTCAACTTTGGTGGTGGCGTGACCCACCGTATAAGAATGATGATTTCAGACACCATGTACAATTGTCGTAGGGTTCTGAGAATCAAATTCTTCATTAAATTCTTCACACTTAGAGTGTTATTCTTCATTGATTGAAGAAAAATGTTTCTTCATGTGTTGCACATCTAAGTCATCAATTTTTCATAAGTGTCAGGATATGTGTCCTTTTCAAAGAACATTCGAAGATTCTAAGATATTTAGCTCACACCACAACTTGCTAAATCTCTTCTCATCCAAGGGCTTTGTGAAGATATCGGCTAGCTGTTCTTCAGTCTTCACATGCTCGATGGAGATGTCGCCTTTCAACACATGATCACGAAGAAAATGATGACGAATCTCAATGTGCTTTGTCTTCGAGTGCTGAACTGAGTTGTGAGCAATCTTGATGGCACTCTCATTGTCACAAAGGAGAGGCACATTCTTAACATTGACGCCATAGTCCTTGAGGGTTTGCTTCATCCATAGCAATTGAGGACAACAAGAACCAGCAACAATGTATTCAGCTTCAGCAGTAGACAGAGATATGCAGTTCTGTTTCTTCGAGGACCAACAGACCAAAGATCGTCCAAGGAAATGACAAGTACCAGATGTTGACTTGCAATCCACACGATCACCAGCATAGTCAGAGTCAGAATATCCAATGAGATCAAAGGTTGAGCCCCTGGGGTACCATAATCCTAGTGTTGGTGTGTGAGCTAGATATCGAAGAATATGCTTCACAGCCTTATGGTGTGATTCCTTTGGTGTAGCTTGAAATCGGGCACACATGCAAACACTAAGCATTATATCTGGCCTAGATGCACATAAATACAATAAGGAGCCAATCATGGAGCGGTATACCTTGTGAACAAAGTCAATACCATTTTCATCAGTGCATAGATGGCCATTTGTGGGCATAGGAATTTTGACGCCTTTGCAATCTTGCATGCCGAATTTCCTCAGAACATCCTTGAGGTATTTCTCCTGAGATATGAATATGCCATTGTGTTGTTGACGAATTTGAAGACCTAAGAAGAATTTCAACTCTCCCATCATAGACATTTGATATTCTTCACTCATCATATAGGCAAATTCATCACTATAATGTTGGTCAGTACAGCCAAAGATAATATCACCAATGTATATTTGGCACACAAACAGTTCACCATCATAAGATTTAGTAAAGAGAGTAGGGTCGAGTGAACCGGGTGTGAAGGCATTCTTCACGAAGAATTCCTTCAAAGTATCATACCATGCCCGAGGGGCCTGCTTGAGGCCATAGATGGCCTTGTTGAGTCTGAAGTCTTTGTCAGGATTCTTTGGATCTTCAAAACCTGGGGGTTGAGCAACATATACTTCTTCCTCAAGCTTACCATTGAGGAATGCACTTTTCACATCCATTTGATATAAAGTGATATTATGATGTTTAGCATGAGCAAGTAATATGCGAATAGCCTCAAGTCTAGCAACAGGTGCAAAAGTTTCATCGAAATCAATTCCTTCAACCTGTGTGTAGCCTTGAGCTACACATCGTGCCTTATTCCTCACACAAGGCCATTTTCATCTTGCTTGTTGCGGTAGATCCACTCTGTGCCGATGATATTATGCTTGAGAGGATCTAGATGTTTGACTAGTTCCCAGATATTGTCGAGCTCGAACTGATGTAATTCTTCTTGCATGGCCTGAATCCACTCAGGCTCCAGAAATGCTTCATCTACCTTAGTGGGCTCTGTAATAGAGACAAAAGCATGGTACCCACAAAAGTTAGATAAGTGTGAAGCTTTTGAGCGTGTGAGAGGACCTGGCGCTCGAATGTCATCGATGATCTTTTCAACTTGCACTTCTTTTACAATGTGAGGAAGAGCTGGTTGTCGTTGAGGAATTTGATCAGCATTTTCTTCAGCACCATTTTCTTCAGCATTTTCATCAGGTGCACCAGCTCGATTTTCTTCATGTTCTGGAATGAATTCTTCAGTAGATTCTTCTGTAGGAATAACATCTTCAGTAGCCTTGAACTTGATAGAATCCTCAGGTGTTGGTTCATCTATTACAGGAGGTATGTGCTCTCTTTGCGAGCCATTAGTTTCATCGAACCGCACATCTACAGTTTCAACAACCTTTTGAATAATGTTGTTGAAGACTCTGTAGGTGTGTGTGTCCTTTCCGTAACCAAGCATAAAACCTTCATGTGCTTTCGGTGCAAATTTAGCATTGTGATGAGGATCTCTAATCCAACATTTAGCAACGAAGACTTTGAAATAATTCACATTGGGTTTCTTGTCAGTGAGGAGTTCATAGGCAGTCTTCTTGAAGAATTTGTGAAGATATACCCGATTGATGATGTGGCACGCAGTATCAATTGCATCAATCCAAAAACGACGAGGCGTTTTGTATTCATCAAGCATAGTGCAAGCCATTTCAGCGATGGTCTGTTCTTGCGCTCCACGACGCCATTCTGCTGAGGAGTATAAGGAGCAGATAACTCATGAGTAATACCAAGTTCATCAAGATAGCCATCAAGAACGGAATTCTTGAACTCGGTCCCATTGTCAGTTCTGATGTGCTTGATCTTCACACCAAAGTTGGTTGAAGCCCTCGAGGAAAATCGTTTGAAGATTTCCTGCACTTCATGTTTGTAAGTGACAATGTGTACCCATGTGTAACGGGAATAGTCATCAACAATAACAAAGCCATATAGAGAAGCATCATTTGAAACAGCAGAATAATGATTAGGACCAAACAGATCCATGTGAAGCAATTCAAATGGACAAGTAGTGGTCATGATAGTCTTCGCTGGATGCTTGGCCTTTGTCATCTTTCCAGCTTCACAAGCTCCGCATAAGTGATCCTTGAGGAATTTGACATTCTCAATGCCAATGACATGCTTCTTCTTTGCAAGCGTGTTCAGATTCCTCATGCCAGCATGACCAAGTCGTCGATGCCATAGCCAGCCTTCTGAAGCTTTTGCAAGTAAGCACACGGCTGGTTGTGGTCCTGTAGAGAAATCAACAATATACAAATCTCCTCTCCTAAAGCCTTTGAAGACTTTGGAATGGTCAGCTTCCATGATCACAACACAACGATACTTTCCAAAGACAACAACCATATCAAGATCACAAAGCATTGAGACAGACATGAGGTTGTATCCTAAGGACTTGACAAGCATGACTTTGTCCATGTGTCGATCCTTTGAGATCGCAACCTTACCTATACCCAATACCTAACTTTTGCCTTTGTCAGGGAAGATGATATGCTTCAGATGTGACGGTGATAAAGGAGCATCCATCAATAGACTCTTGTCACCCGTCATGTGATTTGTACATCCACTATCTAGAACCCACTCGTTGTCTTTGGGCTGATCATCCTGCAGATGAATTAGTGCAACTTACGATCTCATATACTTCATCAGTGAAGAATATGATATCAAGTTCATCAGATGAATTTCTTCAAGCAGTAAAACAGATATTTCAGTATGAGGACGTGTGAAATGAAAGTTCATTTCATCATGATTCGCCTGTGTCCTTTCAGGCATATTTGTTAGGCCCCTAGCAAATTCTTCAGACGTTAAAGCACGTCTGGAGACCTAACCCTGCAGAAGAGATTAGTTCTTTTTCTTCACCACCCACATCTGAAAGGGTGGCAAAGAGTTCATCACTCTGCGAGCACCATATGAGAAAGGTGGCATAGAGGCCAATCCATTTCGTTTCACATAAGAGGGGTTAGGGTAAGCATATGAATAAGCAGAGAAATTCTTCGAGGACTTATGAACATAGTGATTTGAAGAATAATGCGCATATTCATAGCCCTTAGCTCTACCCTGCGAAACAGAGTTGTTAGCACGATGATAATCATATGTGGACTTTGATCCATTTGAGGAATTTGATCCACGTGAGGAATTTTGTCCATATGAAGACTTGGATCCATATGAAGAATTAGGTCCATATGAAGAGTTTGATCTGGGGTTCCTATTCTTCACAGGTGGTGTCATGAGGACATTCACCTGAAGACTTTCAACATAACTTTTGGGAACCCAGATTTTCTTCATAGGGGAACCGTTCCTGCAGTTAGTCCCAACATATCTAGCAAATACTTCACCATTCTGATTTTTGAACAGTTTATAGTTGGAGTCAAATGACTCCTCAGAAGAATGAGGAGATTCACATGTAAAGCCAGATAAGTTGGACGGATCAACTGGAGGTCCCTTTGCAGCAAACCATGAGGTTTTGGGGTACTGCTCAGGCTTCCAATATGTTCCATCAGCATTGAGTTTCCTCTCAAAGGCAATACCCTCTTTCCAAGGGTGTCTGTTGAGGGTCTGCTTTTTGAGCACATCACAAAGAATCTGATGCCCTTTGAGGCTTTTGTACATGCCTGTCGTGTACAATTCCTTCAGCCCTGCATCATCAGTGATACTAGCAATGTCCTCAGATGAGGAAGTAGTGATAGCAGAGGCAGGTGAATAATTTGTAACAGTTGAAGCATTTGAACATTCAGGTGATGAATTAGCAGATTCACGTTCAATGCACTTTAAGCATGGATGAACAAATTCTCCCTGAGAAGCGCTGATTTGTTGAGCAAGCAATGAATCGCGCTCCTTCTGAAGATCTTCATAACTCTTAGCTTCTCAAGATCTTGCTTCCTTTGAAGAAATTCATAGGAAAGCTTCTCGTGATCAGATAAGAGAGTTTTATGATGACTTTGAAGGTTGTCAAACTTTGACTGAAGTTTCTGAAGATTTTCAGTTAAGTCTTTAGTGCGGTCCATTTCATCACCCAACATATCATCACTTTTGTCTAGCATGTTTTGAAGTTTTTCAATAGCCTTTTGTTGTTTCACAGCAATCTTAGCAAGTTTAGAGTAACTAGGCTTAAGATTTTCATCAGATTCATCCTCACTAGATTCAGAGGAGGGGTATTTTGTTACCTTGGCACCCTTTGCCATGAAGCAATAGGTGGGAGCGTAGTCATCATTGTCTTTGTCAGCCTTGTTGGTGCGGTCAATTTCTTCAGAGTTGAAGATAGACTTGCTGACGAAAGCAGTAGCGAGAGCCAGACTCGCCACACCAGACTCTGACTCCTTAGATGCCTCCTCTTCCTCATGTTCCTCAGATTCAGCTTCAGAGTCCATTTCCTTGCCAATGAATGCCCGAGCTTTCTTGGATCTGCTCTTCTTTTGAGATGAAGAATTCGAGGATTTTGATGATGAAGATTTTGAAGATTTCTTCTTCTTCTTAGCGTCATCAGAACTGTAATCCTTGTATTTGTTCTTCTTTAATTCCTTTTCCCACTAAGGACAATCCTAAATATAGTGACCAGGTTTCTTGCATTTGTGGCAAAGTCTTCTCTTATAGTCACTTGATGAGGAATCACTGCTTCTTGAGGATTTTCCAAAGCGACCACGTCTTGAGAACTTCTGGAACTTCTTCACGAGAGCAGTGCTAGCTCCTGGCTCAATTCTTCAGGATCACCAAGGCTACTACCAGAATCTTCACATTCAGATTCAGACACGGCCTTGGCCTTTAGGGAACGTGTTTTGCCATAGCTTGAACCATAGAGATCTCTCTTTTCAGCAAGCTGGAACTCATGAGTATTTAGCCTCTCGAGGATATCAGCGGGATCTAGTGACTTGTAATCAGCACGTTCTTGTATCATCAGTGCTAGAGTATCAAATGAAGAATCTAGCGATCTCAGCAATTTCTTCACCACCTCATGGTCGGTGATGTCAGTGGCGCCAAGCGCTTGAAGCTCATTTGAGATGTCAGTGAGGCTATCAAAGGTTTGCTAAACATTTTCACTGTCGATTCTTTTGAAGCGGTTGAAGAGATTGCGAAGAATGTCAACACGAGAGTCACGTTGAGTTGAGACTCCTTCGTTTACTTTGGAGAGCCTATCCCAGATAAGCTTAGCAGTTTCCAAAGCACTCACTCTTCCATACTGTCCTTTGCTCAGATGACCACAAATGATATTCTTCGCTTGAGAATCAAGTTGCTTGAATCTCTTCACATCAGCAGCATTCAGAGAAGGTGTGACTGAGGGAACACCATTTTCCACAACATACCAGAGATCATTGTCAATTTCTTCAAGATGCATTCGCATCTTATTCTTCCAGTAGGGGTAGTCCGTGCCATCGAAGGTAGGACACCCAGCAGAGACCTTGATCATACCTGCGGTCAACATAACTAGAACTCCAGGTGGTTAAACCAAAATCACACAGAACAAGGGAGTACCTTGCTCTGATACCAATTGAAAGTGCGTTATATCGACTAGAGGGGGGGTGAATATGCGATTTTTATGAATTCTTCACTGAGGAATTTGCCGGTGAGGAAATTCCTTAGCGAAGAACTACTAGCAGTGGAATAAGTACTCAGAAGTAAGCATAACAAGATACAGACATAGTCATCATGATGAAATGAAGACAAGCACTGAGTACAGGAAGCGTAAACACAGGATAACACAAGATGAAGACAAACAGACTGAAGAAATTGAACTGAGGAAATTGAGAAAGTCTTCAGTCAAAGTCTTCAAACACAGATATGAACAATCACTCAACACAGTAATGAGGAAATCAAAGAGTTGAGGAAATAGAACCAGTAAGGTTGGTGAAGACAATGATTTGGTAGACCAGTTCCAACTGTTGTCTCAGTTGTACGTCTGGTTGGAGCGGCTGAGTATTTAAACTCGAGGACACACAGTCCCGGACACCCAGTCGCTGAGCACGCAGCTCAGGACACCAAGTCCTCACCATATTCTCCTTGAACTAAGGTCACACAGACCTCGTCCAATCACTCATGGTAAGACTTCAGGCGACTTCCAAACCTTCACAGACTCGGTCACTCGGCGATCCACAATTCCTCTTGGGTGCTCTAGACCATGACGCCTAACCGTCTGGAAGAAGCACAGTCTTCAAAGGTAACAAGCGTCAGATCCACGTAGGATCTATCTCTTCAATGATGCTCAATCACCTTGGGTTTGTAGGTGTTTGGGTTTGGGGTTTTTCCTCACTCGATGATTTTCGCTCAAAGTCCTCGGAGGATGGGTTGCTCTTAAATGACAAGTGTCAGTTTCTCAGGGCTATCAAGTTCCTCACTGTGTAGGCAATCCGTACTGGCAAATTCTTAACTCCTCAGTCAGAACAAATTCCTTAGTGACCAGAAGAACTTCGTCTCTGTCACTGAAGAAATTGACTGAACTGTATGAGATTTCCAAAGGCTTCACTCGAAGGGTTTGGTAGGTGTAGGATTTTGAGTTGAGCATCACATGGAAATTTTTCCTTAGTATTTCCTCGACCCCCTTTAACAGTACGGTGTTTCCTATGACTCAAGAAAGAGAAAAACAAAACTATGAAAACGAAAGTCTTCAAGCTTCATATTCCTCGCATGAATATCAAGTCTTCACGGATACACCAATTTGTTCACTTTCAAAGTCTTCATGAAAGTCTTCAGGAATACCAAAATCTTCAGTCGAAGTTATTCATTTTTAGGGGTCGACTTTCTCTGTAAATATCAAACTCCTCATAGACTTATAGACCTATGTACACTCACAAACGCATTAGTCCCTTAACCTATAAGTCTTCAATACACAAAAATCAGTAAGGGGAACTAGATGCACTTATAGGAGAACATCAAGTACGAGATGTGCTACCCGTTCACCATGCCGGAGTCGCTGGAGGATCACCGCCGCCTGCTAGTGTCGGAGGAGGACGTCAGCGTCTTCCTCTTGATCATGGGCACCGGCGAGGCCCGCGCAGGCCACCGCCCCATCTCTGTAGTGTGCGTCAGGTGCGACGCCGCTGACACTGACACGAGGCCGGTGTACGGGTGCATGGTCAGTGTTACTACCCCTCCGGGTCACGTGGGCGGCGACACCGGCCTCATCGAACGGACATGGACTCTGGGGAGCTGGGACTATCCCGCCGATGTGGACTTGGAAAACCCATGGCATCCTTTACCCGCCGACGCGGTGCACGGGAACTCCAAGGAGGTTCACCTGAACATATGCATTATCAAGTTAAATGTTGATCATTAGTCTTCGCTCAATGTAATCCGCTGTCTAAGCATGTGGAGACTTCCACGCAGGATCTTGCTCTATTAGAGTATCGCGCATGAATAAAAGTGTATCTGTTTATGGTTTAGTCTAGAATCTTCCATGTATGAATTTTTACTACAATACTGGTGAAAGACTTACGATGGACCATTTCTTGCATCTCCTCCGCCCCCTTGCAAGTCATCCTAATTTAATCCCTCTGTCTAGGTGTATAAGGGCATGGTTAATATTACTTAATAGTATAGCCAATTGTTGACTATAAGAAAGTGCCATGTCATCTGTAGCCAACATGTATAACAATCGATACTCAAAAACTAATTCTTAAAGATCATTTCTTACAAAGCACAATAAGTGTTATTTCTTCACAAGTTTTGGATGCAGGTTGAACAGTTGAACGCTTTTGTTTGCAAAAGATACCTTTTTATCTATTTCACCAGGATGTTTGTGAGCTCTACAGATGAAATAATATCCGAAGAAACCTATCGATACCTGTTACACATGAGATGACCCCCACATCCTTTGTCAAAATATACAACTCCCCGATCAATGCATTTCACTCTTTGGTGCAACGCACGGGCACCTTACTACTATAGATTAGTACAACAAAAAATTGAACTAACAGTATATATAGTATGATAAATGCTGATGCATGTCACCTAAAATTATATCATTCAAAACTATGTTCAAATACGAATCCAACGATATAGTTTTTGTTGACATGCACTAACATTTTGTCAGTTAAATCTTCAGTCAAATTCAACGGGGGACTAATAAACCACGACCGATGTAGTACAAGTGTAGATGGTTGCGCTGCATGGGAGTCTCACCTCTCACCCCGCTCGTGGCGCAGCAGTAAAGCCATCATATCACAAAACCCAACCACTCCCAGTAATAAGTGGCCTGGTAAAATAAACTAACAAGCAACCATCACATCCCTCCGTCTTTTTTGCATTTCATCTCTCTGCATTTACTTTCTCCGGTTCATCTCGCACACTCGATCCCTAGCTACTACTCCTAGGGCCAGTTCTTTTAGCAGCTTCCCCAGCTTTTCCCATAAGACTAGTCACAGTGGAGAGTAACAATAAGGCGCCTCACTCATTTATTTGGGCTTCTAAACTACTACTCCGTCCAGGTTTATTCCTCACCATTGTAATTTGTGCTAAATTTTGACCAAAGATTTAACTGATAAAATGTTACTCCCTCCATCTAGGTGTGTAAGTCATCTTACAAAAACCAAATAATCCCAAAACACTTAGGCGCGGTGCATTAACTTCTACCTCGTTTCTTGTTTCTTGACATATCAACCAATAAGAGATAAAGAGTGTGCATGCTTTTAATTCTTGAGATATCAAACACGACATGCAGTGGTTAGTTCATTGCATGCAATACTATTAATTAGCAAATAAACATTAACGTTTCTCATTTTCTCCTCCTCCTTGGTCACGGTGCACATCCTAAGATGACTTACTCACATAGATGGATGGAGTAGTGCATGTGACATGCACTAACATTTCATTAATTAAATTTCTGATCAAAATTTGACACATATTACAATGGGGACCAATAAACCAGGACGGAGGTAGTAGTTATGGGATTACTAATCTAGAAGCCTAAAAGAACTGGCCCCTGGTACTCCTACTAGTAGTAGTACTCAAGTTGGAATTCCAATTGCACGGCACAACTTTTTAGGCAAAAAATTCGATACATGGTGTAGGAAGCAGTTTGGGAAGTTGCATGCCTTTCCAACCAGTGAGATACCCCGTACAAAGTATGACAGAGAAATAACCACAGAGAAGGAAGCTAAAAGTAAACAATCAGACGAGCATTTTTGCATTTGTTTTGCATTGAATCGTTTCACAAGCTTGACTAGTGATGTTTTTCTTCTTTTACAAAAACCGCATCGTAATGTTAAAACGTGCATTTGCACGTACATAAGTAATAGTAGTACTCCCTCCATCTAGGTGTATAAGTCTTCCCTCCTTCTTGGTCACGGTGCACAACCAAAGATGACTTATTGACCTGGACAGAGGGAGTAGCACAGTCTGCAAGCATATACCGAGAGAGACGTGTAGTGCGATAGTTTATAGTAAAGTTTGTGCTATACGCACGTACTTGCAAAATGCGTACGAATACACAAGGTTTCCAAACTTTCCCTTTTACATACTTAATTAAGGACGCTAAAAATTCCTGAACGTTCGGGATTTTTCATTTGCGTCCCAAAACTAATGAGATCGCCTTACGAAACAAAAATTATACTCCTCCTAAAAGCCACGGCGCTCGCAGGAGCGCTTGCGGCGCGCCACGAGTGCTCTGGTGCGCGGCCGTTTCCTAGCGCACCGACACAACGCCTCTTCCTCAGCCTTGCAACTCGTGAGGTGCTGATTGGCGGCTTGCCGGCGGGCGAGCGCGATCTCATCGGTGTGGTGATCCGGCGCCAACAGGTACTCCTCCTCGCTGGAAGCGCGCACCCGGTCCATGTACCGCCAAGCGTAGATGAGGCGCTTGGGGCCGACTGCACTCAGGGCGTTGGCACGGGCGTCCTCTGCCACCCTCACGGCCCTCGCATGAGCCTTCTGCCAAAGAGCCAATTCCCTGACTCTCTCGACCGCGACATAGGCCTCCCAGGCAGCTTGTTCCACGGTGCGCTTCTCTTCCTTGGGCTTCTTCTCCGCCTCTATTTTGGCACGCTCTATTGGAGGCAAAGCCTCCCACAAGGCGACATCCATTTCTTTCCAAAGCTCCTCAAGGCTGGGGGCTTGGCGGGCAGCGCGGCGTTCTCCTCATAGCGGGGAGCCGACAGGTCCTCCGACGCGCATGCTGGCGACATTGGGAACGCTAACGTGTCCACCTCGATGCGTCGCGGCGAGGAGCGGAATGCCGACGCGTCCTCCTTGACTAGTGGCGGCAAGGAACGGAATGGCGACGCGTCACGTTACGGCAAGGAGCGGAACAACGACGTGTCCTCCTCGACTAGTGGTGGCGAGGAATGGAACGGCGACATGTCGCGTCGCGGCAAGGAGCGTAACACCGATGCGTCCTCCTCGACTAGTGGCAGCGAGGAACAAAATGGCAACGCATCGCGTAGCAGCGAGGAGCGTAACACCGACGTGTCCTCCTCGACTAGTGGAGGCGAGGAACGGAACAGCGAAACGTGACCGTCTGCACGGTGCAGCGAGGGGCTCCTAGGGCTTGGGAGGGGCGATGCCATGGTGGTCGACGTGAGAGGGAGGGGGAGGAGATAGCGATGAAGGTGAACGTGAGGGGGAGGAGATAGCGATGTCGTGGGAGGCGCAATATTTATAGCGAGCAATGGCACACCTACATAAGATATGGACTGAGCTGCACTGACTTAACTGCAGGTCCAGTTGCGTCACTCACATGTGGGCCAGACCCCTGTTGGGCCCATATGTCAGTGACCCAATGCACCTGCAGTTAAGTAACAGCTACGTGGGCATATTTGTTGGAGTAAATTACGAGGAGGGAAGGTCTGAAATATTGTTGGTCACAACGGATTGGACGAGCGTGGGGGGAGGAGAGTCATGCATGCAAATTTTTTTCACACGGGGTGGAGTGGTGGGACCACCGGAGGGAGAAGGAGAGTTTGGCAGGCATATTGTTTCCACACATGGAGTGGAAAAAATTTGGAGACGAACGGGCTTCCTGCAGGTATGGGGAACGCTGCATAATAAGTCATCTTGCATGCCGGGCTAGGTACAGTCTCAAGTCATTAAAAACATACACGCCCCAAACATGTTCATATTTCAAGGTGCACTAAATTATTGCATGCGATGATTAAGGCTGGCCATAATGGTGGTATCTTAGCTAGTATCATGCACACGGGAATAGCAAACATGCTCATGTGTCAAAGAATTAAAGAAGAGAGGGGGGTTAGAGTAACTAGTGTTCATGCATGCACTGGTAAACCCATATTTTTGTGAAGAATGACAATATTAGTTGAGTACTTTTGCAGACTTCAAAAACTATTCCACCGCCTCTACTATCTTGCTAAGAGTAGGTGAATTTTTTTAATCGAGCCCTTTAAACTAGAATGGAGGTAGTGGTACTCTAATAGCTAAGAGCATGGTTAATAATATAGGGAGGAAGCGGAGCTTAGGCCTTGCATTGCCGGTCTCTACATAGGTATTTCTCTTCATAATCCTGTAATTTTAGAGACTACTTGCGCTTTTGTGGTAGCGTCTCTTGCATGGGGGGACTATGACAGGTCTGCTATGCGTGACCTGAAGATGAAAGCGTTGAGCATCTCGAAGTTGATCAACAATCTTCAATTTTCAAACACTGTGAATATTGTATCAAGTGAGTGTACTGCCCTGTGTGGTGAATAACGTACCGCCCTGTGTGGTGAATAACGTACCGCCCTGTGTGGTGAATAACGTACCACCCTGTGTGGTGAATATTGTATCAAGTGAGTGTACTGGTGTGGCTGGTTAATTAATATAAGGTGGTGTTCAAAAAAAGTATAAATTTGGTCAAACACTTTGCAAACGGTTGACGGGAGTAAAAAGGACCAGAGGGAGTATCATGCATGCGGAGTAGGCAAAAAATTGCTTGTCTAAAAAAAGGCAAAAATTGCTCATTTATAGCCGGTCGAAGTCTCAAAGGGCGCGATCGCGCGAGGGAGGCGAAGGTCGTGGGAGGCGCGATGGTTGACGGAATTAAGTGAAGTTACATCCACGCGTCGGCATGGCGTGCGAACAGGCAGAAGCTATATCGTCAGGCCTACGATATGGGTCTAGTAGACATGACATCTAGTGGGTCCCGCATAGTTCTCAAGAACTCTTTGGGGGCTTGCAGCCATTTATCCACCAGGCAAGCCAGCAACCCCACACCGTTCGCATGCCCTACTCGTCCCCGTCTTCTACCTTACAACAGTTCGCTCCCAGTCGTCCCGTCCTTTCACATTAGTTCGCTCCCAGTTTTTTTTTGCGGGGTACAATAGTTCAACTTCTCCTAACCCTCCTCCAAAATACATGTCCTCCCAAATCTCCATGGTCGCCGCTGAGTACCAGGTTAAAGCCATCTTCGGCGATCAATTCATCATCATCTACACACGTGGATCCGCAATGGTGAAAGCATGGCTTGCTCGCTTCCTACGCATGTTTAACAGTTCAACGGATGAGTGGGTTGCTGGGCTAGCTGTTGAGTACACCACAGTCCTGGGACGAGAGAAGGATCTAAAGTACGAAGAGAGGAAGAAGCCCGCCGTGATCCAGGTTTGCATACATAATGTTTTCTTGGTCTACCACATATGCCATGCCGACGTTGAGTGCCAGGATTTTAAGAACATCCTCAAGGACAAAAGAGTGAAATTCGTTACTGTAGGATTTAAGAACGACAGGGATGTCCTGTGTCGGATAGGTCTCGTTGTAGGCCAGCCCTTCGATCTCCAAAAGGCAAGCCTGGTGTCCTCCTCTCTACCTTCAATGATGACCCTGGCAGCAGCCATGATTGATCCTTCGTATGCTAAACTGAACAAAGCTCATCACGAGTTTCATCATGCATGGGAGTCAAAGACATTAGATGAAGATCACATCCTGTACGCAGTAATGGATGCCTAACTTTTTTTAAATATATACAAGGGTTGGATGAAGAAACAGAGCCCATTGTCCGGTTCAAGCAAAGAAGCGTCGGTGAAGAGGAAGAGGAACAGGGACGAGGACGAAGTCGAGAACGTGGACTCGGACTCCGAGTAGGTGGCAGTGCCGTCGCTCATGCTGGTTCTACTGCAGTGTCAAGTGGACTAGTTGCTTAGTTTATTTTCAAGGGTGTGCTCTGCTGAGGCCCCAGCTGAACTATGTTTATGTTCTTTCTCATTATTTGAACTCTTTAGTACGTACAGTAGTACTAGTACTATGTCTTACTACTGTTCTTCTTGCAGTTGGTACTACTGCTCGTATCTTCGTGTTCCTACTGTACTTAATACGTTCGTACTAGTAGTATAATTTGGGTCAGTCGATTTGTGAAAGAAGTTCGACGGAGCGAAGGAAGAAGACGACAGAAGAGGTGGAAGAAGCCCTTCTAGCCATCCATGTTGCATCAAACGGCTCACATGAGTCGACTGACCCAAATTGCTCCTTCAGATTGCAGGATCCACGTGGCATTCAAGGTCTCGAAGGTAGATTTCGCGTCCGCACCCGGTTTGAGGGCTCGATGCGCGCGCGACTGGCTCCGGCCGCGACAGCCACCATGCGTGCCTCCTTCGCACGGGCGGAGATGACAATGACACGCTAGTTCCTCCTCGCCGGCGTGCTGGAGCATGCGCTCGTCCTCCTCTTCGTACGCAGCGTGCATAGACGCGGCTCCACCAGCTGCTCGCGTGCTTGGTAGCACGGCGGCATTGTGAGAAGGGACTGTAGACGATGTGAGCGGGCGAGCCTTCGGCTTCATGGCACATGGATGGCGGCGACACGGCGGTGATGGGCGAGAAATTGTTGGCCGGAGCAGGCGGGCACCGGTATGCGCAACGGCGGTGACAGCATATTGATGAGTGCGCGTGTGGGAGCTTACTTTAGTTTTATATAAGGTTGCTCAAACTTAAAATAAAACCGTACTAGTACACGTAAACATTAGACTTAGGCAGCGCTTTTATTAGTTAGTACCACAGCCACGATACGGAATCCTGTGCAAGCGCGTGAACCGCGGCCGCACGATCGATCAAACGGTGCGTCACCGTGTGGCGCTCGAAGGACATCCACCGAACCATTTTCTGTGTGTGAAAACAATCCTCGAATATTACTCAACTTTTTTTTCCTGGGAAAGTTCTTGACACTGCAATATTTCCATATATTTGAATTTAGCTCCAGTTCGTGTTTATTTGGATTTGGACGTTTTAGGTGCACCCTAGTTTTTTTAATACTGATGTTGTGTGTCTGACTCAGAGAGAATGTGTGTATGTGTCCATATGTGTGTTGTAGCGGAAGGGCAATGTGGAGACGGTGTGCGTGTGATACAGACATAGAGAGGTGTGAATGTGCAAATGATCATGCATGAGTGAGACATGGACAGATGCCGATACGTTGTTATACATGAGAGAACGGTCTTCTAGTTTACTTGTGTGTGTGTGTGTGAGAGAGAGAGAGAGAGGGAGAGAGAGAGAGAGGGAGAGAGAGAGACAGAGAGAGGAGCATCCGTAACACAACAACCATCTCTCTCGATTCGTCCGTCCCTCGCACGATCGCATGCAACACATGCATCAACGCGCACATTTTGACACCCTCACCCGGCCCCTGCCCACCTCAAGGCCCACACAATCTCTTCGTGAATACCCATTTCTCTCCTTAGGTTTGTTTCTCTCAATATCTGACACACACACACACACACAGAGACACACGCAGCACAACACACACACACACCCTCCCCCAAGCACATAATTCATCCCCATCCAAGGTTATACGACGACCACTCTCGCTTGTGCTTCTTTGCACCCCAACGTGCACATCACCTCAATCTTCAAAGATGGCATCGAGCAGATCGAAGACGGCGACCACACCGCGCTAGAGAATGCGGGGTCATTTGGTAGCAGGGTGATGTGACGACGCCTAACTGGCTCCTCCCTCACCCTCTCTTTCTCTCTCTCTCTTGCACAAAATTACCAATCCCTCTCTCCCCTAACAAAATTGTCAATCCCTCAACCCACGAGATCCTTCCCCTCTCATCCATGTTTTTCCAGCTCTCTCATCAAACATGTTGTCTCTTCTCCTTCCACGTATACAGAATCCGGATGCACACGCATCTCACGTATATTACACGTCTCCATCTTTCTCACAGACCTAACTTCTTCCTCTCTCTTTCTCTCTCTATCTCTCTCTCTCTATCTCGTAAGGTTTGTATCCTACTTTCTCGTCCACATACATACAATCTTTCCCGCCCTATCTGCTCCATCTTCAAAAGCTCTCTCTACACGTTTCATTCACACATTGGGATATGTCAAAATGTTGCTTCTATAATGGCTGATGTAGAGTTATGGTTGTTTTTGTTGCATCCTACAAAGTAATAACTATGAAATGCATTTAGATTCTCATTTGACTGGGATTATGTGAGTTTGAGCATGTTGTGAAGTACTATAGACCTTGGATACATCTTGGGATTCGACAATGATTGTAACTATTTAATTGTATAGACCATTACATTTGAAGTCAATAGCCTAATATATTTATTTCACAATTTCAACAAATGAGTAGTTCACTACAAACTAAGAGAACAAATGTGTACTCCCTCGGTTTTTATTTAAGTCCACATATTAGCATTGGTCAAAGTCAAGTTTTGTAAACTCTCAGAAAGCTTATAACAAAAAATATTAACATATACAATAACAAATAAATACCATTAGATTCATTATTGAATGTACTTTCACATCATACATATTTGTTATGGTAAATGTTATATTTTTCTATAAACTTCGTCAAACTTTAGGAAGTTTGACTTCAGTCAAACCTAATATGTAGAGTTTACTACTACTACTCGCTAGTTGCTTAGCCGAATCACCCAACACGCCACACGGGGAGTCCAGTGTCACAAAATTTTGAGGCCGGTGCGAAAATCTCCCGCGACCCTAATTCGAGAAGTGGGAAGTTACCATCATAGCCTTCGGAACAGGCCTACAGATGACGCTTGGTAGGGGGCTGTTTTCGTAACTTCAGGTTCACCCTACCCAGCCAACCCCACCCCTGCACCTAGAGTAGTATACCTGAATACTCAGCATTTTCTATCCCCACCGCAAAATAGACTTCTCCACGGCACCACAGCCTTCATGCTCCTCCCCTTTACATCGGTGCACTCGTCCACCGTAGCGCATCTGCCTCAACGACGACCTCGTACGCCGCACTGGAGCCGGTCTACCATCGTCGTCGTACAAGGAGCCTCTTCCCCGGCATCTCCTTCCACGGTCTCGGATTTGCTTCCCGGAAGCTGACGCCAAGCGCAGAAGTACCACCGTCGTGGACAATGAACTGACTCCCGTTGCTGACCATGACTCACAGAGGCCACCGCGACCATCGTTCTCCTCCTCGATTGGTAATGTGTGTATTGAATCACTTAGCAGTACATGTGCAGTTCCAATTTTGTTCATACCTACCCTTCAAATTTCCTGGGTGCTAGTGTTCTCGTAAAAGTAATTGGTTATAGCCTCCATTGTCCAACAAAATATCAGCTTGTAATTGTGCGTCTCTCCTGTATCGCGTGCTTGGGTAGGTTTTTCATCTGCAACCAGTAGTGTGGCAAATGATGGAAAGATTTTTAGAACTAGCAAGATGCCCATGCGTTGCACGCATCAAGATGCATTTGTATGAGTAGTTTATCTTGTGGGAGAAAAGGATGAATGAGGGAAGGCCTTCCTTGCAAATCTAGAGAGGGGTATGGTTATATTTTTGCAAAATTCCCATTTGTTTCCTTCCTATCTGTCAGATATAAATCGGACGACCTATATTGCAAGAAAAAAAAGTATAGAGAAAAAGAAGTAGACAGTAGAGAAGTAGAGACAAATATTAAATATTAAATACTAAATAAATATAACAGTATAGAAGAGAGTAGAGATAGCAAAGATGTCGAGAAAGGATCGTGCGCGCGCGGGAATAAGCAGCCAGGCGTGTGCTAGTTTTGGCGTGCGGCGTCCGGCGCGCTTGATAAAATCCAATGCCCTCCCACTGCTCTGTGCCTTGCCACCGCTCTCTCCCCGCTCTGTGCCTCGCCACCGCTCTTTTTAGCCTCGCCGCCGCCGCGCCGCCATGCCGCCGCGTCGCCGGGAAACTTGGGGATACCGCGACGTCCGCGCGCGCCCCTCCGGCGGCTTCTCCACCGAGATCCGGTTCCGTAGGATGCGCCTCGGCCTTGGCAATTTCGACACCGCCAACGAGGCTGCCCGCGCGTACGACGCGGCAGCATGGCGCCTCTGGTGGGCTCATAGAACATTGAACTTCCCCAATGTGCTGACACGGGAGCGGGCGCCTCTGCCGCGGCTTAGCACTGACGAGGATCGTCGCGACAACCGGAGGCGGGAGAACCGTCTCGGCATCACCGAGATGGACGAGGAAGCCATGGCGCTGTGGCACCAACACTTCCCGCAGGACATCATCAACGAGCGCGAGTTCTACGCGCAAAGGATGGTAGAGAGGGATAAGAGGAGGGCGGAGCGAGACTCCTATCGCGAGGACAAGCGTAGGCGAAAAGCGGACGCTCAATTAAACATGAGGCTAGGAGCAGCGTCGCCCTGGGAATCCGACGACGATCGGTATCTTCACGCCTACAGTCAGACGTCGGAGGAGGACATCACCGAGGAGGAGCCGGACGACGAGGAGTAGTTGAATTATCTTTTTTTATCTATCTATGCTGAGAACTATCCTCTGCTCTCTAGTATCTACTTCTCGATCTCATCACTGTAAACTCTTTTTAAAGCGCCGCGCATTGCGATTCTGTTGGAGATGCTCTAACATGGCAGATGAGTGCTTTAATGTTGCCCACAAGATGCGCAAGTATTACTAGTAGTATATTTTTCATGCCATGTTGAGATTTTAAAACCACGTGTGCGAACATGCAGAGGAGCAATGAAGACCAAACACGGGATATTCGGGACATCTTCAAGGAGCGTGGCAAGTTAAAGAGGAGCTGTACCGAACCTGTAAAACGAGCTTTGGTAAGTAACACCCTTTCAATTACTTTTGTTTAGCCTCGTGTTCTTCGATGTGTATATGTTATAGTTTCTGTTTCTCTTAAGCGTGGTGTTCTTCGATGTGTAATAAGAAGAGTCTTAATCGTCCTAATGCTTTCGTTTTTAGCTTGATGTAGGAAGTGGGTGTTCTCACCTTGTAGTCTATTTTTATATTTTTTTGCTTTTGAATCACTTCTTCGAGTTCTGTTTATCTGGCTTCTACTAAATGGATCTAGGTTGCTCTGAGTATTGATCTAAAAAAGAAGTAACTTCATGTCAGGATGCAGTTCCTGCGAGGAGGGAAGTATGGTCAACCTTGAGATCATGTTTCCAAAATGAGGCTGGATTACACACAAGGTGCCAGTTCCCTAATGATGCTGGATTAGACACAAGGTGCAAATTCCTAGATGATGCTGGATTACACACAAGCCAGGTGGAGTCATCAGCTGTTTGTGTCCTCGTGGCATTAGTAAAGGCTGAAAGAAAGCGTGTAGCAGCCCTTGAGAATCTAGCTGAGTTCCTGAAGAAGCGAAAAGAGCAATCAGATGCTCTCTTCACCCAAGCCAAAGAAGATATGGAAGAAGCCAGAAATAAGCTAGCAGAGGCAGAGCAGGCTAGGCGTCTCCTGCTATCTAAAACTGTTGTCAATACAAAATTTCCTTCATAATAGCTAGGTTCAAATGTTTATCCTGTCAACATGCCTGTTGTGATGTCTGTGCATCTACTGATGTGGCACAAAATGTTTTCTTTGTCATGTAATAACAACAATTACTTTCCAAACAATAACAGACGAAGCATTGGACATGGTATAATTCACGCGCAAGCCCGACATTCCACGTTCAACTTCCACATCAAAATCATGTTCACAGATATCTACACATTCATACATAATGTCCACAACCATGATTCACTTCAAAGCCAAAACAATGTGAGGAGAGGTATAAATAAAGAAAACGTCTACTGGTTCCTGCTACCAGTGCGAGCACAACAAGTCAAGACCATGTGTAAATTAATTATATTTTAGTCATTTTTTGTGTTCTAAAATGCATGTCAGCTCGCGGAAGGACGTGTTGCTGGTACACGCGTGGATTCAATGAAGGCTGGTGGGGCAGCCTTAAGCTGGTTGCATGCGGCGAGGAGGCATGCTCAGCCAGGCCTGTAGCGAGTGCGGCCGTCAGCCGGCGCGCCGGTTCAATGCCTGTGCTATGAGAGGTCGCGTCCGTGTCAGAGCAATCACTCCCTCCAGTCCTTTTTTGTTTGGGTATAACAAAATCTCCTTTTCCATTCACATTTTACAAGTAAAATTCATGGACAAACTTTGACCCAAAGTACGATGGGGACTAGTAAACCAGAATGGAGGTAGTAGTTTTTTTAAACAAAGAAGAGTTTCCCCTTCCGATTTTCATTACTGAAAACCAGCATCTAAATCTAAACCATAGTATTTTCCCTAGAACTACCAGGTTCAACATCTCGCAACATAAACCCATACAACCATACGCCAAGGAGGTACGTAGTACTATGAATTCCATTTTAGCTCCATACCAATCGTTCTAAAAACTACTTACTACTTATAATGCGCCATTTAAATGTGGCAACTCGATCTGTGGCAACTGGTGAGCCATCGCGCTCCAAGTCGTTCACCTGTGGTCCCGACCATCAACTCCTATGGATCAAATTATCACGCGAGCTGACTATTCCTACAAAGGTGCTCCGCCACGTACCCAGTACCCGCGAATGCAGCAATCGTGCACCTAGGGTTTTAGGGTTTATTTGTTAACGTCGCCTTTACGTAACACTCATGTGTGCGAGACAGCGAGAGGCCGACTGTGTGCGTGCACCTCTTCTCTTCGTATATGTACTCCACCATTTGTCTGGTGTCCAAAAAATTATAATAACTACTAGCAATGTGCCAATGCATCGCCACATGATCAAAGTAGATTAATACATATTCACCGATTTGATAGAAAAAGAAGTCTAGTTTTGACATACGTATATCACTAAAAATATGTTATGTTTCACTCAAAATATATTCCTTTGGCAGTTTCGATGAGATAAGGGAGGAATGTTGTTGGTTTCAAGATTCGAGAAGTGGTATATGTCTAATTTGTACTCTTACTAGCAAGATGCCCGTGCGTTGCACGGAACATCAAGATCTTGTGGGAGAAAAGGATGAACGAGGGAAGCCCTTATCTGCAAATGTGGTGAAGAGTGCGGGTAAATTGCCATATTTTCCTTCCTATCCGTCAGATATAAATCGGACGACCTACATTGCAGGATGGCAGGCCCACCATCATCACCAACTCTATATTTTATCCCTACTCTTATAGAAAGCATTGTCGGTGATGATCGTGTGCCTGCCATCCTGTAATATAGGCCATCCGATCTATATCTGACGGATAGGAAGGAAACTGTGGCAATTTTGCAAAAAGATACCCACACCCCTCTCCACATTTGCAAATAAGGCCTTCCCTCGTTCATCCTTTTCCCCCACAAGATAAACTACTCATAGAAATGCATCTTGATGTTCCGTGCAATGCATGGGCCTCTTTCTAGTTGTTGCAAAAAGCCCATGTGTGTGAGAGAGAGAGGGAGAGAGGAGGAGGACGGAGTGCATGTGTGACAACGACACAAGGAGTGTGTGTGCGATAGGTATCAGCTTAAAATGAGGCGATAGTGTGTGTGTGCACGATCGAGATGGCGTGTCTCAAGAAGGGAAGAAAAGTCTACATAGATACAAGGAGCGGGAGAGATACATGTATGCGATAGTGAAAGCACGAGTGTGCGGGTGTATAAACCTATCTAGAGGCTAGCTAGTCAATAAATGTTTGTGAGAGAAATACGAGTCGGGGTGCAAAAGCGAGAGTTTTGTGTGTGTGAGAGAGAGACGGTAGTCGGGAAGGGGAGTGTAAGAAGGAGTTGTGTGTGTGTGTGTCTGTGAGAGAGAGAGAGAGAGGAGATGATCGTCGGGGTTGTCTGATCGGTAAGCAAATGAATAATGTCAGTCTAGGATGGAGACGAAAAGGAGACCGCAACAAATGTTGTGTCTACATGAGAGAGAGAGAGAGAGTAATTTTAGTGGTATGAGTCATATGTAGAGACATATAGGTTGTGTGAGAGAATCCCATAGAGAGAAAGACAAAGTGAAAGACGAGTGGAGACTGTGTGTGTGGCGGTGAAAAAGAAAGCCTAGGTACCGAGTGATACCAGAGAACAGTAGAGACATGAGAGATATTGAAAACCGTGTAATTATAATGATAGGGAGAGTGTGACACTTCTCAAGGGAGACGTCGAGAGTCCATGTTTGCGAGGATAGGAGAAACATGAAGTGAGCGTGCGGGTGAGCTGGAGAAAAGAGAGTGATAGCTACCCGAAGGTGCATGCATGCGAGAGAGATGGGCATGAAATGAGTGAACAAAAAAGGGATTCAAATATTTGAATTCGAGATGATGATACATTTAATCCATACTCGAACCAAAATTGATCTATCAAACATGCATACTCATATGAATTCACGCACATCTATGTTATTTAATATGTAGATATTACTGATCTATACATTTTAGTAGAACATAATTTGGTTCAATTTTTTCGAATTCAACCTTAAGATTTTGAGATCGTTGTATTTGCAAATCATATTATACATATAAAGGAGCAGAATTCTTTGTTGTGTTTTTTAAAGTATATATAAAAAATGATCTATATAGAATATAATTCCAATTGAAAATGGACCCCGCCCGAAAAACAATAGAATACAAACGGGATTCGAATTGAGTTGGCACGGTAAACATGCACTCTGCAAAATTTGAATGAAGCGGGGAAAGTCGCAGTAACCGCCCGAAACCAAAATCTGCGAGATGGAAATTACTACTGTCTATCCCTGCCACGCAAAGCCTACCTGCTGGATTTCTATAGGTTTCAATAGGGGTAGGTTTATAATTTCACCCAAACATGATGTAACCGCCTCTCACCCGGATTCATACATGGTGGGTGCCAAAACTCAGTGTGTCCTCGGCCGAAATCGACTCCCTCCCTGATTCATATTCATACACGGTGGGCGCCAAAAACAAACTCTCGTCGGTAAATATTCGGTGTATGCGAGATTACCGTCCTATCCCCAACTGACTAATATTGCTGTGATGTCGTAGAAATTTGAAACGGGGCTATGTTTGTAAATTTCCTTGCATTTGAGACAAGCGCGCCCTGAATACATGGTTCCCCCCTTCCTCTCTACCTCCCTTTTCCCCATTCGTACTTCGTGGGTGCCAAAACTCCCTCTCCACCCCACCCTCCTCCGTCGCCACCCCATCCACCGCCGTCCTCCTCCACCATGCCGGAGTTGATACCCCGACGCCGCCGTCCATCACAAGAGATCGACATCTCTCATCCACTGCTTCGGACCGGGATCCTTGCATCCCGTCCTCTCGGTTCATCCCTGTTGTCGTCCACCTTGCCAGCGCCGCTCCTATGACCGTCTCGTCCACCGCGCCCCACCGCCACCGTCTACCCTCCTAGATCTTCTTCCACGCTGCCGACAACCATCGCTACCACGGCACCGTCAAATTCTCAGTAGATGCGTACACGGCGCCGCACGAGAGGTGGTACTCTTTCGTATCTGCTCAACTTATTTATCGCAGCAAGAAAATAGATCGCCACTGCTTTACTCTGATTTCTTGTCTTGGTTGCGAAGTTGCCTTTGCCCAGTTTGCACCTTCAGATCCGCCATGGCACGCTCAACACTATACTCCCAATGCTTATGGTTTTCCCCTTTTATATTCCACACTAGTTAAATCACAGTAGACTAAATTTCAAAATTGGGTCAGTCGATTTTTCAGAGCTCGCCGGAGTTCGCCGGTGCGAAAGAAGGGGCTCGGGTGGTTGTGGGGCCTCGCCGAACGAAGAAAACTCGAAGCGGGTTGGGGTTGGGGTGGGGGTGGGGGTGGAGGTGGCGGAGGAACACAGGCGGTGGGGGCCGGTGGTCCGGCCGGTAGCCAGTGCAGTGTTCTGTATGGGAAGAATCACGGACGAGGAAGAAGAAGGGTTAGGAGACATAGGATCTTCATCCAACCGCCTGAAATGGTCGAGAGACAGCTGGGAGTTGCATTCTTAATGCACTCTGATTCATCATGTGTGGGCACTGCGCAACCAACATTTTATTATAAAAAATCTGCTTGCTCTTCTTTACCATGTTCCTCTTACGTTCTTCTTTAATCACTACTAGGGAAAAGCCTATACACAGAAAGTTACTAGTAGCGAGGGTTAAAAACACTCGCTACTGCTACTTACCAGTAGCGCAGGTTTTTAAACCTCGCTACTACTAAGTCGATAGCAGTAGCGCGGGTTTTTAACCCTCGCTACTACTAAGCGGTCTCTACCGTGCCCCCCGGGACATGCCACAGTAGTAGCGCGGGTTTTTAAAACCTCGCTACTACTAAGTCTGATAGCATTAGCGTTGGTTTTTAGCCCTCGCTACTACTAAGTGGTGCCATAGTAGTAGCGAGGGGGTAAAAAACCGCGCTACTACTAAAGGTCCCATTTTCAAACTCTACCCCCCCCCTGTGGATCGCCTTTTCAGTTTAAAAAAATAAAAGAAAATGATGAAATGTCAAAAAAATAAAAGAAAATAAGTTTCCCATGTGATATGTGGTCTAGTTGTTGGGAAAATTTACAAATATGAATTTTGACTTTATTTGCAAAATCTCTCGAGAATTTGTAAAAATGGGCATAACTTTTGCATACTAACTCGGATGAAAAAGTTTTTTATATGAAAAATTATCTACTCGAAAAGTTACATCCAAATTTAACGGGGGGAACCCCCTTAAACATTTTCAAAATCCTCAAAAACCTAACAGAAAAAAGTTACGGGGCTTTTAAGATCTAGAGTGGAAAAAATCAAAAAAAATTCAAACTGTGTGGTCAAACTGTGGTCAAACAATGGTCAAACTAATTATTCTAGAATATTAGTGTTACTAAATAATTATTTTAGTATTTTTGAATTTTGGTCAAATCTAGTCAAACTATGGCCAAACTATGGTCAAACTATGGTCAAACTAATTATTCAAGAAATATTAGTGTTACTAATTTTTTAGAACAATAGTTTCAAACTCAAATAGTGAAATGTGTGACTTCATGCTCAAGGAAATTCCTGAGGTTAATAGGATTGACATCTTACTATTGTCACGAAAACAACAAGAGCAGACTTGGAAACGAGGGAGAATAGAACCCGGATGTTAAGCGTGCTCATGCTGGAGTAGTGAGAGGATGGGTGACTGTCATGCCCAATATGCGACCCTATCCAAAAGGAACTCGAAGGTCCCACCAAGGATAGACCCGCATATTGAAACGCTTTTGCAAGGTGGATATCATTACATCAACATTACATAATAGATGGGGATACATACATAAGCCATACAATGCCACATGAATACAACATCAATACATCATACACAAGATCAACATCTGTACTACGGATGACACACAAACAGAAACTCAAACGACATCCACCCTACTAGCCCAGGCTGCCGACCTGGAACCTATCCCTGATCGAAAAAGAAGCAGAAGAAGAACTCCAAACAAGCAAACATCGCTCTCGCGTCATGAACATCGCATAACCTGTACCTGCAACTGTTGTTGTAGTAATCTGTGAGCCACGAGGACTCAGCAATCCCATTACCATGGGTATCAAGACTAGCAAAGCTTAAAGGGAAAGGAAGGGGTAAAGTGGTGAGGTTGCAACAGCAACTAAGCATATATGGTGGCTAACATAGGCAAATAAGAGCGAGAAGAGAGCAAATGGAACGGTCGTGAAACTAGCAATGATCAAGAAGTGATCCTGAACTCCTACTTACGTCAAACATAACCAAAAACCGTGTTCACTTCCCGGACTCCGCCGAAAACAGAACATCACGGCTACACATGCGGTTGATGCGTTTTAATTCGGATCTGGTGTCAAGTTATCTACAACCGGATATTAACAAATTCCCATCTGCCTATAACCGTAGGCACAACTTTCGAAAGATTATACCCTGCAGGGGTGTCCCAACTTAGCCCATGATAAGCTCTCGCGATCAACGAAGGATATACATTCTCCCAGGAAGACCCGATCAGACTCGGAATCTCGGTTTCCAAGACATTTCGACAATGGTAAAACAAGACCAGCAAAACCTCCCGCTATGCCGACAAATCCCGATAGGAGCTACACATATCTCGTTCTCAGGGCACACCGGATGAGCAAGACGTCGGGTTGGCATAGACCCTGGTTGCCCAGGGGGCGCCGGACATCGCTCAGTTTGGACCAACACTTAGACAAGCACTGGCCCGGGGGGGGGGTAAAATAAAGATGACCCTCGAGAGCGCGACTCCCAAGGGAAAAAGGGCTAGGTGAGGCAAATAGTAAAACCAAGGTTGGGCCTTGCTGGAGGAGTTTTATTCAAAGCGAACTGTCAAGGGGGTCCCATAAATCACCCGACCGCGTAAGGAACGCAAAATCCAGGAACATAACACCGGTATGACGGAAACTAGGGCGGCAAGAGTGGAACAAAACACCAGGCAAAAGGCCGAGTCTTCCACCCTTTACAAAGTATGTAGATGCATTAATAATATAAGAGATATTGTGATATCTCAACATAAATCATGTCCACCATGGAGAAATCTTCAACTTCACCTGCAACTAGCAAAGCTATAAGAGGGGCTGAGCAAAAGCGTTAACATAGCCAAACAACGGTTTGCATAGGAAGGGTGTAAAAGGTTAGAGGTTCATGGCAATTTGGGATGGCTTGATGAGCAAAAGATAGGTAACGCAGCATAGCGATAGAACGAAGCAACTAGCATAGCAATGATAGTAGTGAGATCCAGGGTAGCGGTCATCTTGCCTGAAATTCCGCAAGGAAGAAGAACGAGTCCATGAAGAAGATGAAGCCACGAAGACGAACCAAGCGTAGACGAACGAATCCTCACGATCGCAACGAAACAGGAACTAACAAGAAGAAGCACACAACATAGTATACACACCACACATATACAAGACATGATGCACAACAAGCATGATGCATGACAAATCTAGATGAGGCTACTCATGGCAAGAGATGATGCAAACAAGAGCAACACATCAAGGCAAGTTTAAATGAGGCCGGGAACAACATATAACAATTCCGGTAAGTCCTCGTATGCATATTTCGAAATTGGTCCAGATCTGAATAAACCTTATGTTCAAGTTTTTAAACAGCAATTTAAGATACACCAAGATGATCTACACGAGATTCTAGTCAAGTTACATATAAAGTTCATTTAGTTCGGAGCTACGGCCTAGAAGATATGAGCAAAACAAGTTAAACATGGCATTGATACAAAATGCAT
Organism: Triticum dicoccoides; assembly: GCF_002162155.2. Classification (NCBI taxonomy): domain Eukaryota; kingdom Viridiplantae; phylum Streptophyta; class Magnoliopsida; order Poales; family Poaceae; genus Triticum; species Triticum dicoccoides. Next base: position 300,856,028 of record NC_041393.1, read on the forward strand.
ACAAACATCAAGCAAACACCTCAAAACAAGGAAGCAACATGATAATATGAAACTACATGCAAAATCAATCAAGTTCCATATATAGCACACTCAAAACGGAGCAACGGTTCAACACACAAACACTATACAAGTTATAGCAACAATCTGTCCAAAACAGCAACTAGGCATATTGCAAGCATCAAAACAATATGCTACAGAACCTCAACATAATAACAAAAGGCATGGACATGATGTACAGGTAAAGCATAACAAAACATGAACACTGAGCTATCTCCCGAAATCACTAGAACATGCTCAAACACACATGGAAAGATTGCAAACAATAACAGTTCAGACTTTGCAGAAAATAACATCAGGTTGCAATGTTTAGAGCTATCAAACAACATGTTACAGGAAATTCTCATGGCAAACAAAGGCATGTCATGAATCTACTAATTGCATCGAACAAGAGTCCCTTACTGACCATGAGCCAAAAAGGATTAGAAGAAATGATGGCACCCATGTAAACATAGCAAGTTATATTACAGATTCAAACATGGCAGAAACAGAATTATGAAGGCATGTTTGTGAGCTTGAACCACTCACCACAGAGCAATACATGGCATGGCAACGCAACCAACAGTAAGAAGGCATGTTTGTGAAGCTAAGCATGGCAATAGCAAGGTCATAGGGTGCATGGAACACTAGCAACAATCATGGCAACAACTGAACTTAATGTTAACAGGCTGACAGCAACATTATCAAGCAAATTTGAAGCGAGATATGAACAAGCTACAGCAAGCTATAAATGCAACCAGGGGCATGGATGGATAGAGCATGACATTTAGAACAAAACATATTTAGTGAACATCTCCAGATTATTTATAGAATGACTAGTAGCGACATGTTTATATAGAATCACAAAATAACAGATTCAGCCTAGCGAAACAGTAATAGCAAGTACCCTACTTAACAAGCTCGATTCACTCACCACAAGACATTGCATGACAAGATAAGCATAGCATCAGCAAGAAGACATGTTTATGAAGCTAACCAAGGCAAGAACAAGTTCATAGCATGCAAGGATCAACTACAACAACCTTGGCAAAATTGAATAACATGCAAACAATCTGCCAGGAAACATTTTGAAGCAAAAGTAGAGTATGAAAAAGACATGCTAGACTACTCCATAATTGCACCCAAGGGCATGAATGGATAGAGAACAACCATATGTTCAAAACATCCTTACTGAAGTATCTCAAAATATGCATGGATCTCTCTGTAGCATCAAGTTTACATGGCATCAAAATTACAGCAGAATAGGGACTAAAATCAACAATATCACGAAGCCTAGTTTACATGCTTGTGCTAGTCACCACATTGATCACAAAAATACATGGTAAGCACCTATGTATAGAAGACATAACATAGATCAAAAACACATGTAGACATCAACCTCATAGGATGCACACATCAATCATGGCAAAAATGACAAAAGAGCATGTTATAACAGTTTTAGCAGATTAACATCATGAAGCACTCTTGCAATGATAATTCAGGCATCAAGATGAACTCAAATGAACATGATGCAATGGAATGATATGAAGTACTCGTTGATACGAACAATTTGACATATTACACGCACGAAAAGGAATTACGGATGCAGAGATATGATGCAACAAACATGGCATGATAATGTCAAAATATTTCAGGAGGGGAAAAGTCAACCTTCGGTGGATCTCGCCAGAATCCCACCAGAGTCAAGGAAGAACTCGCCGGAGATGGAGAGGAGGTGGCCGGAGCTCGGGGAAGACGTCGGGGAGGCCGGGGCGGATGGATTCGGGTCGGATCTCACCGGATCCGGCTGGTTCCTGGCGTGGGACGGCGCGGGGCGGCTTGCCGGCAAGGGGCGGCGGCCGGCTCCGGCTTGGCCGCGGGGCGAGGCCGGCGAAGGCGTTGGCCGGGCAGAGGCGCGCAGAGGCGGGCAGGGTGGCGCGGCGCACCCAAGCGGCGGCGGCCGGCGTTGGAGGGCGACGATGGCGGGCCAAGGGGCGGCGGCGCTCGCCGGGCGGCGGCGCGGCTGGATCCAGGCGCGGGCCTGGGAGGCGGCGGCCTCGGGG